>NC_089236.1:42069895-42396061 GCF_963924675.1 Phocoena phocoena | reverse complement strand
CCAAATTCAGTGACATTTAATGGTACTGGGCATTAGAGCTTCAACATATGAACTTGGGGGGGACATAATTCAGTCCACAAAATTATTGACAATTTCTACCAATTTTTATTTCTTTATTTATATTCTGAAAAATCTTTATTTCAGCTTCATTTTTGAGGGGACATCCCCCTTCTCTACCACTGAGGACAGAATTCTAGGTTGCCATTCATTTTCATTCTGCTATCCTAAGGTATCATGTCACTGAATTCTGTCTTCCTTTTTGTTCATTTGTTTGCTTAGATTTTATTTTTCTTTTGAGAAGTTGGCAATAGTCCTCTGTGTTGCTTACTTCAAGATAATGCCTTTCAGTTTCTTCATTTTTATCTCCTTCTCTTTGTTTTTAGCTATTTAATTATATTGTGGAAATATGTAATTATCCTTTTATGGGGTTCCTAGAACTTTTTGAAACTCAGTCTTAATGACTTTTTATCATTTTGGAGGAATTTTAGTATATGTCTCTTCAAATATGTCAAGCATCCCATTTGTTTCTCTTTTCATCCTTAGGATTCAGTTTTACATATATTATACCTTCAATTTATCCCTTATGTCTCTTATCCTCTTTTGTTTTTTCAAACTTTTTGTGTCTTAGTGTATCTTTCTTTTTATATGTAAGCTTGAGAATGTTCCAATTCTCAAATCCTCTCTTCAACTATGTGTAATATGCTGTTAAAATTATTCATTAAGTTTTTAAATTTTATATTATTGCTTTTTTACTTCTGGAATTTTACTTGGTTTTATTTTGAAATGATTGTGTTAAAAACTGCAATTTTATCATTTGTTTTTAATTGTTCTCTTTGTACTCTTCCCCAGATTTTCCTCTTTTGAGGCATTCGTTTGAGTTAATGGAGTATTTTTTTGTATATATATTTTAATATTTATTGAAATATAGTTTATATACGATGTTGTGTTAGTACCTGGTATACAGCAAAGTGATTCAGCTATACATACATACATATATATATATACACACACACACATACATATATATAAATATATTCTAACATTCTATTTCATTATAGGTTATTACAAGATATTGAGTATACTTCCCTGTGCTATACAGTAGGTCCTTGTTAGTTATCTATTTTGTATATAGTGGTATGTATATTTCAATCCCAAACTCCTAATTTATCCCTCCAATAACCCCCCTTTGGTAACCATAAGTTAGTTTTCTTATGTCTGTGGGTCTATTCTGTTTTGTAAATAAGTACATTCATATCATACATTTTTAGACTCCACATATAAGCAATAACACATGATATTTATCGTTCTTCCACTGTGTGGCTTACTTCACTTAGTATGATAATCTCTACGTCCATCCATGTTGCTGCAAATGTCAGTATTTCATTCTTTTTTCATGTCTGAGTAATATTCCATTGTATATATGTACCATACCTTCTTTATCCATTCCTCTGGTGATGGACATTTAGGTTGCTTCCATGTCCTGGCTATTGTAAATAGTGCTGCAGTGAATACTGGGGTGCATGTGTCTTTTGGAATTACGGTTTTCTCTCGGTATATGCCCAGTAGTGGGATTGCTGGGTCACATGGTAGTTCTATTTTCAGTTTTTAAGGAACCTTCATATTGTTCTCTGTAGTAGCTGTATCGATTTACATTCCCACCGACAGTTCAAGATGGTTCCCTTTTCTCCACACCCTTTCCAGAATTTATTGTTCATAGAATTTTTAATGATGGCCATTCTAACTGGGGTGAGGTGATACATCATTGCAGTTTTGATTTGCATTTGCCTAATGATATTGAGCATCTTTCCATGTGTTTGTTGTCCATCTGTCTATTTTCTTTGGAGAAGTGTCTATTTAGGTCTTCCACCCATTGTTTGATTGGGTGGTTTGGGTTTTTTTGATGCTGAGCTGCATGAGTTCTTTGTATATTTTGGAGAATAATCCTTCATCAGTTGCTTCATTTGCAAATATTTTCTCTCGTTCTGAGGGTTGCTGTTTCATCTTGTTTATGGTTTCCTTTGCTGTGCAAAAGCTTTTAAGCCTAGTTAGCTCTCATTTTTTTTTTTAATTTTCATTAATCTAAGAGGTGAGTCAAAAAATATCTTGTTGTGATTTATGTCAAAGTGTGTTCTGCCTATGTTCTTCTCTAAGACTTTCATAGTTTCTGGCCTTACATTCAGATCTTTAATCCATTTTGAGTTTACTTTTGTGTATGGTGTTAGGGAGTGTCCTAATTTTATTCTTTTACATGCAGGTGTCCAGTTTTCCCAGCACCACTTACTGAAGAGAGTATCTTTTCTCCACTGTATATTCTTGCCTCCTTGGTCATAAATTAAATGACTGGGTTTATCTCTGGGCTTTCTATCCCGTTCCATTGGTCAATATTTCTGTGTTTGTGCCAGTACCATACTGTCTTCATTACTGTTGATTTGTAGTATAGTTTGAAGTCAGGGAACCTGATTCCTTCATCTCTGTTCTTCTGTCTCAGGATTGCTTTTGCTATTCAGGGTCTTTTGTGCTTCCATACAAATTGCAAAATTTTCTGTTCTAATTGTGTGAAAAATGCCATTGGTAATTTGATAGGGATTGCATTGAATCTGTAGATTGCTTTGGGTGCTATAGACATTTTCACAATACTAATCCTTTCAATCCAAGAACATGGTATATCTTTCCATCTTTTTGTGTCCTCTTTGATTTCTTTCATCAGTATCTTATAGTTTTGTGAAAAGATCTTTTGCTTCCTTAGGTAGGTTTATTCCTAGGTATTTTATTATATTTTTGCAATGGTAAATGGTCTTTGATTGTTAATGTATAGGAATGTAACTGATTTCTGTGTATTAATTTTGTATCCTACAACTTTACTGAATTCATTCATGAGTTCTAGTAGTTTTCTGGTAGCATCTTTAGGATTTTCTACATAGAGTATCATATTGTATGCAAATATTTTGAAGTAGGTTCCCTCTAACCTCACTTTCTTTTTTGTTTTGTTTTGTTGTTTTTGCAGTACGCAGGCCTCTCACTGTTGTGGCCTCTCCCATTGTGGAGCACAGGCTCCAGACGCGCAGGCCCAGCAGCCATGGTTCATGGGCCCAGCCACTCCACGGCACGTGGGATCTTCCTGGACCGGGGCACGAACCTGTGTCCCCTGCATCGGCAGGTGGACTCTCAACCACTGTACCACTAGGGAAGCCCCAAGTCCACTTTCTGGAGAGTTTTTTTTATTATCATAAATTGGTGTAGAATTTTGTCAAAAGCTTTTTCTGCACCTATTGAGATGGTGTTTTGGTTTTTATTCTTCAATTTATTAATATGGTGTATCACTCTGATTGACTTGTGAATATTGAAAACTCCTTGCATCCCTGAGATAAATCCCACTGGATCATTTTAATATATTGTTGGATTCAGTTTGCTAGTATTTTGTTGAGGAATTTTGCACCTATGTTCATCAGTGATATTGGTCTGCAATTTTCTTTTTTTGTGGTATCTTTGTCTGGTTTTGGTATCAGGGTGATAGCAGCCTCATAGTATGCGTTTAGGAGTATTCCTTTCTTGACAATGTTTTGAAATAGTTTCCTAAGGATATGTCTTAATTCCTCTCTCAGTGTTTGATAGAATTCACCTGTGAAGTCATCTAGTCCTGAACTTTTGTTTTTTGAGAGTATTTTAATCACAGATTCAATTTCATTACTTGTAATTTGTCTCTTCATATTTTCTATTTCTTCTTGGTCCAGTCTTGGGAAATTGTACCTTTCTCAGAATTTGTCCAATTATTCTGTCCAGTTTATTGGCACATAGTTGCATGTAGTAGTCTTTTATGGTCCTTTGTGTTTCTGTTGTGTAGGTTGTAACTTCTCCTTTTTCAATTCTAATTTTGTTGATTTGGGTCCTCTCCCTTTTTGTCTTGATGTGTCTGCCTAAGTGTTTATCAATTTTGATTATCTTTTCAAAAATCCAAATTTTAGTTTTATTATTCTTTTCTATTGTTTTCTTATCTCTGTTTTATTTATTTCTTCTCTGATCTTTATTTCCTTCTACTAATTTTAGGTTTTCTTTGTTTTTCTTTCTCTCGTTGCTTTAGGTGTATGGTTCGGTTGTTTATTTGAGATTTTTCTTGTTTCTTGAGGTAAGCTTGTATTGGTATAAAGGTCCCTCACAGAACTGCTTTTGCTGTACCCCATAGGTTTTGGATTGTTGTGGGTTCATTTTCAATTGTTTCTAGGTAGTTTTTGATTTTCACTTTGCCTTCTTCAATGATCAATTGGTTGTTTCATAACATATTATTTAGTCTCCACTTGTTTTTGTCTTTTGCAGTTTTATCTTGTAGTTGATTTCTAATGTCACATTGCTGTGATTGGAAAGGTGCTTGATATGATTTCAGTTTTTTGAAATTTATCAAGGCTTGTTTTGTGGCCCACCATGTGATCTATCCTGGAGAATGTTCCATGTACATTTGAGAAGAAAGTGTATTCTGTTGCTTTCAAATGGAATTTCCTATAAATATCAATTAAATCTATCTGATCTAATGTGTCATTTAGGCCTATTTTTTATTTTATTTTATGGATTTTCTGTCTGGATCATCTGTCCATTGATGTAAAGGGGGTGTTAAATTTCCCCACTTATTGTGTTACTGTTAATTTCTCCCTTTATGTCTGTTAACATTATCATTATTTATTTAGGTGGTACTATATTGGGTGCATATATATTTACAATTTTTATATCTTCTTCTTGGATTGATTCCTTGATCATTATGTAGTGTCCTTCTTTGGCTCTTGTAACAGGCTTTATTTCAAAGTCTATTTTGTCTGGTGTGAGTGTTGCTATTGCAGCTTTCTTTTGACTTCCATTTGCATGGAATACCTTTTTCCATCCCCTCACTTTCTGTCTATATGTGTCTTTAGATCTGAAGTGAGTCTCTTATAGGCAGCATATGTATGGGTCTTGCATTGTATCCATTCAGCCAGTCTATATCTTTTGGTTGGAGCATTTAAACCTTTTACATATAAGTTAATTATCAATATATATGTTCTTACTGCCATATTGTTAATTGTTTTGCGTTTGTTTTAGTAGTTCTTTTTTCTTCCCTTCTTTGCTTCTCTTCTCTTGTGATTTGATGACTTTCTTTATTGTTGTGTTTGGATCATTTTTTCTTTTTTTTTGTGTGTATATCTATTGCAGATTTTTGGTTTGTGGTGACCATGAGGTTTTGATATAGCTGTCCCTATTACACAAGATTGTTTTAAGTTGCTGGTCTCTTAATTTCAAATTCATTTCAAATGTCCTGCATTTGTACTCTTCTTCTCTCATGATTATTAGTTTAGATATCATATCTGTGTCTGGACGATTTTCTACCTTTACTGTATGTTTGCCTTTACTAATGAGATTTTCCATTTCATAATTTTCTTGTTTCTACTGTGACCTTTTCTTTTCCTCCTAGAGAAGTTCCTCTATCTTTTGTTGTAAAGCTGGTATAGTTGTGCTGAATTTTCTTATATTTTGCTTGTCTATAAAGCTTTTGATTTCTCCATTGAATCTGATGAGAGCCTTGCTGGGTAGAGTATTCTTAGTTGTAGGTTTTTCCCTTTCACCAAAAAGGACTGGGCTGCAGAGTTTCTGCTAAAAAATCAGCTGATGGACAAATCAGGGTTCCCTTGCATGTAATTTTTTGCTTTGCCCTCATTCCTTTTAAAATTTTCTCTTTGTCTTTAATTTTTGTCAGTTTAATTACTATGTGTCTCAGCATGTTCCTCTTTGAGTTTATCCTGTGTGGGACTCTCTGTGCTTCCTGGATTTGGGTGAGTGTTTTCTTTCCCATATTAGGGAAGTTTTCAGCTATTACCTCTTCAAATATCTTTTCAGGTCATTTCTCTCTCTCTTCTCCTTTTGAGACTCCTATAATGCAAATGTTGGTGCATTTGACTTTGCCCTAGAGGTCTCTTAACATGTTCATTTCTTTTCATTTTATTTTTTCCTTATTCTGTTCCATGACAGTGATTTCCACTACTCTTTCTTCCAGCACACTTATCTGGTTTTCTGCCTCATTTATTCTGCTATTTATTCCTTCTAGTGTATTTTTCATTTTAGTTATTGTATTGTTGAACTCTGTTTGTTCTTTGTAACTACTAGCTCTTTGTTAAATATTTCTTGTATCTTCTTGGTCTGTGCCTCCATTCTTTTTGAGTATTTGGGTCATTTTTACTGTCATTATTCTGAATCCTTTTTTGGGTAGATTGTCTATCTCCACTTCAATTAGCTGTTCTGGGGTTTTATTTTATTCCTTCACCTGGAACATATTCCTCTGCTGTCTCATTTTGTCTAAACTTCTATTTGTATTTTTTTATATATGGAAGATTAGTTATGTTTCTTGACCTTGGAGAAGTGGTCCTTTGTAGAGGATGTTCTGTGTGTCCCAGCATTACACTACTCTCTTTTCACCCAATGGCCAGTTGGTCTCAGGGTAGGTTCTGAGCTGTGTTGCTGGTTTAGTCCCATAGGCTGTGGAACTATACATTTCTTGCTTCTGATGTCTAGATGCTGGTCTAGAGGCTTGTGCAGGCTTCCTTCTGGGGGAGGCTGATGTCTTCCCACTGGTGGTTGGAGTTATGTCTTGACCCTCTTGTGGTCAGGGCTGTGTCATGGGACATGTCTAGAGGTGGCTGTGGACTCAGGAAGCCTTTATCTAGTCTGCCTGTTGATGGGTAGGACCATGTTCCTGTCCTGTTGCTTATTTGGTCTGAGGTGTCCCAGCACTGGAGCCTACAGGTTGTTACGTGTGACCAGGTCTTGGTGGTAATGTCCCAAGCAAGATGTCAGCCTTCACATGAGTACTCCTGGATAAGTTTACCACCAGCTTTTATGTTCCAAGAGAGAGCCATAGCCACCCCCACCTCCCCAGAATACCCTCCAAGACAATTAGGTAGGTCTGGCCAAGGCTCCTATAAAGTCACTGCTTTTGCTCTGGGTCCTGGTTCCAAAAGTGGAGTCTTTATTTCTCCCAGTCCTGTGGAACTCCTGTGATCAAGACTCACTGGCCTTCAAAGCCAAATGCTTTTGGGCTTCCTCCTCCTGGTGCCAGACCCCTAGGCTGGGGAGCCTGTCATTTAGCTCAGAACTCTCACTCCCATAGGACATTGTCTGGGATATAATTCTCCAGTTTGTTGATTACTCAACCATGGGTTCTGGGATTTGATTATATTGCAAGTGCACCCCTCCTACCATCTCATTGTGATCTCTTCTTTGTCTTTAAACATAGAATATATATTTTTGGTAGGTTCCCATCTTTTTTATTGATGGTTGTTCAGTAGTTAGTTATAATTTAGTGTTCTTATGAGAGGAGGTGAGCTCAAGGTCTTCTCCTCCGCAATCTTGTATTCTCTTCTTCATACATTTTGTTGAGATGTCATTTCACCTCAGTATTTACTTAATGTGTGTAAGTGAGGGGGGTGAAATGTAGAGTATACATCTTGAATTGATCACAAAATAACATCAAGTAATATTTCATTTTATATATAGTATAAGAATTCTACAAAAATATACTTCCATTTCCCCTCTCCTAGCCTTTATGCAACCTTTGTCATACATTTATACAGATGTTTTAAACTTTACCACACATTATTATTTTTGATTAAAGCATTTAATTACTTTGTAGAATCACTTTCAAATAATTTATTGTATAAGTATGGCAATTTGGAATCATATTTTTTTAAAGTAGGTAAAATAAAATTTCTTATGAGAATAAGATTTAAGTATTATAATCACTGCTATTCTGCTTTTATGTTATATAATTACATTAAATAATATAGTAATTAATCTTAGAGTATTGCTAAAATTCTATTAGCCACCTAAAAGATTGATGGTACATTTAAAAATGTGGTTGTTTTAATTTTGCTACAGGGGTAAGTCGACTTAAATTTAATGACAATATCCTCATTGACTATTTTTTTGTTTGTTAGTTTCAAATGGTCAAGGGATACAAACTTTTACTTATAAGATGAATAATTTCTGGGGATCTAATACAGAGCCTGGTGACTATAGTTAATAATACTGTACTGTATACCTGAAATTTGCTAAAAGACTAGATCTTAAGTGTTCTCACCATACACACACATAAAATATTAACTATGTGACATGATGGATATGTTAATTAACTTGATTGTGGTAAACATTTCATAATGTATATGTATTTTAAATAATCACACTGTATACCTTAAAAATAAATTTAGAATTTCAAAAATACTCTCTGTATAGAGTAAATTACAAACGAAACTTCTGTTCTGTGTCAAAGATAATTTTACGAATCAATCAATTGTATTTATAACATAGCAGTTGTCTTCTCACAGTCTAAATTTTTTAAAGAATTGGGTACACAACTATGCCAAATTTGTCCAATATTCCAGGTTGAGTTTTAGTAGCTACTGTTTTTTATAAGTAATGTTTTATAATGTTAATTATAAATTTTAAAACAATAATTTATAAAATACAAAACAAAGGAGATAAAAAACAAAAAAATTGGAAGTTTATTCTTTTACTTATGGTCGTGTTTTTCTTTCCTTTTAATAGTTTACCAAAAATAACCCCAAAATAGTATATGCATTGTATATCATTCCCTCTTCACTCTTATATTTAATTTTCCTTAAGTGTAAAGTACTCTGACATCCTAACTCTGCCACAAATAGCAGTAGCATAATAATAATAGCAATAATTATTATTATTATCATAAACAATGAATTAATAGGCCTCTAACAAATAGTTGGAACACATATA
The DNA here is from genome assembly GCF_963924675.1 of Phocoena phocoena. Taxonomy (NCBI): domain Eukaryota; kingdom Metazoa; phylum Chordata; class Mammalia; order Artiodactyla; family Phocoenidae; genus Phocoena; species Phocoena phocoena. The sequence goes on along the minus strand of NC_089236.1, from coordinate 42,387,301 downwards.
TTTTAAAAAAATCACAAATTACCATTTCATTCAATTTCAGGAAAATAAAGTGCAATAAAATTCTAATTCTAATATATATATATATATATTCTTTATCAGATTTTTTTCCTTATAGGTTATTATAAAATACTGATTGCATTTCTCTGTGTTATATAGTTGGCCCTTTTTTTAATCTGTTTTTTGTATCATAGTGTGTATATGTCTATCCCAAACTCCTAATTTATCCCTCCTCCCCTCCCCTTTCCCCTTTATTAACCTTAATTTTGTTTTCTATGTCTGTGGGTCTATTTCTGTTTTCTTAATAAGTTCATTTGTATCTTAGTAGTTACTGTTATAGTTTAAAATTAAACCACTAATCTTTTTTGTTTGTTTGTTTTTTTGTGGTACGCAGGCCTCTCACTGTTGTGGCCTCTCCCATTGCGGAGCACAGGCTCCAGATGCGCAGGCTCAGCGGCCATGACTCATGGGCCCAGCCGCTCCGCGGCATGTGGGATTCTCCCGGACCGGGGCACGAACCCGTGTCCCCTGCATCGGCAGGTGGACTCTCAACCACTGCGCCACCAGGGAAGCCCTAAACCACTAATCTTAAAATTTATACCCAGGTGTGAAATAAAATCTAAAAGAATATTCAAGAAACAATTTCAGAAACATGGTTCTAGTACAAAACTTTTCATTAGTTAACCAAAATCATAGCTTCAAATCTGCAAACATATTTGGCTTCAGAGACGGAAAGAGAAATACCATTAGCTCCTTTCCATACTCTCTCTTCAGTACACATCATCCCCACATCTTATTCAAAATCATTATTTCTTGTTCTATCATTGAGAAATGAATTATGTAAAGAATGGCAAAATGTCTTTACCAATGAAGATTAATACAACACCAAGATAAGCAGAAAACTAACATGTTGCTGAAAGGATTTTGGTAGTGTATAATGGAAATTTAACTGGGTAGCTTGAAAATCTCCTTTCGGAATGTTGATTTTCATATATATGAAACAAATTTGTTGCTATATAGAGCATATTGATTGCTATATTGCATAGAAGAACTATAGGTATGAAATTATTAGACATTAAAACAACAAGACCAGATACAGATACTATGTTTATCATTGTCTAAGCATCCCTGAAACCAGAGAATGATTGAGAATATTTAAGGATGACTAAGAATGTTTAAAGGTTTTAAGAATGATTGTGTGTTTCGTGATTAAGAATATTTAAAATTAATTAAGAATGATTAAGAATTAAGGAGAAAAAAGATTGTTATCTAACTTAAAAAGTCACTTGTATTAAGAAAGGCTTCAAAAATAACTTTAAAGTAATACAGTAATTATATTTTAGTATCCCTACTAAGAAGCCACTGGAGATAGTATGAGAGGGCATATTTACAATGAAACCCATTCTATGGGTGAAGGAAAACAAAGATATGGAGACAAAAATGTTACTCAATTTTATAGACACATTTCAGCATAATTAAGATAATGAATGTTTAATAATTAATGTTTGTATATAATGTTATTAAGGCAAATTTAACCAGCTGAAAACTTTCACAGGTTTGCATCTTTTATTGACAAACATAAGGTTAAATTTAAATCAAATTTAAAATGTGAAATTAGTCTAAGCTAGCTAAGATTCACTCTTTCCCTCAGGGCACAGAAATGTAATTACAAATATGTTGTTATCTCAAAACTGTTAATAGAGTGAATTTTGACTATATTATACGAGATTGTTTCACTATCATTTTACATTAAATTAAGTGTTGGTGGTATGCCCAGTTCTATGTTGAAGCATTAATACTAAAAGGAATTGTTCTTTCCCTACAGAGACTTACAATTGGCAAGACAGTTTGTTTAAACTGGGAAAAAGAAAGAATAGTAGAGAACAAAGTGCCAAGTTCCAGGTTAATTTCCAAGACTGCATTTCTCAAATACTTTATTCTTTCATAATCACTTCATGTATTTATAGTTTTGAAACTTTTGATAATCCAATAAAGCAAGTTATGTGATATAATTAAATGAATTATATGATATGTTATAAAGACCTGAAATTCTTAGAGATAACATGAGGAGAAAGATATTGTGATGAATCCCACCATAGAGAATCCTAAAAGCTAAGAATAGAGATGATTTAGAAAAACATAGCATGATGTTTTGACTCCATGGGTTTTTATTTTTTCTTTTTTTTTTTTAAGAAGATGTTGGGGGTAGGAGTTTATTAATTAATTTATTTAGTTTTGCTGTGTTGGGTCTTCTTTTCTGTGCAAAGGCTTTCTCTAGTTGTGGCAAGCAGGGGCCACTCTTCATCACGGTGTGCGGGCCTCTCACTATTGCGACCTCTCTTGTTGCGGAGCGCAAGTTCCAGACACGCAGGATCAGTAGTTGTGGCTCACGGGCCTAGCTGCTCCGTGGCATGTGGGATCCTCCCAGGCCAGGGCTCAAACCCGTGTCCCCTTGCATTAGCAGGCAGATTCTCAACCACTGCGCCACCAGGGAAACCCGACTCTGTGGGTTTTTTAAGGAAGGTGTAGGATTGTTTTGGCAGTAATAATTTGAGTCCTGCCTCTTCTGAAAATTAGGCTATTAGGTTACGGTAGTAGTTTACCATGTTGATATAGTAGTAGTTTTCCCTTATTAGAGTTTAGATTACATTTAAGATTTTATATTGTGGTAATAAAATTTTATTTTAAACATTTGTCATTTTCAAAATGTAGTTCAAAAAAACTTATAATTAAATGTGGGTATATAAAACTATACTTTAGGGCTTTATTTTGATATTTCTTAAAAGTGATTTGATTTGAGTTGAATAAAAATTATTTTATAGCCATACAGAAAGACATGTTTTGTATATATATATATATATATATATATATATATATATATATATATCAGACCATATGTCTCATTTTCATATAAAATATAATTTGGAAAATAAAATGATTATTTAAAAATATAATTTTCTTTAGAGAATAGCATAGGAATTTAATCTAATGTAAAGTTGTCTATTTCTTATCACTATTGCCTCTAATGACTTTTCAAGCATGGACTTAATACTGACATTCCTGTACAAAATTAGAAGTGCAAATTTTCCTTTAATCATTTATTATTAATTTGTATTCATATTCTAATTTTTGTTTGTATGATACACATTCAAAATACACCAAATATGGTTGTACAATTCAAATTCTAGGCTTCCAATATCTTTGCTGATGACAGACCATAACCAGACTTATCATTGTGATCATTTTGAAATGCATAGACATATAGAATCATTATGGTTTGTACCAGGGATCAACATAGTGTTGTAAGCCAATTATACTTCAAAAGTAAACTCATATTAAAAGAGATCAGATTTGTGATTACCAAAGGCAGGAGGTGGGGAAAGGTGAATTGGGTGAAAGCATTCAAAATGCACAAGTTTCCAGTTATAAGATCAATAAGAACTAGGGATACAATGTACAGCATAAGAAATAGAATTAAAACTGGGATATGTTATACACAAAAGTTTTTAAGAGAGTAAACACTAAGAGTTCTCATCACAAGGAAAAATAAATATTTTTTTTAAATTTCTTCAACTTTGTACCTATATGAGATGATGGATATTCACTAAACTTGTTGTGGTAGTCATTTCATGATGTATATAAATCAAATCAGTATGCTGTACACCTTAAATTGTGATATACAGTGCTATGTGTCAATTATATCTCAATATAACTGAAGAAAAAATTCTATGCTTACAAACTCACATATTAGAAGGTCTCTTCTTTATATTTGGTCACTGTCCAGGGCAGAAGCTGCTTAGACAGTATTTAATACCCCTGCCCAGAGCTCCATTCTAGTTCCATCTGCATTACTTTGATTTGTTTGGGCCAAGGACCTAAACGTTTTGTAGGGTCATGAGAGTATTTTTTGAATATACTAGATTTTAGTTACTTGCAGAACAGTCCATTGGATATATTAGCTTCTAATTCAGAAGAGAATTCACAGTTGAAAAAAGGGATATGGGAATTATTTATCAGCATTAGGCAATAGTTTAATAAATTGTAGAAGTTCAGAAATCACAGACAATGACTTAAGAAAATAGACGAAAACTAGGTTCAGAAAAAAAATTTACAGACATGCTTAACTGAATAATATAATTAAATAAAAGATTTAACTCAGTAGCAGTACTAAGAGTTACAAGTTATATGTACATTTGTTGATAAGAATTGTTTGTTTTAACAATTCTGACCCTTTTAACTGCAAATGAGGGTAATAATGCCTATCTCATAAGATATTCTTTTTTTTTTTTTTGCACAGGCTCCGGAAGTGCAGGCTCAGCGGCCTTGGTTCACAGGCCCAGCCGCTCCACGGCACATGGGATCTTATGGGATCTTCCTGGACCGGGGCACGAACCCGTGTCCCCTGAATTGGCAGGTGGACTCTCAACCACTGCGCCACCAGGGAAGCCCTCTCATAAGATATTCTGAAGACTAAAAGAAATGCTCAATAAAAGTTACTTCCATTAGATCCAGATTCACTATCAGATTGTTTCTCTTTTACTCCTTAATGAGAGAATATACATTTAAAAAGAAATAAGCATTTATATTTTACCCTAATTCCTTTAGATTGGGGTTGTAGCCTCAAAGGTTGATTGAACTTTTTCTGTAAAGTAAAGGGCCACATAGTAAATATTTTTGGCTTTTTGGGCCATGTAATCTCAGCCATAGCTAATCATTTCTGTCATTGTTATACAAAAGGAGCCATAGGCAATAAATAAAGGAATGAGTATGACTGTGTTGCATTGAGCTTTATTTACAAAAAAAAAAAAAAAAAGAAGGCTGCAAACCACATTTAGTCCATAGCATTGTTTGCTTATCCCTGGTATAGATGATTACATTTCGTGTTAGACATAAACCACGAGAAACAATTGAAGATAAGCCATCATTTTCATATACACATAAAGACATGTTGGAATTTAACCAGGGAAATGCAAATCAAAACCACAATGAGATATCATCTCGCACCAGTCAGAATGACTTTCATCAAAAAGAACACAAATAACACATGTTGGTGAAAGATGTGAAGTAAAGGGAACCTTAGTACACTGTTGGTGGTAACGTAAATTGGTGCAGCCACTGTGGAAAATAGTATGGAGGTTTCTCAGAAGACTAAAAATAGAAATACCAGATGACCCAGCAATTCCACTCCTGGGTATATATCTGAAAAACAAAAACACTAATTTGAAAACATACATGAACCCCAATGTTCATAGCACCATTATTTACAATTGCCAAGATATGGAAGCAACCTAAGTGTCTCTCAACAGATGAATGCATAAACAAGATATATAAATATAAATATGTATATATATATATATGTATATATATATATATATATATATACACACACAATGGAATACTACTTAGCCATAAAAATAATAAAATATTGACATTTGCAGCAATATGGATGGACTTGGAGGGCATTATGTTAAGTGAAATAAGTCAGAGAGAGAAAGACAAATACTGTATATTACTTATATATAGAATCTAAAAAATACAACAAACTCGTGAATAAAATAAAAAATGCACACTCACAAGTATAGAGAACAATCTAGTGGTTACCAATGGGGAGAGGGAAGGGGGCAGGGGAAATATAGGGGGAGAGAAAAAAAGGGTTATTATGGGATTGTATGAAATTATGTGTTCACATGTGTTCATGTAAAGCACTATATAATTTTAAAAATCTTTCATTCAATAAAAAAAAAACTAGCACAGGAAAAATTAACCAATATTTTAATTGCCAAGGTTGGTATTAATTAATATCTATGTAAATAGTCTTAATACTGATGACATAGAAAAATGTGTAGACAGTAGAGTTTTCCAGTTGTCATATTGGAAGGGTGAATAAAATTGATCTTCCAACATCTTCTTCTACTTAATTATGATGCTCGTTATTGTGTCTACACTTGTTGGAATAATGGTTTTTCATTTAGAGTTGCACAATAATATTCAAAATTTATCCAGTAAATTTGGAACCTGCATAGTTCAGACACTTTATTATACATTCTTAATTAATATATCTTCAGAAAAGCTAAACCAAACTTGATAACAGAGTTTTCTACAACTACAAACTAAACAAACAAACAAAACAAAATTTAAAAATAAAAAAACATAACTTTTCACTGGGTAAGCATTATTTTGCTTGTATAACACTTAAGTTTAAATATTTACTAAGTCCTGAAACTTTTTACTCTCTTATTATCACCTATATTTTTTGTCTCCTTTGACATTTTATGATAGCTTAATTCTTATTACTTCTCAAATTTTTATTCTTAGCTCCTTAACCTCCCAGATGTCTTCAGTTTCATATGTTCAACTGTTCATGGGTTTTTGTGTGTGTGTCTATCCTTTATGTCAAACTGATTATATACAAATTAAAAATCTAAAACAAATGAACAAAAAACAAAGCAGAATCTTATAATTATCTTAAAGCAGATAAGATTCCCTTTCCTTATTCCTACTAATGGCATTGACACTCCTGAAATTGTATTGATATGGAATCTTTATGGTATACAGTATTGGTTGACTGATATAATGTCAGTTCTGAATCCAATTCTTCTAAGACATTTTTCAATTATCCATATCTGTGTAACAGAGATCTATTCATTGAGGCATATATTGCATGTAGTGAGAATTTTAGATAATAATTCTATTTGTCTTTTCTTTTTTTCTTCTTCTGAGAAGGTATGATAGCTTGAGGGCAGAAACAATCCAGTGAACATGTAGAAAAGGCCATATGAAGAATAAAAATGGGCTCAAATATAATTGAGCCTCTAAAGACCAAACCAATCCTGTATCTGCTTAAGCTACTGTATATAGTTTTCACTCAGTGTGCAGTGAAAGCACCCTGTCTTTTATTTTTTCCAACTCTTTAACTCCCATCTCTGTTATATGGTTGGTTTTCAAATTCTGTTGATTCTTTTCCCAGAAAACTGTTTATATTACTACTCCCAAACATTACAGTACAATTCACTTATTTAGATAAACCTTTGAATTATCCAGAGAAAATTGATATGGAAGAAAAAACAGTCCAATCTTCTATTAGTAGGGTGCCCATATGCCCTAATTTTCTGGGACAGTCACAACTTACATGTGTACTTCTATAATTATTAGTAGCATTGTTTCTCAATAATGTTCATAGTTATACAATAAATTATATTGTTGCCTTATCTACTACTTATATACTTGGATAAATTTAATTAACACTCGAAATACCAGAATATTAAAAATTGGAAGGATTGCCATTTAGTGGATTCAGAAAAAAACATAGTGACATTAATTGCTCATTTCTCTCAATGTTAGGCTTTTGATTTCTGGACTGGAATATTCTGCACTCAATTTGATGCATATTAAGCCATATTTCTGATTTTAATATTATTGAAAGTTGGCATTTTGGAATAAAATAATATTATTTGAAAAAGCAGAATTCATATTCCAGTGACTCACCTTCTAAATAGACCTCAGACAACATAGAATCTCCCAATTCTGCTTCTGTCATCAGAAGCAGGTATTGTTCTTCACTTTTAAATCAACATCAGATGTGAATGACTTAACAGAAACTTATTTTAGTCCTAGAACCTGCTCATTAAAAACTGAAATTTACTGCAGGTTGTTCCCCCACTGCTTTATGTTGCATAGAGAGATTTTGCATAACTAGAGTTTAGAAAATCCTGCTGGTCAAATCAGCGATAAAATTAACCTGGCTTTTTTGAACAGCTTCCAAAGTCTTAATAATTCTCCTCAGAAACAGTTTCAAACGCCGCAGTTTGAGATTTGTGTTGCCAAGTAAAGAATATGGCTCACCATCTGGATCTACAAGAATTAAGTCACCAGCCACTGCAGTCACTGACCTTTAACACACCCCAAAAGGAGTTCAGACTGGAAATGTGCTCTGGGAAAAACTGTCAAAACAGACCTTCAATTCGTTTGATATTTTCAGGAGAAAATTTTATGAACCTAATTTCTTGCAACTTCTCCTACTTAGAAAAGCACTAAAAATCATTAAGGAAGACATCTGCTCCTTGTGACTAGCAGCAACCTTCTACTGAGATGTGTGTTGATTACATAGCCCCCTTTCGCCAAATCACACATATACTGACCTCCTCCCTATCCTTTAGAGCAGCTCCTCAGTGCTATCTGAGAGGTTGCCTCCCAGACAATAGTCTTCAGTAAGGCACCAAATAAAACTGAACTTACATCTTTCAAGTTGTTGTTGTTGTTTCAGTCAACAGTAGCTACGCACAATAAATCCCAGCTGTTATACAATTTTGTCTCTCTAAATCCGTAACCCTCTTTCAAGGAGAGCCCTATGGTCCATCTTTTTTTTTCATGTTAAAGCTTTACTCAAACATTTCCCCCAACCAGAATATTTTCATCTCTCATTTTTCTTTAAATCTAAATACTTAATTATCACATAACTAAAAAACTCCTTGTCCCAATAAGATCATGTGGATTTCTTTCTTCTCTGACCCTATATAGACTGGGCATCTCTGAAATATGTTTTGACACTCCACTATTTACTATTTGATTTAATTCTCTATCATTTTGATATTTCCTATATTTGTTTCCCAAATAGTTCCTGGAGACAAATCATATATTTGCTTTGTATCCTATTTCTGCCTATTATTGTAGAAAAATAAATATGTGTAGTATATTAAATGAGTAACTTGCAGTAAAACTTAAATGAACAGGTAAAATATTGGCCAAATTCAATAATATGTGGACTTACAGAGACTGGCCTACTCTGTGTGGTAGCTTATACTTAAATATCATTGAGAAAAAATATTTTTTAAAGTTTTTTTTCCCAGTTTTTAAAAACTCTCTTTCTTCAGAGTATAAATCCATGTAAAATGGGACAACTGTGTTCTCTACAGTATTTGTGTCACAGGCAGTAATAAAGAATAATGAAGACATTAGCTCTTCATAAATATTTTATGATTTATTTTTGATAACTTTCTTCCATTTTATGTTTCCTAAGGAGTCAGAATCAGGTTCCCTATCTAGCAGTTCCTACCTGAAAAAGGAGAGCTCATGCTGATTTTGATAACTGCTAGATCAGAAAATTAATATGCCCCTCTCACTGCTGAAGACATTGTCTGTGAGCAAAGGTTTTCCCATTTCCTGTTGTACACATAGAAGTCTCATTAAACCTGGAAATTTTGCATGTGCTTCAACAAGGGTGTACCCTTTCACACTGAAAGATGAATATTCCTAAAATAAACTCCTTTTACATCTAAATTGTAACTTGCAGGAGGTCTCACTCCTGATAGGTATACAAATAAAGAAGAGGAAGACTCTCCTGTGGATAATGAGTATATAAAGGATTCCTTAGTGAATAATCACAGACTCTGTTTAAGGTAACATGCAGCTGTGCATGCATAATAATATTCTTAATAAGCTGTGCTGTTTGGAGCATAGTTTATTGCTCTGAGTAAAAGAAATTAATCTATAAATGAAAAGTTATTATGGCACTGGCTTAAAAAGCTATAAAATAAACAATGTAATTAAATTATATATGAATTTAAGAATGTAGCATAGTCATTGGATTTGAAAAAAGATGATTCTAAGAGGGTAGGAAATACCTATAGTGATAATTATTTAACAGCTCTTCAGGCAATATCTATTTAGAAATACAAATATGCTTTAAAAGTGATATGTAATTACTCACATTTAGGATGAGCAGGATCTGAAGATCAACCCTTTACTGAGTAACACCACACTGTAAAATGAATTTGCCGAAACTGTGGATTAGAGATAAAAATCTGACTTATATAAAAGAAAAGGACAAAGGGGGTGACACGCTCATCTTTCCTCTCACTCTCCTCTTGCTTAGTTTCCCACTTTTTTCTTTCCTTTTTGTCTCTGTACTCCTGCTTTTCTACATTTCTATCCATCCCTTTATATTTGACCTCTCCCCATTCACCCTCATCCTTTTCCAACCAATTACACCCCTCTGTCCCTCCTCTTTTCCTGCATTCTCACCCATTATAATCAAGGGAGTTAAAATTTTTGCATGTTGGTGAAAAATGGAAGAATGCAAAAGCTCTATGTAGCACCCTTTTCCTCACCGTCTTCTACCATTCTCAAGGATTATTGGTAAAAAAGCAATAGGTAAATAATCACCAGAATTTTGCACAATTGATTATGTATGCTATATAATCAGTTAGGCCAGAGAGAGAAGCTGGGGAAAAACATTATGGAGTTTTTGAAAAAGCAGGAACTCAAACAGAGGTGAGGGCAAACTTTAACTGAGATTTTTCAGTACTAATTCATATTAAAAATAGCTGTTGAAATTAGTCCTTAACACAACTGCCTATTCCTCTCCTACTCTGTTACTTATTATTATTATTTTTTAAAAGTTTAGTTTCCTGAATAAGAAATGTAGCTATGAACTCTTAGAATTAAAGCAATTCAGGGAATAGGAAGCTCCACTATGCAACCTAGGTTTGTTAATTAATCCCCCCAAAAAAGAGTTCTATTATAAACTTTTGAGCAGTTATAACTCATTACCATGAGCTAGTGAGGTTGATTTCAGTAGACTGGAATGTGTTACTCTTGTCCTTAGAGCAGAGAAACCTTCATCCTGATAAATGGTTCTCAAACCTAGTTGCATATCTGAATCACTTGGGGAGCTTTTAAAAACTACATGTTTTGGCCTCACCTCAAAATTGCTGAGGATGGGGTCTGGGCACAGTATATTTTAAAAGCTTCCCATGTAATTCTGGAAAACACTTCTTGATATATGACCATCTGCTATAGATAATTGGGTTAAATTGATGTTTGAAGTTCCAGGGAGGTCAGAGCCACACAATTCATTTTTCAGTAGGCAGGCAGAGAGACATAATCATTCAGTTTCCATGTGAAATATACTTGACCTCTAAATTATTGGTGTGAGATGTCAGCTACACAAGCAATGTTTGGATGCTCTTGGTCCCTATCACCATTATTTTGAATACCTATCAATCTATATTTGTAATCCTCCCTAAAAGTATTTGATCCTAAATAATGCATTTAGTGTGTGTTTAAGAAAGCTTCTCTTGACCACTGCCTTAAATTTAATAATTCAGTCTTCTTTCTGTCAGTTCTGTCTTTGGCAAGGCATGTTGATGAAATATCACCCTTGTTACCTGAAAAAGATAGTCATCAGGGAAACTGTATTATTATAATGCTTTTGAGTTATGTTCTCTCAAAAATTATCAGTGATGCTTTCTGGAGCTAATAAAGTTATCACTAATCACTAAATAATTGCATTACTATTCCCACCATCTACATTGCTACCATCACTCAAAAGTATTTTTAGTGCAACTGAAATAAACTACTACCTCTTTCTTAAGGTTTGCTATGCAGCTGTGTCAATTTAGTGTTTCATTCACTGCATAAATATCTAATTGACCCTTATAAGTGTCAGTTTCTATGCTAGATGCTTCCCAGTAACTGTTTCTGTAGGTGATAGTACTTCTAGTGTAGTTTCTGTCTTCTGGTGATAGCCACAGAAATAATATGTCAACATCACTGCCCTGTCCTAAAATTTATCCCACCCCAGAAGAGAGAATTCCTATTTCTTCTTTTGTGACACATTCTATTAATTTGGTACAAAAGCAATATTGGTTTGTTATTGAAATCTTCTGACAGCTTTAAGAGTTAAACTTTTTTTGACTGTTCTTTTTAACAGTCTACTTTACCCATTCCCTAGGGAGTTTGAGGAGAAGAATGTGTATACTTGTGTGTGAAATGGGAAGGGAACTTTTCTTCTGAATGACATGCACCATGCTCCGTTTAATAACTTTATCTCTCAAGCTGAAGGTACTGCTCATAGAAAAATTTCCTCACGATCTCTTCCACTTAATCAGCTTACTTTTTCAGAAGTTTTCTTAACCCCTTATGCAAATAGATTCCTAGAGAAATGTTGTGGTATAAAGGAATTATAAGTGGGCTCATAATATCACACTCACTATAATTTTATAATTATTCAGTTTATTATTTATATTCTACTTGTACCTTTAAATTCACTATTGTTTACCATTTTCTAATAATATACATTTGTTTGTTTCAATAAGAAACCCTTTAAAGTCATTATATAGCACACTCCACACAACACATGTCTTAGTAAGTATTGAAGATTTTCAGGGAAGGTGCTTGATTCTTTGACTGAAGTAAACTATGTCTATTCTGTGGACCAGTTGTACTAACATACCATCTTTTGTTTCTCAGTTTAGAAGTAACAAAAATGGATCTATAAAATAATGTTAACAGCACATCTTATTCAATATAATTACTAGAAGAGTAATTTGTAGCCATTACATAGTTGATATTATCAAACTTGGTGACACATTATGTATACAGTCTCTATATTTCTACTATTAGGTTGTATATAAATGGAAAACACTGCAGAAAGAATATAACCTTTTATTTTGAAACCCATAAATGCAATGTATAAACAACAAAAGGCAGTAGGAGACCACGAGCCTCTCCCTTGAAATAACTCTTTTCATTCTCTCCTGGGGTCTTGCTGATCATGGGACTGTATCAGATATTTTTAGCAACATGAAATAATCTACAAACATGACCTAGAGAAGGAGTATGATCAGTAGGAAAAATGTGTTCTGATGGATTAAAAGTAGTTAAAGAATTTAGGGTTAAAAATCCCTTTCTTTTTTATAGTTCTATTAAAATACATGTATATATATATATATATATATATATATATATATATATATATATATATATATATATTTTGCGTTATGCGGGCTTCTCACCGCTGTGGCCTCTCCCGTTGCAGAACACAAGCTACAGACGCGCAGGCCCAGCGGCCATGGCTCACGGGCCCAGCCGCTCCTTGGCACGTGGGATCTTCCCGGACCGAGGCACGAACCCATGTCCCCCGCATAGGCAGGAGGACCCTCAACCACTGCACCACCAGGGAAGCCCAAAATACATGTATATTTTTAAAAATAATTTTAAAAAACATTTTAATATAACTATTACTCAAAAAAATCTTATGCTGAACAAAATTTCCTGTATCTGATTTGTAACATGTGAGTTTCTTAAGTTTAAAACCAGAGAATATAACCTTCAGGAAACACAGAAATTTTAAGTAACACTTTCATTTTTGCTTAGATTTAGTCATCTCAAAAATCTGACTAGGAGGAATAATACAAAATATAATAAACCGTACACTTCCCAAAAGTTTTTCCATTTTACTTTAAATTTTTTCATCAAAACTCTTCTCATTCTCATTCTCATGTTTTATTCTCAGCATTCTAATATAGGAAATTTCTGGGGGAATGTTCCATGTGGTGATAAATATAGGTCTATGTATATCTCATAGGGGTCTGCAAACTTATCCTTGTGAATTTGCAGTTCTCAATGAGAAATTTTTAGTTATATATTTTCATTTTCATAATAATTTATTATTAAAATTGTTCATTTTAATAGTGTATTTTAATAATTTTACTAATAGATATTTATTATAATTAAAATAATAAATTATTTAATAATTTTTAATATTGATTCCATAATTTTAAAATACTATATGACTTTAGTTCTAGTTAGTGTCAAATAATACTTTTCACCATTAGGAAATAGAGAGTAATGAGAAATTACCCTTGAGTTTACCATTGATTTTCTTAGATTGCATAATACTCTTTTCATGTAGAATAGACTTCTACATCAAGATGGTCATGAATGAATCACCTCTTCCTGTGTCAACAACCCTTTGCAGGGTGACTATGTCACTAGTAGTAATCCACTTACCCATCCCTAAAAACTAATCTGGCCTTGTGACTAATGCTGGCTGATAGAATATGTCAAAAATGATATTGTGTGAACTCAAGGCCTTACAAGCTCTTGCAGTTTTTATTCTTGCCCTCTCAGAATCCTTCTAACATGAAACAAAAAGTCTAGCTAGATAGTATATAAAAGTCCATGTGAATAAGAACTAAGACTCCCAGCAGAATCCAGTACCAACCACCAAATTTATAGGTTAGGCCATGTTGAACAATCCTGCCAGGTTGGGCTGCTGACAAACACAGTTTCAAGGAAACAGCCTTTTTAAGTTGTTGGGATAGTTTGGTAAAAAAATATCATGTACCAATCTACTCATGTAGCAGTCTTCTATGTTTAAATATTAATATACTTCTCATCATTTACATGAGCATTATACACATCTTTAGGATTCACTAATCAAAAGTTACCCAAAACATGTTTAGAAAGCAAGAATAACAGACCCAAAATTAGTTTTTCTGTGATAAAGGATGATAGATATTTTACTGTCTCAGTATGACAGTTCACCCCACCAATTTGGGGAGGGAAGTTTTTGACTCTCAGGTATTTCTTGAGGTCAGAGGTTGGAGGAACACCTTGATCTTGAGCTCTGCCTAAGAAACTAATATTAGCTGTTGTTTGACTTAGAAAAACATAATCTTCCATAGTCCTTTGCCTTTCTGGAGGTAGAAATTTGAAGAGGTTTTTTGTTCATAAGAAGAATCCTTTTTGAGGAGAAACATTCTTATTCCACTTTTATATTCTTTTCATTTATGATATTTTTTGCTCAGTTGACTATAGTCTATTCTCTAAAGTAGTATTTTAGACTAATGGAACTATATTGCTAGAAATAATAATCTAACAGTTTGTATTCTCTTTCAGTAGAGGTTTAAATTGATGGATGTCATTATTATGACAGAAATCAAAATGACTCCTCTTGGCTGTCCATGAGAAAATATTCATAAGTCTGTGGAGCTGTTAGGGAAAAGTTTATCAAAACTTTCAAAGTTGTGGATGATGTAAATCTGAAACTAACAAGGAAGTGATTCTTTCAAGGGAAGAGTTTTTTTTTATAAACTATTGGGATCCTAAATACACGTGTCTATTTTACAGTAAGTTATTTTCTTCTCTTTCAGAAATGCATTATGAGAAGCCTTTTTTGTATCACTCATTATGTTTTCTATATTAGGAATGACGATATTTTTACATATCCTGAATTATATTTTTAGAAAACTATTTTTTTTTTTTTTTTTTTTTGCTGTATGCAGGCCTTCCACTGTTGTGGCCTCTCCCATTGTGGAGCACAGGCTCTGGACGCGCAGGTTCAGCGGCCATGGCTCACGGGCCTAGCCGCTCCGCGGCATGTGGGATCTTCCCGGACCGGGGCATGAACCAGTGTCCCCTGTATCGGCAGGTGGACTCTCAACCACAGCACCACCAGGGAAGCCCCTAGAAAACTAATTTTAAAGCAAGTAGTTAGGTAGACATGAGCAGAAAAAGGAGGACACAGCTCAAATGGCAGGAAACCACACATCTTGTAAACAGTGCTGGTCCTTGGGCAAAGAAAGTCAGAAGTCTCCAGACTGACAGGAAACCACACATTTTGGGGTGACAAGTGTCCTAGAGGCAGATTAAGAAAGGAGGGAAAAGGCAGGAATCTCCAGCATATGAATGTAACATTTTGCTCATTATGCTTTCATTACAATAAAATTAACCTTGTAGATAAGAAGTACCCATGATGCACTGATGTCATGACACTTCCAATCAGGGATAAATAAGGACAAAAATCCCTCCTCCCATCAGGAAGTTGGAGCTGAGATGAAAATCAGGGAATATAGCCCCCAAACCTCTCCGTCCCCAATGAATATTTTGCCCTTTCATATCTACACCCCACATAACCTGCTTGCCAAAGAAACTCAAGGCAGCCACTCATGTGAGACTACTTGCTCTCCCCTTGAGAACATACTATCATTTAGTAAAACCTTGCTTTGCTTTCTTGACACACCCTGTTTTGTCTCTGAATTCTTTCTGTGAGGGGACAAGAACCTACCATCTATTATCACTAAAAATTATTAATATTGATGAATAGGACAAGATATCAAGAGTGGGGAGAAATTCTTTCATAATACTTTACAACTTAAGTTCAGATAAAATAAAAGTAAAACAGTTTAAGTTTATTCTACTGACAAATTATGGAAGGACATATGCAAGATCCCTTCCACAATAATATAATGTAAATGTAAAATTAAAATGATTATCTACAAATAAAAAATAAGAGTAGAAATACAAAATATGAAGTTCAGTTTGAGTTTTAAAGCTACCTTAAGACCTCGAAGGTTAAACCTATAGAGTCCTTTCTTATCCTTACTCCATAATAAAGAGTAAATATTTATACTCTCAGTTTCTATAATAAATATAGATATGCTACGGGAGACATAAAGTCAAAACATTTATTTATAAGTACCTTAATAAATACCATTCTCCTGCCTAACCATTTTACTGTAATGAACTTTAAGCTGACACTAGATTGTCTCTTTCCTGGATTTTTATGATGTGTAAATGATGCGATTATCAACTCAGACAGAAACCTATATTGTTCTCTGTGTCAATGAAAAAAGCAGAATAGAACCAAAGCTTCAAACACTTTAATAGCTAACCATTTATAAGAAGTAGCACCTTTTAAATAAGTCAGTGTAAAGAATGTCAGGATGAAATGCAGGAAACCTGGCTTCCTACTGAGACTCTTTATCAGAGTGCCTAAGTCTTTTCACATGTGGCCTTTTATTGTATTGTGAGGATCACAGGGAAAATAATTGCTAAATGGTACGTTCAGCTGATTCTCTATTTTGTCTTTATAGTTACGAAAAAGAAGATAAAAGGTAGTGCTCAATCTAGCAAGATCAGAGTTTATGGCTCCTGTTGGATGTTCATCTTGAACAGGTTAGATTTCCTAACAAACTGATGAAAAATAAAGATGAACAATTTAAATCTTCTCTACTAAAAAAATATTTCAGTGGAACATAAAGACACCACAGTTATGTAATTAATATTTTTTATTGTTTGTTTTTGATTTACTCTCAGGTTATTAGGATATAAAACCATGTTTAAAAATGGGGAAAAAAGAGAGAGAGAATATTTTAACCTAATAGAGTATGAAGACAGAGATAATTAAAACAGAATTAAATAAGGAAGAGCAGACTCAGGCTGTGAAAAAAATTCAAGAGAATCATTTGATTCACCTGAGTAAGTAACAATATAATTTAACACAGTGTTTACTCAGAAAACTTTAGGTACTTGACAAAATTTTCATCATTTTTTCTGGAATAGGTAATGTCAACCTTAGTGTATACTAGAAAGTAAGTAATTAAACCCCAAGAGTGCTTTAACACACATATATATTAAGCTTAAAAACAACACACACAGTTTCAGAGTTTATCTTTGAGGGACGTCTATGGCAATACAAGTTTACCTCAGGAAACACAAGAAAAATCTCAAATAAACAACCTAACCTTAAACCTAAAGCAACTAGAGAAAGAAGAACAAATAAAATGCTGTTGGTAGAAGGAAAGAAATTATAAAATTCAGAGCAGAAATAAATGAAATAAAGACTAAAAATAAAACAGAGAAAATCAATGAAACTAAAAGCTGCATCTTTGAAGAGATAAAACAAAATTGAAAAACATTTAGGCAGACTCATCAGGACAAAAAGCGAAAAGACCCAAATCAATAAAATTAGAATTGAAAAAGGAGAAGTTACAACTGACACCACAGACACACAAAGGACCATAAGAGACTACTACAAACAACTATATGCTAATAAATTGGAAAACCTAGAAATGGACAAACTCTTTGAAAGGTACAATCTCCCAAGACTGGACTGGGAAGAAAGAGAAAAATATAAACGGACCAATTACAAAATTGAAAGTGAATCTGTGATTAAAATAATCCCAACAAACAAAAGGTCAGGACCACATGACTTCACAGGCAAATTCTATCAAACATTTAGAGAAGAGTTAACACCTATGCTTCTGAAACTATTTCAAAACCTTTTCAAGGAAGTAACACTCCAAAATTAATTCTATGAGGCTACCATCACCCTGATATCAAAACCAGACAAAGATACCACAAAAAAAAAAAGTTAAAGGCCAATAGCACTGATGAATATAGATGCAAAATTCTTTAACAAAATACTAGCAAGCAGAATCCAACAATACATTAAAAAGATCATACACTATGATCAAGCGGGTTTTGTCAAAGTGATGCAAGGATTTTTCAGTATTGGCAAATCAATCCATGTGATACACCACATTAAACATTTGAAGAATAAAAACCATAAAATCATCTCAATAGATTCAGAAAAAGCTTTTGACAAAATTCAACACCCATTTATGACAAAAACTCTCTGGAAAGTGGGCTAAGAGGGAACTTACCTCAACATAATAAAAGCCATATATGCCAAGCCATCAGCTGATATCATACTCAACAGGAAAAGTTGAAAGAATTTCTTCTAAGATCAGGAAAAAAACAAGATGCCCACTCTTGCCACTTTTATTCAAAATAGTTTTGGAAGTTCTAGCCATGGAAATCAGAGAAGTGAATTCCAAATTGGAAAAGAAGTAAAACTGTCACTGCTTAGTGATGATATGATACTCTACATTGAAAATCATAAAAATGCTATCAGAACACTACTAGAACTCATCAATGAACTCAGTAGAGTTTTAGGATAAAAAATTATACACAGAAATGTGTTACATTTCTATTCACTGTGGTGCTCTAAGACCAATGGTATTTCAAGGACAAAAGACTACCTGCCTGAAAAAGTTTCAGCATTACACCACCTACCAGACTATTAATTGGCCTCCTCACCATGTTGCAATGATTATGAAATCCCTGAGCCACCTGGGTGATGCCCACCTGGGCAATAGGACCTGTCCCAAATAAGGAAAGGCATCTGGCCTATACCACTCCCACCCTATAGAAGGAAGGTTTATGTGCCTCGACCAATCAGTAAATGAAATTTTCACCTTGGACCATTCCTTTGTTTTCTGGCTATAAAAACTGGTCAATAGCACAAGTTCAGGCTCGACTCTCCCAGACTACTAAGAAGTTGGCCCGCTGTTGTGGCAGTGACCCTTCCCTCTAATAAATTCTATCTTCTTTACATTCTGCCTTGTATCTGGAAATTCTTTTTGAACACATGTTCAGACCACAACATTCACTAACAATGGAAAACCAGAAAGAGAATTAAGGAAACAATCCCATTTATCATCACATCAAAAAGAATAAAATACCTAAGAATAAACCTACCCAGGGAAGCAAAAGACCTGTACATAAAATACTATAAAACACTGATGAAAGAATTTGAAGATGACACAAACAAATGGAAAGATATACTGTGTTCTTGGATTAGAAGAACAATATTGTCAAAATGAAAATACTATCCAAGGCAATCTATAAATTCAATTGCAATTCCTATCAAATTACCAATGGCATTTTTCAAATAACTAAACAAAATTTTAAAATTTGTATGGAAACACAAAATACCCCAAACAGACAAAGCAATTTGAGAAAGAAAAGCTGATGCAGGAGGAATCAGCCTTGTTGACTTCAGACTATACTACAAACCTACAGTAATCAAAACTGCATGGCACTGACACAAAAACAGAAATATAGACCAAAAGAACAGTAAAGAAAGTCCAGAAATAGACCCAACACTTATGATCAATTAACCTATGACAAAGGATGCAAGAATATACAATGGAGAAAAGATCCTCTCTTTAATAATTGGTGCTGGGAAAACTGGAAAGCTCCATGTAAAAGAATGAAATTAGAACACTCTCTAACATCATACACAAGAATAAACTCAAAATCCTTTAAAGACCTAAATGTGAAACAACATAATATAAAATTCTAGAGGAAAACATAGACAGAACACTCTTTGACATTTAGCAGCAGTATCTTTTAGGATCTGTCTCCCAGAGTAATGGAAAAAAATAAAATTAAATGAATGGGACCTAAGTAAACTTAAAAGTTTTTGCACAGCAAAAGAAACCATAAACAAAGCAAAAAGCCAACCTACCAAATGGGAGAAAATATTTGAAAACAATGTGACCAACATGGGATTAATTTCCTAAACATGCAAACAGCTCATACTGCTCAATAACCCCAAAAACAAACAACCCAATCAAAAAATGGGAAGAAGATCTAAATAGATATTTTGCTAAAGAAGACACAGAGGTGGCCAACAGGCACATGAAAAGATGCTCAACATCGCTAATTATTAGAGAAATGCAACTCAAAACTATATTTATCACTTCCCACTAGTCAGAATGGCCATCATCAAAAAGTCTAGGAGGGGGGCTTCCCTGGTGGCACAGTAGTTGAGCGTCCACTTGCCAATGCAGGGAACACAGTTCGTGCCCTAGTCTGGGAAGATCCCACATGATGCGGAGTGGCTGGGTCCATGAGCCATGGCTGCTGAGCCTGCGTGTCTGGAAACTGTGTTCTGCAAAGGGAGAGGCCACAACAGTGAGAGGTCTGCATACCACAAAAAAAAAAAAAAAATGTCTAGGAGGACCATCAAGGTGACAGAGGAGTAAGATGTGGAGATCACCTTCCTCCCAACAAATACATCAAAAATACATCTACATATGGAACAACTCCTATAGAACACCTACCAAACGCTGACAGAAGACCTCAGAATTCCCCAAAGGCAAGAAAATCCCCACGTACCTGGGTAGGGCAAAAGGGAAAATAAAAAACAGAGACCAAAGAATAGGGATGGAACCTGCACCTCTGGGAGGGAGTGGTGAAGGAGGAAAATATTCCACACACTAGGAAGCCCCTTCACTGGTGGAGATAAGGGTGGGCAGGGGAGAAGCTTCAGAGCCACAGAGGAGAGTGCAGCAACAGGGGTGCAGAGGGCAAAGTGGAGAGATTCCTGCACAGAGGATCAGTGCCAACCAGTATTCAGTAGCCTGAGAGGCTTGTCTGCTCACCCACTGGGGCAGGTGGGGGCTGGGAGCTGAGGCTCAGATTTCAGAGATCAGATCCCAGGTAGAGGACTAGGGTTGGCTGTGTGAACACAGCCTGAAGGGGGCTAGTGAACCACAGCTAATGGTGAGGGAGTCTGGGGAAATGTCTGGAACTGCCTAAGAGGCAAGAGACAATTGTTTCGGCGTGCATGAGGAGAGGGTATTCAGAGCACCATCTAAATGAGCTCCAGAGACAGGCATGAGCTGTGGCTATCAGTGCCAACACAAGAGACAGGCATGCAACACTAACGCTGCTGCTGCAGCCACCAAGAAGCCGGTGTGCAAGTACAGGTCACTATCCAAACCTCCCCTCCCAAAAGCCTGTGCAGCCCGCTATTGCCAGGGTCCTGTGATCCAGAGAACACACAGCGCGCCCCAGGCTGTTGCAACATCATGCTGGCCTCTGCCACTGCAGGCTTATCCTGCATTCTGTACCCTTCCCTCCCCCTGGCCTGAGTGAACCAGAGCCCCCAAATCAGCCGCTCATTTAATGCCCTCCTGTCTGAGTGAGGAAAATATGCCTGAGGGCAACCTACAGAAAGAGGCTGGGCCAAACACAAAGCTGAACCCCAGGAGCTGTGTGAACAAAGAAGAGAAAGGGAAATTTTTCTGTGCAACTTCAGGAGCAGCAGATTAAATTCCCACAATCAACTTGATGTACCCTGTATCTCTAGAATAAATGAATAGACAATGAATCATCCCAAAACTGAGGTGGTGGACTTTGGAAGCAACTGTAGACTTGGGGTTTGCTTTCTACATCTAATTTGTTTCTAGTTTTATGTTTACCTTCGTTTAGTATTTAGAGCTTATTATCATTGGTAGATTTGTTTATTAACTTGGTTGCCCTCTTCCTTTTTTTAATATATATATATATATTTTTTCCCCTTTTCTCTTTTTGTGAGTGTGTACATATATGTTTCTTTGTGTGATTTTGTCTATATAGGTTTGCTTTTACTATTTGTCCTAGGGTTCTGTCTGTTTGTTTGTTTGTTTTTTAGTATAGTTTCTAAGACTTGTTATCATTGGTGGATTTGTTTATTGGTTTGCTTGCTCTCTTCTTTTATTTTTAATTACATTTTTATTTTTATTTCAATGATATATATATATATATTTTATTTTAATAACTGTATTTTCCTTTTTTTTTTTTTTCTTATCTCCCTTTTCTTCTGAGCTATGTGGCTGAAAGGGTCTTGGTGCTCCACCCAGGTCTCAGGTCTGAGCCTCCGAGTTAGGAGAGAAGAGTTTAGGACATTGGCACACCAGAGATGTCCCTACTCCTCATAATATTAATTGGCAAGTGTTCTCCCAGAGATCTCCATCTCAACGCTAAAACCCAGCTCCACTTAACAACTAGCAAGCCCCAGTGCTAGATAGCCCATGTGAAACAACTAGCAACACAGGAACACAAACTCACCCATTAGCAGAGAGGCCACCTAAAATCATACTAAGTTCACAGATGTTTCAAAACACACTACCAGATGTGCACACCAGAAAAAATAGATCCAGCCTCACCCACCAGAACACACTCACTAGTCCCCTTCATCAGGAAGACTACAGAAGCCACTGAAACAACCTCACTCACTGGGGGTAGGCACCAAAAACAACAGGAACAACGAACCTGCAGCCTGCAAAAAGGAGACCCCAAACACAGTATGTTAAGCAAAATGAGAAGACAGAGAAACACACAGCAGATGAAGGGGCAATGTAAAAACCCACTAGACCAAACAAATGAAGAGGAAATAGGCAGTCTACCTGAAAAAGAATTCAGAGTACTAATAGTAAAGATAATACAAAATCTTGGAAATAGAATGGAGAAAATACAAGAAACGTTTAACAGGACCTAGAAGAACTAACAAACAGAGATGAACAACACAATAAATAAAATTAAAAATTCTCTAGAAAGAATCAATAGCAGAATAACTGATGCAGAAGAACGGATAAGTGAGTGGAAGATAAAATAGTGGAAATAACTACCACAGAGCTGAATAAAGAAAAAGAATGAAAAGAATTGACAACAGTTTCAGAGACTTTTGGGACAACATTAAGCACACTAACATTTGAATTAAAGGGGTCGCAGAAGAAGAAGAGAAAATGAAAGCAGCTGAGAAAATATTTGAAGAGATTACAGTTGAAAACTTCCCTAATATGGGAAAGGAAATAATCAACTCCAGGAAGTGCAGAGAGTCCCATATGGGATAAATCCAAGGAGAAACACAACAAGACACATATTAATCAAACTATCAAAAATTAAATACAAAGAAAAAATATTAAAAGCCCCAAGGGAAAAACAACAAATAACATACAAATGAATCCCCATAAGGTTAACAGCTGATATTCCAGCAGAAACTCTGCAAGGCAGAAGGATGTGGCAGGACATATTTTAAGTGAAGAAAGGGAAAAAACGACAACCAAGATTACTCTACCCAGCAATGATCTCATTCAAATTTGACAGAGAAATTAAAAGCTTTACAGACAAGCAAAATCTAAGACAATTCAGCACCACCAAACCAGATTTACAACAAATGCTAAAGAAAATTTTCTAGGCCAGAAACACAAGAGAAGGAAAAGGCCTCCAAACAACAAACTGAAAACAATTGAGAAAATGGTAATAGGAATATACATACTGACAATTACCTTAAATGTAAATGGATTAAATGGTCTAACCAAAAGACACAGACTAGCTGAATGGATACAAGAAATGACCTGTATATATGCTGTATACAAGAGACCCACTTCAGACCTATGGACACATATAGACTGAAAGTTAAGGGATGGAATTTTTTTTCCATACAATGGAAATAAAAAGAAAGCTGGAGTAGCATTCCTCATATCAGATAAAATAGCCTATTAAACAAAGACTATTACAAGAGACAGAAAAGAACACCACAAAATGAACAAGGGATCAATCCAAGAAAAAGATATAACAATTGTTAATATTTATGTACCCAAAATAGGAGTATATCAACACATAAGGCAAATACTAACAGCCATAAAAGGGGAAATTGACAGTAACAGAATAATAGTAGGGGACTTTAACACTCAACTTTCACCAATGGACAGATAATCCAAAATGAAAATAAGGAAACACAAGCTTTAAATGACACATTAAACAAGATGAACTTAATTGATATTTATAGGGCATTCCATCCAAAAAAAAAACATAATTCACTTTCTTCACAAGTTCTCATGGAACATTTTCCAGTATAGATCATTTTGTGGGGTCACAAATCAATCCTTGGTAAATTTAAGAAAACTGAAATCATATCAAATATCTTTCCAACCACAACACTTAAGACTAGACACCAATTACAGGGGAAAAACTGCAAAAAATACAAACATGTGGAGTCTAAACAATATGCTACTAAATAACTAAGAGATCAGTAAAGAAATCAAAGGGCAATCATAAAATACCAAGAAAAATAATGACAGTGAAAACACAAGGACTCAAAACCTATGGGATGCAGCAAAAGCAGTTCTAAGGGGGAAGTATTTACAATACAATCCTGCCTCAAGAAACAAGAAACATCTAAAATAAACAATCTAACCTTAAAACTAAAGCAATAAGAGAAAGAAGAACAATAAAACTCCAAAGTTAGCAGAAGGAAAGAAATCATAAGGATCAGATCAGAAATATATGAAAAAGAAATGAAGGAAATGATAGCAAAGATGAATAAAATAAAAGATGGTTCCTTGAGAAGATATATAAAACTGATAAACTATTAGCCAGACTCATAAGAAAACAAAGAAGTCTCAAATCAAAAGAATTAGAAATGAAAAAGTAACGACTGACACTGAAGAAATACACAGGATCATGAGAGATTACTACAAGCAACTCTATGCCAATAAAATGGACAACCTCGAAGAAATGGATAAATTCTTAGAAAAGCACGACCTTACGAGACTGAACCAGGAAGAAATAGAAAATATAAACAGACCAATCACAAGCTGAAATTGAAACTCTGATTAAAAATCTTACAACAAACAAAAGCTCAGGACCAGATGGCTTTACATCCAAATTCTATCAAACATTTAGAGAAGAGCTAACACCTATCCTTCTCAAACTCTTCCAAAATATAGGAGAGGGAGGAACACTTCCAAACTCATTCTGCAATGCCAAAATCACCCTGATACCAAAATCAGAAAAAGATGTCACAAACAAACAAAACTACAGGCCAATATCACTGATGACCATAGATACAAAAATCCTCAACAAAATGCTAGCAAACGGAATCCAAGAGCACTTTAAAAGGATAATGTATCATGAACAAGTGGGGTTTATCCCAGGAAGGCAAGGATTCTTCCATATAGGCAAATCAATCAACATGATACACATATTAATAAATTGAAGGGGAAAAACCACATGATCATCTCAATAGATGCAAAAGAAAGCTTTCAATAAAATGCAACACATATTTATGGTAAAAACCCTCCAGAAGGTAGGAATAAAGGGAACTTACCTCAACATAATAAAGTCCATATATGACAAACCAACAGCCAACATCGTTCTCAATGGTGAAAAACTGAAACCATTTCCACTAAAATTAGGAACAAGACAAGGTTGCTCCCTCTCACACTATTATTTAACATAGTTTTGGAAGTTTCAGCCACAGCAATCAAAGAAGGAAAAGAAATAAAACGAATCCAAACCAGAAAAGGAGTAAAACGGTCACTCTTTGCAGATGACCTGATACATTGAGAATCCTAAAGATGCTACCAGAAAACTACTAGAGCTAATTAATGAACTTGGTAAAGTAGCAAGATACAAAATTAATGTACAGAAATCTCTTTCATTCCTATACACTAATGTTGAGAAATCTTCAAGTGAATTTAAGGAAACATTCCCATTTACCATTGCAACAAAAATAATAAAATACCTAGCAATAAACCTACCTAATGAGAAAAAAGATCTGTATGTAGAAAACTATAAGACAGTGATGAAAGAAATTAAAGGTGATACAAACAGATGAAGACATATACCATGTTCTTGGATTGGAGAATCAACATTTTGAAAGTAAATATACTACCCAAAGAAATCTGCAGATTCAATGTAATCCCTATCAAACTACCAATGGCATTTTTCACAGAAGTAGAACAAAAAATTTTGCAATTTTTATGGAAACACAAAAGATCCCGAATAGCCGAAGCAATCTTGAGAAAGAATAACGGAGCTGGAAGAATCAGGTTCCTGGACTTCAGATTATACTACAAAGCGACAGTAATCAAGAGAATATGGTACTGGCACAAAAACAGATATATAGATCAATGGAACAGGATAGAAAGCCCAGAGATAAAACCCACACACATATGGTCACCTTATCTTTTTTTTTTGCGGTATGCGGGCCTCTCACTGCTGTGGCCTCTCCCGTCGTGGAGCACAGGCTCTGGACACGCAGGCCCAGCAGCCATGGTTCACGGGCCCAGCCACTCCGTGGCATGTGGGGTCTTCCCAGACCGGGGCACGAACTCACGTTCCCTGCATCAGCAGGCAGACCCTCAACCACTGCGCCACCAGGGAAGACTGGTCACCTTATCTTTGATAAAGCAGGTAAGAATATATAATGGAGAGCAGACAGTCTCTTCAATAATGGTGCTGGGAAAACTGGACAACTACATGTAAAAGAAAGAAATTAGAACACTTCCTAACACCATACACAAAATAAACTCAAAATGGATTAAAGACCTAAACGTAAGTCCAGACACTCTAAACCTCTTAGAGGAAAACACAGGCAGAACTCTTTATGATATAAATCACAGCAAGGTCCTGACTCATCTCCTAGAGAAAGGGAAATAAAAACAAAACTAAACAAATGGGACTTAATGAAACTTAAAAGGTTTTGCATAGCACAGGAAACCATAAACAAGATGAAAAGACAACCCTCAGAATGGGAGAAAATATTTACCAATGAAGCAACTGACAAAGGATTAATCTTCAAAATATACAAGTAGCTCATGCAGCTCAATATCAACAAAACAAACAACCCAATCTAGTAATGAGCAGAAGACATAAGTAAACATTTCTCCAAAGAAGATATACAGATTTCCAACAAACACATGAAAGAATGCTCAACATCACTAATCATTAGAGAAATGCAAATCAAAAATACAATGAGGTGTCACCTCACACTAGTCAGAATGCCCATCATCAAAAATGTACAAACAGTAAATGTTGGAGAGGATGTGGGGAAAAGGGAACCCTGTTGCACTTTTGTTGGGAATGTAAATTGATACAGCCTCTAAGGAGAACAGTATGAAGGTTCCTTAAAAAAGTAAAAATAGAAGTACCATACGACCCAGCAATCTGGCTCCTGTGCATATACCCTAAGAAAACCATAATTCAAAATGAGTCATGTACCACAATGCTCATTGTAGCACTATTTACAATAGCCAGGACATGGAAGCAACCTAAGTGTCCATTGACAGATAAATTGATAACGAAGATGTGGCACATATACGCAATGGAATATTACTCAGCCACAAAAAGAAATGAAATTTAGTTATTTGTAGTAAGGTGGATGGACCTAGAGTCTGTTATACAGACTGAAGTCAGAAAGAGAAAGACAAATACCGTATGCCAGCACATATATATGGAATCCAAAACAAAAAACAAAAAATCCACAACTTTTTGAAGAACCTAGGGGCAGGACAGGAATAGACACAGGTGTAGAGGATGGACTTGAGGACATGGGAAGGGGAATGTAAGCTGGGACAAAGTGAGAGAGTGACATGGACATATATACATTACCAAATGTAAAATAGATAGCTAGTGAGAAGCAGCTGCATAGCACCGGGATATCACCTTGGTGCTTTGTGACCACCTAGAGATGTGGGTTAATGAGGGTGTGAGGGAGATACAAGAGGGAGGAGATATGGGCATATATGTATACGTATAGCTGACTCACTTTGTTATACAGCAGAAACCAACATACCATTGTAAAGCAATTGTTCTCCAATAAAGATGTCAAAAAAAAGTCTACAAATATTAAATGCTGGAGAGGTGTGGAGAAAGTGGAACCCTCCTACAGTGTTGGTGGGAATGTAAATCGGTACAGTTACTAATGAGAACAGTATGGAAGTTCCTTAAAAAGCTAAAAATAGAGCTACCAGCAATTCCACTCCTGGGCATATATCTGGAGAAAAAAATAATGTAAGATACATGCACCCCAATGTTCATTTCTGCACTATTTACAATAGCCAAGACATGAAAGCAACCTAAATGCCCATCAACAGATACATGAATAAAGATGTATATATATATATATATATATATATATATACACACACACAACATAGGTGAACCTGGAGATTATCATACTAAACAAAGTAAGCCAGAGAGAAAAAGAAAAATATCATATGATATCGCTTATATGTGCAATCTAAAAAAATAATGATACAAATGAAATTATATACAAAGCAGAAATAGACCCACAGACATAGAAAACAAACTTATGGTTACCAAAGATGAAAGTTTGGGGGGAAAAAGAAATTAGGCGTTTGTGATTAACATATACACACTACTATATTTAAAGCAGATAATGAACAAGGACCTACTCTATAGCTCAGGGGTCTATTCTCAATATTTTTGTTATAATCTATAAGGGAAAATGATCTTAAAGTGTATATATATATGTATATATATATATATATATATATATATATATATATATATAAATTGAATCACTTTGCTGTACACTTGAAACTAACACAACATTGTAAATCAACTATACTTCAATAAAGAAGAGCTTATCTCTCTCTGTACCTTAATTGACGGTCTCTGACACAGGAAAAATTAAGTAAATTCATGTTTCACATTTATGTATTCCTTTAGTTATTGTCTTCTCTATTATAGAAATATTATAAGGTGGATAAATATTATTTTAATGTTCATAACATTCATACTTTTGAGTAAATAATAATATTCTAAATCACTTAAGGTTTCTCAAAACTCAGAGCATTTTAATGG
This sequence comes from Phocoena phocoena, assembly GCF_963924675.1. NCBI lineage: Eukaryota > Metazoa > Chordata > Mammalia > Artiodactyla > Phocoenidae > Phocoena > Phocoena phocoena. The sequence continues at coordinate 42,358,510 of NC_089236.1, read as the reverse complement.
TTATTTCATTAATAACTATTGCTTATTATTATTAATGGCTAGACTTCAGTGCAGTACAACCAATATTTTTTAAGCTTCACATACACTGATAGGTAACGTGTAGTAAGGAATATAATCAGAATAATGTTACCTTTGGTAGATGGAGTTCACACTATCCCAATGTATTGAAGCATAAATGTATCAATACTTAGTTTATGATGTAACTATTTGAAATTATTATATGTACAGATTTACATGTTGCTTTACAAACTTTAGAGTTAATATACAATGATGAGTTGTACTTCACATAGATTTAAATTCAATACATTTTTTTTATGAACTGATTGATATCCAGATTAACTTTCCTAAAATGGTCAATAATATTTTTCTTTAAGATAGATAACCTAAAATTTTACCTAAATTTTATTGAAAAAATAATGTGTACATTACTATGTGAACACCTCAATTACTGCAGTACTCAATGGAAATCTTTCTAGAATATTAAGTGTTAACAGTTTTAATCAATTCCACAATAATTCTTGGCCAGGTCAGTGAAAATGACTTTCCAGTTATTTATATAGGATTAATGTCTTATGCATCAATAATTAATTCTGAGCATATTTATGTTTTAAGAGACAGGGTTGGAATGTATAGGCTTTAGCAAAATGAAAAACAAAACAAACAAAAATACACTTCTTATCCCACCTGAACTCTCAACTAGGTGTGAATTCTAAGAAATAATGACCTAACTTCACTTAGTTTCTTATTTTTTAAATAGAGATAAATGAACATTTCATAGAAAACTACAGAAGAACATTAACACATTGATTTTTACATAGAACATGCTATATAACATATAAAATACTCATTTACCTACTTTCTTTTTTTTTTCTAGAAAAGTGGCTTTTCTTAAGTTTTTGTTGCAGTTCAAATGGAAGAGATTAATAATGAAAGCATAAAAATATTCACTATTTTACTTGTATTGTTATAGTATGTATTACATTTGCAAAGTTGGTAATATGAACTCAGAGTTTTAAGTCAGCATGAAGTATGTAATTGTCATTGTGAATGCAAAGAATCTAAAAATTAGAAGCTTAAATGTGAGAAATAAAGACGACAGTTAATGTGCCATCAAGTTCAGGTTCATCATGTGCTACATACCTAGATGCTGAGGGCTGAGAGAGGAGTTTTACACACACACAATCTATCTTCTGATGTATTTTTGTGATGGTCTATTCCATGAATTTTCAGTTTGTGAATGATGTAATTTAATAAAAACTTATGAGCAGTAAGTGTCAAGGTATACTAAGCTTAAATGTATAAAAGCAGCTTCAGAGGACTAGTGAACAAATGAAAAATGCTAAAACAGCTGAAACTCTTGTTTTATCTTTCACTGAATTCTGTTCACATTATTTTACTCTTGCCGCCAAATCAATTTTTATCCCTATGATATCTGTTTGTTCTTTCACTCATACACAATAACTCTCCCAGGAATTCTTTAATCAGTGAAAGTAGTAGTAATAGTTTGGATTCCTTATACTTAAGTCCCTAGTTTACAACTCAAATTTACCTATCAAATTAAAAAAAAAGTTATTATGTTTCTCTATTTACACATTTATGGCTAAAATACAGGATACGCACAGAACTTATGAGTTTGTGTGTACTGCTTATTTCTTCTATGTGGTTTCCTGGATTATATTTTTATTTAAAACATAAATTCTAAGATTAATATTATTTTTCAAATCATAAAAGAGCTTAAGACTTGCTAATTTTAATCACAATTATGTGAGGAAAATAAAAGAATCCCTATTTCATCAGTAATATATTCAGTGTGTTTTTATTTATTTTCTTCTTGGTAATTATATTATTAAATAGCTATTAACAGAATATCTGGTTTATTATAATAATGATGCATTTGTATTAACTATTTAATGTGTAAAAATTGTATTACATAAAGTGCATTTAACTACTTTTCTATTTAGTAAATATTCAATGGAAGAACTCACTGGAATATTATTTAACATTGTAAAAATAGTTCTAAACATAACAATGTCTCAGGCATATGAAATCAATTTATAAAATAAAAGTGAAATTTTAATGTCTGTTATAAGTAAAATATATTGCATCAGTAATGGAGGAGTATTTCAATTTTAAACAGAAAGAAAATATAATAATCATCACCAGGTAACAAAAATGGGAAAAAAATAATAATATATAATCATTCATTCAAACAACACTTTGGTTATATTTTCTTCTAATAATAAAAGACAATCCTAAGATTTACCATCCTAAGAATTTATGCATTAATATTTGCCAAATATATAAGAATAATTGTGTAGCATATTTTTTAGGAATTTAAGAATTTTTCAAAAAAATAAAGATAAAACATTTTAGATTTCAATTTAGAACAATTATTGTAAAATATCTGATTTATTCCCATGATTTACTTTTGCTTTCCCCACACATCACCATCAGCCAGCCTACATTTGGTCCTGTCCAAAACATCCATGGAGATATTTGGTCTACACCAAAAGGTCTTTGTTGCCAAAAATCTGGCCTCTGTTCACTGGTGCTGAATAGAAATGGGGAGACAGATATTTGGAGGAATGGGAATGGGTAGTTTTATTACTTTGCCAGGCAAAGGAGGCCACAGCAAACTAATGCCCTTAAGACTGTGCCCCACTTCCTGGAAAATAGGAAGCGGTCTTAGAGTTTCCGGGTGAAAAATAGGGCTGTATATAAGGATCCGGGCTGATATAGTGTTGCATTCTTCTTTCCTCCTGGAGACATTGAGATCATTAGGCCTGAAGTCAGGTGGTTCTGGAACAGGTTCTGGTGGTCCTCGAGGTTACTGTTCCGTGACCTTCTTTCTGGAATTACGAATGCTTACAAAGGAAAGGAGTGTTAGGGAGTGCTGTCTTGCAGAAGTAAACATCAGGTGCATAGTACAGTACAATTTTAATTACAGGGCAATCATTTTCGGAGTGCAATTAACCAAGAAAGAGAGGGGAAAAAAATCTGTAGGAGCCTTGTTGAATGGGTGGAAAGAATAAGGGCTGAATAAGAGCTAACAAAATGGAGGCACCTCACCTAATTTCTGCTACAGCATCCTTGGTATTGATCCTGTCCAAAACCATTTAACATGGACCAAATATGTTCATGGACATTTTGGATAGGACTAAATATTAAGGACCTTTTGATATGGACAAAATGTTTTTTGGTCCAAATGTGTTATGGACATTTTGGATAGGATCAAATGTACTGCAAGGATTGCAATCACCAGCCTGATGAAAAAACCTGGGATTGTATAATGACTGATGTGGTGATCTGAGTTTTAATTCCTTTTCAAGTATTATGATATCTTGGCCAATATATTAATGATATATGTCTCCCTTACCTATTTTTAAATCCTTAGTCATTAACTGTTTTAAAAGATTTGGAATAATTTCATTCAGTCTGCATAAAAACTTTAGGCAGTGGATGTTAATTACCATTTTATAAATGAAGGCATTAAGTTTCAGAGAGTTTAAATAGCTTAGTCAGTGTTATTCCAGAAATAAAATAGGCAGAGTAAAAATGTCTTTGTTCTGTCATTCTCCTTAGGTATAGGGTTTTTTTCCTATCAGCCTGAAATTTCCTTTCAGCAATTAATCATTCACTTTCTTTTAAGAAAGAAGGAAGGAAGAAAAGGAAGAAAGTAGGGGATGAGAAAAGAAAAGAAACCATAACTCTCTGCCACTCTAACATTACCTCTTCTCTCACATCAACTTCTTTAAAGAGTGGCATATTGCAGTTTATAAATTCAAATGCCTAAAAAGGTCATTTGAGAATATTATGAGTGAAGCATTCCAGTACTGAAAGAGATAACACTGAGACTGCATGGCCCTGATCAACCCTGTCAAACACTGTTTCAAGCAAATGTGGGCAGAGATTGATAAATATTCCAATTTTTCATAGGGAACCATAAATCTAAGGTTTTATGCAAAATCTCTTAATTTTAAATAGTGAGTCAAAAAATTAAAACCAATTTATAATTTCTTATCTATGATCAGTACATTTACTTCCCCCAGATTATTCACAGCTTAACTCTCTGACATCTGGGGTATACCAACAACATTCCACAATAATGGAAGTTAGCAATGACTTACATATCATCTTCTCATACATTTAAATTTACATCTTAACTCATTTGTCAGCAGTTTAGAACTGTCCTTACATATGTTTATTGAAAGATTACTGAGTCACTAAAAAAAGGGATAATTATGTACCATGACAGAAGTGCTAGTTATCCCTACAATGGCAAGCATTACAGTATTTAAATGCATCAAATTAACATGCTGTACACCTTAAATTTATACAATGTTATATATCAAATAAACTTCAATAAAAATTAAAAAAATAAAAATTCCTTCACTTGGCTTTCTATCTATTGCTACTCTCCCCTGTCAAGCTCACCTGTTAACACATTTTGTTTATTATCTGTCATGCCAGTAAGTCCTAACCTTAAGCATTTAGCACACATTCTTGGTTGGCCCTTAAAGGAACAGTTGTTTATCTGCATATTCATGTACACAGGTGACAGCTTAAGTGTTAATTTGCCAAACATATGCCTGGTAGTTAAGCTACTTTTGTTTAACCTCAGTAAATGCCATTATACTTTTTATAATTCTTTATTTTTGTTTCACACCTTTATTGTTTTATTTTACCGTTAATTATATAATCATCTCTTTGGATAATGTATCCCCTACTAGACTGCCACATCTATGGGGACATTAATTTTGTCTTTTATCTTTATTGTGACATCTTAACATATGGTTTTGAGCATGTCTTATTTTTCAGTAGCAATTTTTTACCTCTCAGCTCCAAATTTACCCTTCAATATATGCTCTGTCATACTGAGAGGAATGCCTCCTGTATGTATTTCTTCACAGTGAGCACGGTGTTGTGCTCTCAGTAGAGGGTGCTGGAGGGATACTGCAGGATGAAGGGGCTCCTAGGTGGCTTCTGGCTGCTCACAGCAGTGGACTCTGTGGCCATGAGAACATTCTGAGGTGCTCTACCCCTGACAGGAAGTCGCTCAGCAACATGAGAGCCCAGGTTTGACCCAGTGATAATCTTTCCACAGTCCTTTCTACACTCCACCCTTCCTGTTCACACAGGTGTGCTGATTCCCCACTGGCTCAGCAGTGCCTCATTTTGCCTTTGGCCCTCTACTTCTGCACACTCCCGCCTAGGTCCACTAAATGAGATTCGGCTGTGTGCCACCTGTGCTGAGCATGGTTGCTTTCTGCTTGTTCAGTCATTATAGACTAGTCAGACCCAGATAAATCAGTAAAACTCTCTGCTGTTCAGTGGGCTACAACTGCACTTTTTCCAAGAACGCTCTTGCAAAGGGGGAGATTCCAGAGAGTTTGATAGAATTTTGCACACTTACCCAACAGGTACTGATTATCTATCTTGAACTTCTATAGGGGGTGACAAGGTCTGCATTGTACCAACAATCATAAAGTTGAAGGTTTCAGTCATATGAATGTGATTCAGATGATGAGTGGCCAAACTACATACATACTCACATGTATATGCTCTCACTACACATATGCCCAAAGATATTTGTTTCAGCAGTCCATGTAATAGTAAAAGCTTGAAGAAAACCTAAATGTTGACCAATAGAAAAAGAAATTATGGCATGTTGTTGGTAAACTATTTTTGGTTACCTAGCCAGTCCCAATAAACCACTCTCTTTGACCATAGAAAATAAACAAACAATTCTGAAGTGTCATTTTTTTTTTTGTCTTGGAATGACCATGCAAATTATATCCTAGCCAGTGTGATTTGAAGAAGATCTGTTGTGAAGCTTCCAGGAAAGTTATTTCTCTATATATAGAGAGAAATAAGTGAAGGGGTTCTTACTGCCTATGTATTTGCTGCTTAAGAATGAAGGCATGATGCAGTGAATTGCAGTCACTACCTTCTAATTATGAGGCAAATCTAAGGATAACTGCTAAGAACCTCTGATGGAAAGAGGTGGGACTGGCTTCATTATCACATTATTTAGCTACAGACTTGTTACCTCCAAATCTTAATTATTTGAGAAATAATCACCATTTAAATTGAGCTTTGTTGAAAATTTCTAATAAGTAAAACTGAATGAATCCTCAACTTATTCCATATTTATTTGGTAGACTCTGAAACACAAAGAATATACCATACTCAAATGCATCAATGTCAATAAATCTTAAAGGTAAAATATTGAGTAAGAAAGTACACTGGTATATATGTTGGAATTTAGTAATCAATAAAAAATTAAAAAGTACCTTACACCAGTCAGAATGACCATCATCAAAAAGTCTACAAATAATAAATGCTAGAGAAGGTGTGGAGAAAAGGGAACCCTCCTACACTGTTGGTGGGAATGTAAATTAGTACAACCACTATGCTGAACAGTATGGAGGTTCCCTTAAAAGCGAAAAATAGAAATACCATATGATCCAGCAATTCCACTTGGAGGCATATATCCAGAGAAAACCATAATTGAAAAAGATACATGCATTCCAATGTTCATTGCAGCACTATTTACAACAGCCAAGGCATGGAAGCAGCTTAAATGTCCATCAACAGAGAAATGGATAAAAAAGATGTGATACATATATACAATGGAATATTACTCAGCCATAAAAAATGAAATAATGCCATTTGCAGCAACATGGGTGGACATAGAGATTGTCATACTGAGTGAAGTAAGTCAGACAAAGATAATATCATATGATATTATTCATATGTAGAATCTAATTAAAATTGATAAGTGAACTTATTTCCAAAATAGAAATGCACTTACAGATATCAAAAGCAAACTTATGGTTATCAAAGGGGAAATTTGAGGTGGGAAGAATAAATCAGGAGCTTGTGATTAATATACACACACTACTATGTATAAGATAGATAATCAACAGGGACCTACAGTATAGCCCAGGGAACTCTACTCAATATTCTTTGATAACCTATATCAGAAAAGAATCTGGAAAAAAATGAATACATGTATATGTATTACTGAATCATTTGCTGTACACCTGAAACTAATATGACATTGTAAATCAACTATATGCCAATAAACTGTTTTTTAAAAACTCACTGAAACACAAAAGTTTTTATAGACTCTTCTAAAGTCAGCTATAATTTGGAAATCCATTAATTTCTTATAAAATACATATAGGGAGTTAAATTTCAAAGATCACCCCAGACTTAATTTGTTCCGAGGAACTAAGAGATTACATAAGCTATTAAGGAACCAGAAAAGTTCTTCCTGGTTTACCAGTGTAGAAGAGTGCTGTTGAAGAACAAAAGTGCACTAATAATTATGTATTTCAAGCCATATATAGTATATGAAATAACGAATCAAGTGGTAAAGATCAGAGTGTGGTAAGGTATATAAGATTATAACAAATATCTTTTTATTTTCTTTCTCTTTATATATTGCTTTTATAGATATGATATTATGTAACCTGACTTTTATATATCATAAGTCAGACATACATTAAGCATTTAATTTATGTCAGAGAACAAATGCTGCATGACCTCACTAAATGTGGAAACTAAAATAGTTGAACTTATAGAAACACAGAGTAGAATGGTGATTACCAGGAGGTGTGTTGGTGGAGGAGATGAAATGATGTTGGTCAAGTGGTTCAAAGTTTCATTTAGGAAAAATGAGTAAGTTCTGGAGAGCTAATGTACAGCATGATGATTACAGTTAACAATATTGTATTGTATACATGAAATTTGCTTAAGTGTCCTCACACTTGTAAAAAAGGTAACAATGTGAGGTGATGGATGTGTTAATTAGCTTAGTTGTGGTGGTAATTTCACAATGTATATGCATCTAAAAACATCAGCTTATACACCTTAAACATATACAATTTAAATTTGTCTATTATACCTCAATAAAGCTAAAAAGAACAAAAAGTGAAATGTTAGGACCTAAATATCTACAGAAATAAGAGAAGAAATATAACAAAACCCTTTATGTATAAATGCCAATTAAGTAAGAAAATGGAATATAAGTAAAACTGGAATATAAGTGAAAGCAGAAAATATTGAAATGTTACTTCAATCAATCAATAAATCAATCAATCAGTCAATAAAAGTAGCAAAAATGACTAATGTATTGCTTTGCTAACCCAAGATCATGTCTCCATTGGACTCTTAGGAATATTTAATGATATCGCCAAAGAATTGCTTCTGCAATACTTGGAAAGAGCTGTGATGATACTTTCAGCTTAACTAACTGAGTGCAAGGCATTAGAATTGCATAACTTTTTCATAGTTTTTGGTTGCACTTTCTATGTCAAGACTATAATCCTTAACATTATAAAAGTAGAAAAGTGGGAAATTTATAAATTGGGATATCTTTTGTGCTTCATGCATTGCTAAAAGTGAAAAATAACTTACTGCCTTATATTTACTATGTATTTACATAAGAAAATGTATCTCGGATTCCAATTCTTTGTAATAAATTAATGTGTGTGTGGATGTAGGCATATATGTATGCATATACATTCAAGCATATGCACACATATATGCACAGACACACACACCTACACATATTGCATACATATACATCCTAGAAGAAAAAAAACAGAAGTGAAATTAAGATTTATTGAGTCTTTACTAAATGTCGGATGACATACTAGATATTGTATGCTATTTTAAATAATTTTCATAATATTTATGTTACCATTTTTATTCCAATTTTACTGATTTAAAAAAAAACTGTAAAAGATAGTTTTATTAAGCACTACTGGAATCATAGCCAATAACAGCAGAGGTTTACTTAAAGCAAGACTCATATTTCCTAAAGGTCATACTTCTACATATAATGTGCTATGTTGGCAAAATCCAGATATATTAGGGTGTTATGGCAACTCTATGTTCAAATCATACTCTTATAACTTATTAATTTATTTCCTATACCTGCATATATTTCCGAGCTTATTTTCTCATCTGAAAAATAGATTCTTTTTGTAATTTCACCTTTACTGGTAATTTTGATGCATTCATTTCTGATCTTTTGTTTTGTACACATGTATAACTATATATCATTACATAGTTGCAATCATACTGTATACATTGTTTGTGTCCTAATTTTTCACTTAATGTTATACCATTTTCAATTATTTATTCACCTTCTCTTTTTAAAATTAAGTTTTAATGAAGTATGAAAAAAATAGACTTTTAATATAGTCTTGTATGAGTGACTCCTCAAAAAATTATTACAGGAGAAACCAAAAATACCTGAGCTATATATAAACATATTAAAATATTGTTTATGTACATATCTTATTTTAACTTCTTTTTTTTTTTTTTTGACAAGAGAAGTGTGAGTTAACTTGAAGATGTCTGTTTAATCAATGTCCTATATGCTTGTTTTATGAATATATAGCTGGACATTTTATTTTGTATTTTGCTAAGATTTATTTATAATAATTCAATATGTATTAAGTAAAGACCTTTCTTTTTGATTATAGGAATTACATAAAAATGTAAAGAAAGAGTTTATTGATTAAACATAATGCATATATTTATTGTTTTATTTTTTTAACTGATACTAAGAAATTGAATAGTTTAACTAAATACTCTTCCCATTTTTAACAGTTTTCAACTAAGTGTTACATTTAGTTTATCTACAAAAGAGTTAAATTTCAAATACTCCAATATCTCACCTATAATCCATGCATAAGCACATTTGACATGATAGGAAGACAAGTCTTTTCAAGTGGATACAGATGCCAGATGAACATGTCACAAGGTTATCTCTGGTAATAAATTTACTTTCCTTGTAGTAAAATGATCAGAAAACTAAATGGCATAATGGTAAAATGTTGTCTGTGGGAGCCTTTGTTTGATCTAGGCAAATATAGACTATTCTTGACAGCAGGTCAAAATACTTCAATCTGGAATCTCAAAAAGCTTTTATAATCCACTCTCATTTGTTTGTATAGATTTATGAAAGACATGATGGGTGAAACCTAGTTGTACTCTGTCTATAAAAAATAAACAAATCAAAGAAGAAGCAACTAAAATATTCCTACGGTCCGGCAATCAAATATAATCATCTTATATTCAACGTCCTTAATTATTTTGCTTCAAAGTGCTACAAATATATGTCTAACCAAATTATCATAGATGTAGGCATAAACAAGCCCAGTTTTAATCAAGTGCCCAAAACCAAAAAGCAAGCCAAAAAAAAAGAGAAAGAAACAATTAAATGGTTAGTTTCAACTTCCAAAATATACATAAAGGGGGGAAAACCTAATTTAAATAGACTATTCTTTTTTAAGATTTCTTATTTATTTATTTATTTATGGCTGTGTTGGGTCTTAGTTGTGACACACGAGGTTTTCGTTGAGGCATGTGGGATCTTTCATTGCGGCATGTGGGATTCTCTCTAGTTGTCGCACGTGGGTTTTCTCTTCTCTAGTTTTGGTGCACAGATTCCAGAGCACATGGACTCTGTAGTTTGTGGCACACAGGCTCCCTAGTTGAAGTGCATAAGCTCAGTAGTTGTGGTGCATGGGCTTCTTTGCCCCGTGACATGTGGGATCTTAGTTCCCAGATCAGGGATCAAACCCATGTCCCCTGAACTGGAAGATGAATTCTTTACCACTGGGCCACCAGGGATATCCCAAGTAGGCTATTCTTTCATAGAATAAATAAAATTATCTTGTTTTATATAAAAGAAAAATAAAATGCTTCAATATTACAACATTAATTGGTACATAAGAAGTATCCATATCTAAGGCAGATTAGAGACTGAATTAGAGAAGAAATACATGACTGAAGGAAACCAGAAAGTGCTAAAATAGGAAATAATATTGAAGATTTAAGTGAGAATATCCTTGTCATTTTGGAAAATAAGTGATATATTGGAGGTAATTACATTGTAGATTCAATAAATTTGGAAAATAACAACATATGAAGATCTGATTGGGTTAGATTGTAGAATTTAGCACAATTTGGAGATTTCTAAGATCCATTCCAGGAGATGGTGATACAAGTAAAACCAATAGAAAAAGAAAATTTTAATCCTACACATCATTCATTCTCATGAATTCAGTTTTTCATGTATCTTTTTGCCATATTGACTCTGTCTTTTCGTTTCTTACCTTTCCTTTTGTCCTTCAGTGTCTAGCAAAGATTCAGGTCTATTACAAAGTATTCCTTAGGGGGAATAAGTTGTACATTTCTTGCTGGTATCATACTGCTTATTACTGAATTTATATTATTTGTCCTTATTCTGATGGTCAGCTTTTTTTTTTTTTTTTTTTTTTTTTTGTGGTACGCGGGCCTCTCACTGTTGTGGCCTCTCCTGTGGCCTCTCCTGTTGCGGAGCACAGGCTCCGGACGTGCAGGCTCAGCGGCCATGGCCCACGGGCCCAGCCGCTCCGCGGCATGTGGGATCTTCCCGGACTGGGGCACGAACCCGTGTCCCCTGCATCGGCAGGCGGACCCCCAACCACTGCGCCACCAGGGAAGCCCTGATGGTCAGCTTTATAAAGGATCAGTATGCATTTTTTTTTCATTTTTGTAAGCAGAAAATTGTTTGTTTTGGTGTCTCACATGTGAAGAAGAATGGCAATAATAGTAATTTTAGGTCTTGGACATTTTATCACTGACAAAACTTGGTAAGAGTGAAACATTATGGGGGAGGGGGGAGAAAGGTTATGAATTGCTCAGTAATCAACCAACAAGCATTTATAACTATTATCATTTGCTTAATACTCCAGGTGAAGGCAACATTTGAATTGTGCTTCCATTCCTGAAGGCAATTTTAATTTAGTGATATCCCTTATACCAGGGCAATTGAAAGAATAAAATTATACAACTGAGCTCTTACTATTTAAAGTTTTCAAAAAACTGCCCTTGGACACCATCATTTTTTATACTAGTTTCCCAAAAAGTACTAGTCAATTCAGTATTTTAAATATCATCTCTATTCAGATAATTTCCAAATTATATCTGCAATTTGAACTTCCCTTAATATCCCAGGACTGTATTTCCAAATTTAATATATTTAATTTATTTAACAGATGCATTTATTAATCACCTTTTTACATGACCCTCTCTAAGCTCTGTGGCAATATCTTTCTCAGTTTTAACAGCTCTGTATCTTAGAATAACCTTTGATTTTTGACCATTGAAATGTACAGTAGTTGAGTATCCCATTAGGCAATTATGGTCATTTAAATTATTTAATAAGCTCCCAAACAATTTTTATTTACAATTCTTGCTTCACAAAAATTTTGTCAGGATTTTCTCTCCCTGAAGTTTTCAGGTACTTTGTAGAAACTTAACCCCTCCTACTTTTCTACTCTCAGAATGTATATCTGCAAAACTGTATTTGCTTATATGATTATTTGATTATGTTGAATTTTGATTCAAAAAAAGTTTTTTTTTTAATTTTTTATATCTGCTTGTCAACAACATAATTATTATTTAGCTGAGTGGGCAAAATGTATGGTTAGCTCTACATTTGATAACTTCATAGCAAAAAATAAAAGGCTGTTATAAACTCTTACTTTTATTTCAGCTTTTTGTTTTCCTCACAGATGTTGCTTTTGGCTCTGAGATGATTGTTGTCTACACCATTTACCTATCCCAAGAATTATTGCAAAAACTGTACATTTATCTTTACTTCTACTTCCCATTTTACTACCACGTCCGTTTTCCTTCTTTTTCTAATTATCTTCAACAAGAAGGAAGAACAACTCACAGATTTCAGTACTGAAATCAATATGGCTGAAGAATGTTGAGAAATAAATGACTGTAAGTGCATTTTAAGGTAAGAAAAATATTCTCTTGGGTGAGGATCGCTGGATTACATTGCTAGAATTTATTTCACTTTATAGAACAGGTGAATTATTAAGATAATGAGTGCTTCAGTGATTCCCTCCTCCAGTAAATCAACTATTGAAATAAAGAAATTCTCCCTTTCCCCTCATAGATCCAGGGAGTCATATTCTGATTAAGCCTGTATGGAATGGTAACTTTTGTGTTCTATGACATGTGGCAGGAACAGGGAGTGGGGTGGATTAAAGTGGATTATCTCAGAGACTGGGCAAATTAGAGAGGAAACAGATTAGTGGTGTTTTAGAGCCAAGAGTGGGGGTGGGGAGAAATAGCTAAAGGTGAGATGATGATAATGTTCTAAAATTGACTGTGGTGATGCTTATACATATCTGTGGATGTACTAAAAACCATTGAGCTGTAAACTTTAGATGGGCAAATTGTATGGTGTGGATTTTGTGTCTGTGAAGTTGGTTTTTAAAAATAATTGGAAATAAATAGTAGAAGAGGAAAGAGTTAGGATAATATGAGCTATCTGGAAGTAAATGTGAAAATAGAGTTCATTGTGTGGATATTGTATTACACAATTTATCTGCTCATATATGTTTTTCATATAGTGGCACTTTCTATTAAGATAATTACATAAAAACAAAGTTACAGTAACTAATGTCTAAAAATTACTTATACTAAAATGTTATAAAATGTTATTAATATATAATCATAGAACATATGGTTCACTTGATTTCATTACAAATGAAATGGAGAACAACTACTATACTAGATTATTAGTATTCCAATGTGGTTGTATATAAAAAATAATCTCAAGAACTAGTTATGTCAGATATGTGGATTAAGAATATATAGGGTAGTATCAGGAAGATGTGTGTAGTTTTATTAATATTCTTTTGTGATCTTCATTCTATAGCCAGATAGTAAATATTTCACAGATTAGAATTTGGTAATTACTGGGATAAATGTTTACCACAATTCATATCAAGGTAACTACTGAATTTTCGAACAACATACTTAGAAGGAAAAAGTAACTCTAAGGCGTGTTTCAGGGAAATGTTACAGCATTCAAATTTATACCATGGGGCAAACTCAAAGGAGTACATAGATTATACAAGATTTATCTTTGACATAGGAATAAGTGGTAGATGGTAAGGAAATATTAAGAATATATTTCTTCAGTACTTTTGGTAACCTCACGTGATATCTGAGAGAATATAATAAGATTGGTGGAAGGTCAAAATTAATTTTATAGGGACTTTCTTCTGGATCTCCATAAAATTATTTACCAATCCTTGGAACTTCATAATTTATTTTTAAACAACTCCCAATGCATTTTCTACAATGAACCCTAACTTGAGTATATCAGTTCTCCTTTTCCAACACTATTTTTTCTGTTTCACAGAAAAATTAATTCCAAATATAAGATTCTCAACAGCATACAAAAAAAGGAAAGTTACACATTTTATATTCCTTACCACACTGTATATTATAATTTAATAGTCTAGAAAAGTAAAGGAAGTAGAAGTTATCACCTGAAAGAGTCATGGGGGGATCATCAAGATGGCAGAGAAGTAAGATGTGGAGATCACCTTCCTCTTCACAAATACATCAAAAATATGTCTACATGTGGAACAACTCCTATAGAACACCTACTGAATGCTGGCAGAAGACCTTATGCTCCACAAAAGAAGGCAAGACACTGCCTAAATGAGCTCCAGGGACAGGTGTGAGCCACAGCTATCAACTTGGAAACCAGAGATGGGAATGAAATGCTAAAACTGCTGCAGCAGCCACCAAGAATCCTGTGTGCAATCACAGGTCACTACCCACATGCCACCCACCACTCCCACCCCAGGAGCCCATGCAGTCCACCACTGCCAGTGTCCAATTATGCAGGGACAACTCCCCTGGAAGAACACACAGAACACCTCAGGCTGTTGCAATGTCATGCTGTTCTCTGGGGCCACAAGCTCACCCCACATTTCAATTATAACTACGGTACCCTTCCCTCCACCTGGCATGAGTGACACAGAGCCCCCTACCCCTAATCAGATGCTGATTAAACCCTGTCCTCTCTGGGTGGAAACAGCAGCTTGAGGGAAACCTGCATGCCAAGGTGGGGCCAAAACTGAAGCTGAAACCCAGAAGCTGTGTGAACAAAGAAGAGAAAGGGAAATTTCTCTGTGCAGCATCAGATGCAGTGGATTAAATCACCACAATCAACTTGAGGTACCTGCATCTGTAGAACACCTGAATAGACAATGAATCAACCCAAAATTGAGGAAGTGGACTTTGGAAACAACTGTAGGCTTGAGGTTTGCGTTTGTGACTGACCTGTTTCTGATTTTTATTTTTATCTTAGTATAGGTTTAATGCTTGTTATCACTGGTGGATTTGTTTATTGATTTGGTTGCTCTCTTCTTTTTTAATTACTTTTTTATTTTTTCTATTTTATTTACTTTATTACTATTATTTTTCTTCTTTCTTTTTTTCTCCCTTTTCTTCTGAGCCATATATCTGACAGGTTCTTGGTGCTCTGACCAGGTGTCAGGCTTGAGCCTCCAAGGTGGGAGAGCTGAGTTCAGGACATTGGTCAACCAGAGACCTCTCAGCTCCTTGTAATATCAATTTGTGAGAGCTCTCCCACAGACCTACATCTCAAACCTAAGACCAAGATAGACCCAACAGACAGCGAGCTACAGTGCTGGACCTCCCAGGCCAACTGACTGACAAAACAGGAATACAACACACCACGCATTAGCAGAAAGGCTGACTAAAATCATACTAAGTTCAGAGACACCCCGAAACACACCACCAGATAGAGCACTGCTGATCAGAAAGACAAGATCCAGCCCCACCCACCAGAACACAGGCACCAGTCCCCTCCACCAGGATACCTACACAAGCCACTGAAACAACCTCACCCACTAGGGGCAGACACCATAAACAATAGGAACTATGAACCTGCAGTGTGCTAAAGGAGACCCCAAACACAGTAAGTTAAACAAAATGAGAAGACAGAGAAATACACAGAAAGTGAAGGAGCAAGGTAAAAACCCACCAGACCAAGCAAATGAAGAGGCAATATGCAGCCTACCTGAAAAAGAATTCAGAGTAATGATAGTAAAGATGATCCAAAATCTTGGAAATAGAATAGAGAAAATACAAGAAACCTTTAACAGGGACATAAAAGAACTAAAGAGCAAATAAAGACTGATGAAAAACACAATAAATAAAATTAAAAACTCTTTAGAAGGAATCAATAACAGAATAACTGAGGCAAAGAAATGATAAGTGACCTGGAAGATAAAATAGAGGAAATAACTACAAAAGCACAGAATAAAGAAAAAAGAATGAAGACAATTGAGGACAGTCTAAGAGACTTCTGGGACAATATTAAATGCATGAACATTTGAATTATAGGGGTCACAGAAGAAAAAGACAAAAAAGAAAGGGTCTGAGAAAATATTTGAAGAGATTATAGTTGAAAACTTCCCTAACATGGGAAAGGATATAATCAATCATGTCCAGGAAATGCAGAGAGTCCCATACAGGATAAATCCAAGGAGAAACACGCCAAGACACATATTAATCAAACTATCAAAAATTAAATACAAAGAAAAAATATTAAAAGCAGCAAAGGAAAATCAACAAATAACATACAAGGGGCTCTCCATAATGTTAACAGCTGATCTTTCAGAAGAAACTCTGCAAGCCAGAAGGAAGTGGAAGGACACATTTAAAATGATGAAAAGGAAAAGCCTACAACAAAGATTACTCTACCCAGCAAGAATCTCATTCACATTCAAAGGAGAAACTAAAACCTTACAGACAAGCAAACCCTAAGATAAATCAGCACCACCAAACCAGCTTTACAACAAATGTTAAAGGACCTCTCTAGACAGGAAACACAAGAAAAAGAAAAGACCTACAAAAACAAACCCAAAACAATTAAGAAAATGGTAATAGGAACATACATGTTGATAATTACCTTAAATGTGAATGGATTAAATGCTCCAACCAAAAGACACAGGTTTACTGAATGGATACAAAAACAAGACCCATGCATATGCTGTCTACAAGAAACCCACTTCAGAACTAGTGACACATGCAGACTGAAAGTGAGGGGATGGAAAAAGATATTCCATGCAAATGGAAATCAAAAGAAAGATGGAGTAGCAATTCTCATAACAGACAAAATACAGTTTAAAATAAAGACTGTTACAAGAGACATAATGATCAAAAGATCAATCCAAGAAGATATAACAATTGTAAATACTTATGCAACCAACATAGGAGCACCTCAGTACATAAGGCAAATGCTAATAGCCATACAAGTGGAAATGAAATAAAACAATAAAGTAGGGTACTTTAACACGCACTTTCACTAATGGACAGATTATCTAAGATAAAAATAAATAAGGAAACACAAGCTTTAAATGACACATTAAACAAGATAGACTTAATTGATATTTATAGGACATTCCATCCAGAAAAAAAAAAAAAATTACACTTTCTTCTCAAGCGCTCATGGAAAATTCTCCAGGATAGACTTCTCCTGGGTCACAAATCAAGTCTTGGTAAATTTAAGAAAATTGAAATGGCATCAAGTATCTTTTCTGACCAGAACACTGTAAGAATAGATATCAATTACAGGGGGGAAAAACTGTAAAAAAATACAAACACATAGAAACTAAACAATACATTACTAAAGAACCAAGAGCTCACTGAAGAAATCAAAGAGGAAATCAAAAAATACCTAGAAACAAACAACATTGAATACACAATGATCGAAAACCTATGGGATACAGCAAAAGCAGTTCTAAGAGGGTCATTTATAGCAATACAATCCTAAACAACCTAACCTTGCACCTAAAGCAATTTGAGAAAGAAGAACAAAAACCCCTCAGATTTAGCAGAAGGAAAGAAATCATAAAGACCAGATTAGAAGGAAATGATAGCAAAGATCAATAAAATTAAAAGCTGTTTCTTTGAGAAGATAAACAAAATTGATAAACCACTAGCCAGACTCATCAAGAAAAAAAGGGAGAAGACTCAAATCAACAGAATTAGAAATGAAAAAGGAGAAGTAACAACTGACCCTGAAGAAATACAAAGAATCATGAGGAATTATCATAAGCAACTATATGCCAATACTATGTACAACCTGGAAGAAATGGACAAATTCTTAGAAAAGCACAATCTTCTGAGACTGAACCAGGAAGAAATAGAAAATTTAACAGACCATTCACAAGCATTTAAACTGATTAAAAATCTTCCAACAAACAAAAGGCTGGGGCTAGATGGTTTCACAGGTGAATTCTACCAAACGTTTAGCAAAGAGTTAGCACCTATCCTTCTCAAACTCTTCCAAAATATAACAGAGGGAGGAACACTTCAAAACACATTCTATGAGGCCACCATCACCCTATACTAAAACCAGACAAAATGTCAGAAAAAAGAAAACTACAGGCCAATACCACTGATGGACATAGGTGAAAAAATCCTCAATAAAATACTAGCAAACAGAATCCAACAGCACATTAAAAGGATCATACAACATGATCAAGTGGGGTTTATCCCAGGAATGCAAGGTTTCTTCAATATATGCAAATCAATCATGTGATATACCATATTAACAAACTGAAGGATAAAAACCATATGATAATCTAAATAGATGCAGAAAAATCTTTCAACAAAATTCAACACCCATTTATGAAAAAAGCCTCCAGAATGTAGACATAGAGGGAACTTGCATTAACATAATAAGGGCCATATATGATAAACCCATAGCCAACATCATTATCAATGATGAAAAACTGAAACCATTTCCTCCATAATCAGGAATAAGAGAAGGATGCCCACTCTCACCACTATTATTCAACATAGTTTTGGAAGTTTTAGCCACAGCAGTCAGAGAGGAAAAATAAATAAAATGAATCCAAATTAGAAAAGAAGAAGTAATGCTGTCACTGTTTGCAGATAACATGATACAATACAAAGTAATCTACAGATTCAATGTAATCACTATCAAATTACCAATGGCATTTTTCACAGAACTAGAACAAAAAATTTCACAATTTGTATGGAAACACAAAAGATCCCTAATAGCCAAAGTAATCTTGAGAAAGAAAAATGGTGCTGGAGGAATCAGGCTACCTGATTTCAGACTATACTACAAAGCTACAGTAATCAAGACAGTATGGTATTGGCACAAAAACAGAAATATCGATCAATGGAACAGGACTGAAAGCGCAGAGGTAAAACCACGTACATATGGCCACCTTAATTTTGTTAAAGGAGGCACAAATATACAATGGAAAATACAGCCTCATCAATAAGTGGTGTTGGAAAAAGTGGACAGCTACATGTAAAATAATGAAATTAGAACACTTCCTAACACGATACACAAAAATACACTCAAAATGGATTAAAGACCTAAATGTAAGGCCAGGCACTGTAACACTCTTAGAGGAAAACACAGGCAGAACACTCTATGACATAAATCACAGCATTATCCTTTTTGATAATCCACCTCGTAGAGAAAAGGAAATAAAAACAAAAATAAACAAATGGGACCTAATGAAACTTAAACACTTTTGCACATTAAAAGGGACCATAAACAATAGGAAAAGACAACGCTCATAATGGGAAAAAATATTTGCAGATGAAGCGACTGACAAAGGATTAATCTCCAAACTATACAAGCAGCTCATGCAGCTCAGTATCAACAAAACAAACAACTCAATCCAAAAATGGGCAGAAGATCTAAATAGACATTTCTCCAAAGAAGATATACAGATTGCCAGCAAACATACAAAAGGATGTTCAGTATCACTAATCATTAGAGAAATGTCAATCGAGACTAAAATGAAGTGTCACCTCACACCATTCAGAATAGCCAACATCAAAAAATCTACAAACAATAAACGCCTGAGAGGCTGTGGAGAAAAGGGAACCGTGTTGCACTGTTGGTGGGAATGTAAATTGATACAGCTACTATTGAGAATAGTATGGAGGCTCCTTTAAAAAGTAAAAATAGAACTACCATATGACCCAGCAATTGCAGTACTGGGCATATACCCTGAAAAAAACATAATTCAAAAATTGTCATGTACAACAATGTTCATCACAGCAATACTTACAAGAGCCAGGACATGGAAGCAACCTAAGTGTCCATCAACAGATGAATGGGTAAAGAAAATGTGGCACATGTATACAATGGAATATTACTCAGCCATAAAAAAATTGAGCTATTTGTAGTGAGGTGGAAGGACATAGAGTCTGTCTTACCGAGTGAAGTAAGTCAGAAAGAGAAAAACAATTATCGTATGCTAACACATATATACGGAATAAAAAAAAGTAAAAATTTTTCTGTGAACCTAGGGGCAGGACAGGAATAAAGATATAGAGGTAGAGATTGGACTTGAGGACATGGGGAGAGGACAGGGTAAGCTGGGATGAAGTGAGAGAGTAGCATTGGCGTATATATATACTACCAAATGTAAAATAGACAGCTGGTGGGAAGCAACTGTATTGCACGGGGAGCTCATCTTGGTGCTTTTTCACCACCTAGAGCGGTGATATAGGGAGAGTGGGAGGGAGTGGCAAGAAGGAGAGGATATGGGGATATATGTATACATATAACTGATTCACTTTGTTACACAGCAGAAACTAACACAACATTGTAAAGCAATTATACACCAATAAAGATGTTAAAAAAATAAAGCGAGTCATGGGAACTACCCCAAGAATACCTGAGGGGTGTGTGTGTTTGTGTGTTAACACACACCTATATATTCCATCTAAAATAAATAAATAGATTTAGATATGCTTTTGCTGATGTAGAAAAGTGGTATGCATATATATCTTGAAGATACTAATCATAGATGTTACCAAACACATGTACACTGACTTATGTCATAAAGATAAACTCTGGTTTGCATATCTTTCCATACTCTACCAGAAAACCTTATTTAGATGAATGTTGAAATAGCTGTGATAAATAATTGCTAAGAGGAACATACAGTGATACAAATAGCCTTTACAAATACAGCATAACTTCAGGGCTTTTTTCCCCCTGCAATAAGTAGGATTTAAGTAAATATTTTTGCAACATGAAATTTCGAGTTTTCACTGAAAATTGTATTTTCAGGTTTTCTCCATTAGAGGACTCTGCAACCAGAATAAATTAGTCTTTCACATTACTTGGAACATTTTGCCTAAGGTGCAACAGCAACATGTCAAAGCTGTAACAATTATAATGAGGACGAAGTTTTCCCAGACACTATAGATGCTATTTATAACTTTATAAGTTTTAAAGGTCTAAAATTGAGAACTTGAACCAAGTGTTGTAATACAACACAAAAGTAAATTATAGTCGGTGCACAGCAATTCAGAGTATTTTATTTATACCCTTATATTACATATCATAACTCTTGCTCCTAAATAATTACACTGTAGCTAGGAGTGGCATACGCAAGATTCAACTATTTGGGTAGAGGAAGGAGTCTGCAATTGTAGCAAAATGAAAAACAGTGCAATTTTTATAAACATATGAGTTATATTTGTAATATTCCCCTTTGGAATGCTGAAAATTTTTACATTTTGAAAGTGAGGTTAGTTAGAGCTGAGAACTACTAGATTCCCTTGGTAAAAATGTGCCCTGTAGATAACTGAAGTTCCCAAAAGGAGGTTAGAAAACCTAGTTTTGATAGTTCTCAGAAAGAATAAAAGTATTTACATGACCTAAATATGCAGTAATGTTGTACTGTACAAGATAAAATATTGCTAATATGTTGAAATTACCTCTTTGTATTGCAAACTATAGAAAAGACACACATACACACATGGGAAGTATTTATAGATAATAAAAAATAGAAATATTACTAAAAATAAAGCATTCCCATAATGTACAGTGTTCCACAGGGACTGCAGTTAGTCCATACATAGGAAAGTCAATCCAGCTGGGCTATAAGGCACATACTTGAAGACTTGCTTCTTACTGACTATGTCCATAGCTAAAACGGCATGCCTGTGAAGGAAAGGTTGTATCAGAGATTCATTATTAGCCTCTCTATTATAGATGAGATAGGAACTCATAATTTTTCAGTTTCAAATTCAGATATTTGACTTGTTGCATATCCCAAATTGATTAACAAGTGCTTTGCTTCAGAGCATATATGCTGTGCCACACTCAATTCAGGCATTTCTGCTCTGTGCTTGCTCTCATCCAAACAAAGGTTTCAGTGTTATACTAAGTTTTGAATAGATTTTGATATTTATGTTTATTACAAAGATTTATATAGGTAGTAATTTAACTTAAAAATATTCTGCTTTTCCCCCTCAAGAGTCTCAAGAATAGGTTGAGATTGCAAGTTAAGCTCTATAAGAAAGAAACAACAGGTCCAAAATGGAGCCATTTATGATAAACCCCACTAAGACTTACTACCTAACCTATTTTTAGTTTCATCCTCTTCCAGCAGTGGAATTTAAATGAATCAGTTTGGAATATCCTGATCTACACTAGTGAGTAATCCGCCTGATAAGACTCGCTGATTTTCCCTAAGGGAAGTAGAATTTGCCTGAAATAATCCACTCTTTTAACTTCCATGTCTCACCCTCCTTTTGCCTATAAAAGTCTTCTATTTCATACAGCTCCTTGGAGCACCCTTCTATCTGTTAGATGGGATGCTGCTTAATTCATGAATCAACAAATAAAGCTAATTAGATTTTTCAATTTACTCTGTTGAATTTTCTTTAAAACAGCTATAAAATCTATTGTCTTTGGTATTTAGCTTTATGAATGAGGATTCTGTCATAATGCATAATCACAATAAAATGTGGAAATAAATTTGAGAAATGTTAGGTAAAGATTGCAAATTTCATCTCTGATTCACAATGCCATGCTTATCAAAGATAATTATTGTTTAAATGCAATATAAATATTATAATTATGAATTTTATTTAAAAAGATATATAAAATACCACCCATTTGTGGACATATTCCTCCATGAATATCATATATATAGAAATATATGACATTTACTGTCAAGATAACAGTGTAGGGCCTTCCCTGATGATCCAGTGGTTAAGAGTCTGCACTTCCACTGCAGCAGAAAGAGGTTCAATCCCTGGTCTGGGAACTAAGAAATTAAGATCCTGCATGCTGCATAGCTTGGCAAAAAAAAAAAAAAAAAAAAAGATAACAATGTTACATATAAGGAAACATTCCTGAAGGTTAAAGTGTAGAGACATCACCGTCTTCAAAGTGATTCCAGGGTATAAAGGTAAAGACCTTTCTTTCCTTTCAAGAAAGACTTGCGTACATTGATAAGCAAAATAAAGATAAGGAAGTAAATAAAATAAAGCAAAATAAAGATAAGATTAAAGTAAGTTAAGGCCTTTCTCTCTCTTTCTCTCTCCATTTCAAGAGTGAATGACATTTAGGTCACCAGTAGTCCTAGATAAGATCAGTGTTGCATAATTTTCTGGTTCCACTCCTGTGATGTACCCACTGCACACACAGATTACACCTGGCTCTCACAAAATGCCCTCTGAATATTGGTAATCAGGGAATGACACAAGATTCAGAGTTTCTGACATAGAAATACCCTTTTCATATAGATTATAAATGAGGAGTTCCATGTTGTGTTATTTAAGAAATATATATTCCACTAAGAGAAGGTTTACAAGCTATGACACAATGAGGTCATCTTCATTTCATTACATCAAATTGTCCTATAATCTTTAACAAATAAGTATAGTCAAATGATACACACGTTCTAAAACATGTCCAATGAAACAATGCTTAAAATTTTCACAATATTTCTTTCTTAAATTAAGGAGAATTCCCTTGCAACATTTTGAGATACATAAAGGTTAAAATGCAGTGTATTCTGCAATCATCATTTAGCCTCTTCCTTCTGTCAAATCGCATATATTTCTCTGATGTTATTTTGAATGTTGTCTACTTTTTCCATTTTATTAAAATGTGTTAAACATACAATAAAATCTATAGATTTTGACTATATTTTTATTATTTTTTATTTTTTTTACTGTATACAGTTGTCTAACAACTGCTATGATCCAGATATGGAATAACTTGAAGTTTTATGACTTCTGGTCTTACATTTAGGTCTGTGATCCATTTTGAGTTTAGTTTGTGTATGGTGTTAGAGAATGTTCTAATTTCATTCTTTTACATGTAGCTGTCCAGTTTTCCCAGCACTACATATTGAAGAGACTGTCTTTTTTCCATTGTATATTCTTGCCTCTTTTGTCATAGATTAATTGACCATAAGTGGGTGGGTTTATTTCTAGGCTCTCTCTTCTGTTCCACTGATCTATGTCTCTGTTTTGTGCCAGTGCAATACTGGTGTGATTACTGTAGCTCTGTAGTATAGTCTAAAGTCAGGAAGTATGATACCTCCAACTCTGTTCTTCTTTACCAATATTGTTTTGGCTATTCAGGGTCTTTTGGGTTTTCATACAAATTTTAGTTATTTTTTCTAGTTCTGTGAAAAATTCCCTTGGTATTTTGATAGGGATTGTATTTAATTTAATAGGGATTGGCTTGGGTAGCATGGTCATTTTAACAATGTTAATTCTTCCAGTTTGTGAACACAATATATCTTTCCATCTTTCTGTGTTGTCTTCAAGCAGCACTTTCATCAATATATCATAGTTTTCTGAATACAGGTCTTTTACCTCCTTAGGTAGGTTTATTCCTAGGTATTTTATTATTATTGTGGGATTGTAAATGAAATTGTTACCTTAATTTCTCTGACAGTTCATTGTTAGTGTATAAAAATGCAACAGCTTTCTGTATATTAATTTTGTACCCTGCAACTTTATGAAATTCATTTTTGGCCTCTAATAATTTTCTGCTCACATCTTTAAGGTTTTCTACATGTAGTATCATGTCATCTGCTAACAGTGACAGTTTTACTTCTTCCTTTCCAATGTGGATCGCTTTTATTTATTTTTCTTATTGCTGTCTTATTGCTGTGACAAAGACTCCCAAAACTATTTTGAATAAAATCCTTGTCTTGTTCCTGATCTTAGAGGAAAGGCTTTCAGCTTTTCACTGTCTAGTATGATGTTAGCTTCAGGCTTGTCATATATAGCCTTTATTAGGTTGAGGTACATTACCTCTGTGTCCACTTTCTGGAGAGTTTTTATCATAAATGGATATTGAATTTTGCCAAAAGCTTTTTCAGCATCTACTGAGATGGTTTTTATTGCTCAGTTTTTAATGCAGTGTATTGCATTCATTGATTTTTGGATATTGGAAACTCCTTGCATCTCTGGGATAAATCCCATTTGATCATGGTATATGATGCTTTTAATGTATTGTTGGATTTTGATTGTAAGTATAGGTGGAACACTCTTTGACATAAATCATAGGAGTATTTTTTTGGCTCTGTCTCCTAAAGCAAATGAAGTAAAAGCAAAAATAAACAAATGGGACCTAATTAAACATAAAAGTTTTGTTCAGCAAGGGAAACCATCAACAAATAAAACAAACAAAAATAACCAACTGAGTGGGAGAAAATATTTGCAGATGATATAACCAATAAAGTGTTAATATCCAAAATATACTAATAACACATATAACTCAACATCAAGAAAACACACAGCTTGATTAAAACATAGGCAGAACACCTGAACAGACATTTTTCCAAAGAAGACATACAGATGGCCAACAGGTACATGAAAAGATGCTGAACATTATTAATCATCAGATAAAAGCAAATTAAAACTACAAAGAAATATTATCTCACATCTGTCAGAATAGTTGTCATCAAAAAGAACATAAGTAACAAATGTTGGTGAGGATGTGGAGAAAAGGGAACCCTTGTACATTGTTGGTGGGAATGTAAATTGGTGCAGCCTCTGAGGAAAACACTATGGAGGTTTCTCAGGAAACTAAAAACAGAACTACCATATGACCCAGCAATTCCATTCCTGGGTATATATCTGAAACAAAAAGAAAATACTAATTTGAAAAGACACATGCACCCCAATGTTCATAGAAACATTATTTACAATTGTCAAGGTATGGAAGCATTTTAAGTGTCCATCAACAGATGAATGGATAAGTAGATTGTAGAATACAACTCAGCCATTAAAAACATTTGCAGCAACATGGATGGACTTGAAGGGATTATACTAAATGAAATAAGTAGACAAAAAAGAAAAAATACTGCATCACTAATATGTGGAATCTAAAATAAAATTAAATAAACAAACAAAATATGGAAGATCACCATCCTCCTAAAATGCACCTCCATGGCCCTGTATAGTCAGTCTGTTCCACTGCCTCTTAGCCCACAAAACTCACAGATCTGCTTTCTCTCACTATCATTTTGCCTTTTCTGGATTTCATAAAACATCAATTGTACTTTTTGTAGTCTTCGGTTTTTACTATAATCATTTGAAATTCATCCATGGTGATGTTTGTGGTAATACTTTATTTCTTTATTTACTTTCAAGTATTTAATGATATGTTCATATTAAAATAGGCTTATACATTCACCAGTTCATGGACATTTATGTTTCTTCCTAATTTTAGGAAGTAATGTTATGAGCAATACTTCTATTAACATTAATGTGGTATTCTTTGCCTGAACATAAGTTCTCTTTCTTGTGGAAAATTACCTAGGAGTGGGATTTCTGGGTTGTATGGTAGGGGTATACTCAACTTTAAAATATACTGTCACATAGTTTTCCAAAGTAGGTGTACCAATCTATTACCCCAGCAATATATGAGTGCTAGTTGCTTCACATTCTTATCACCACTTAGCACTTGTATGCTATTTACCTTTATTCATCTAGTGTCTATGTAGTCATGTGCCACTGTCTTTTAATTTTCATTTCCTAGATGAAAATTGAGCCTCTCTTCTTATGCTTTTTGTTCATGCTTTGGTGACTTGTCCATTAAAATATATTGCCTTTTTATTAGTTTTTCTTATTAGTTTACTCATATTATTTCTAAGTTATCGATAGAATTGTTTTATCAAGTACAGTTGACCATTGAAAAATGCAGGGATTAAGGACCCTGACTCCCCATGCAGTTGAAAATCCCATATAACTTTTGACTCTCCCCAGAACGTAATTATTAATAGCATTTTGTTGACTGGAAGACTTATCAATAACATAAACAGGTGATTAGCACATATTTTGTATGGTATATGTATTATAAACTGTATTTGTACAATAAAATAAGCTAGAGAAAAGAAAATGTTATTAAGAAAAATCGTATGGAAAAGAAAATACATTTACACTACTGTACTGTTTTTGTCAATACAAAGTTTAGTTGTTTAAAAGATGAAACATCTGTCACTACCTATATCAATATTTTCTTGTATGATACAAAACACTATGGCTTATATGTATACTAGATATCAAAAATGGAAAGATATCCTATAAATAACAATTAAGTCCATCTTGTTTAATGTATCATTTAAAGCTTGTGTTTCCTTATTTATTTTCATTTTGGATAATCTGTCCATTGGTGAAAGTGGGGTGTTAAAGTCCCCTACTATGAATGTGTTACTGTCGATTTCCCCTTTTATGGTTGTTAGTATTTGCCTTATGTATTGAGGTGCTCCTATGTTGGGTGCATAAATATTTACAATTGTTATATCTTATTCTTGGATCAATCCCCTGATCATTATGTAGTGTCTATCTTTGTCTCTTGTAATACTCTTTATTTTAAAGTCTATTTTATCTGATATGAGAATTGCTACTCCAGCTTTTTTCTGATTTCCATTTGCACGAAATATCTTTTTCCATCCCCTCACTTTCAGTCTGTATGTGTCCCTAGGTCTGAAGTGGATCTCTTGTAGACAGCATATATATGGATCTAGTTTTGGAGAGGGTGTGGAGAAAAGGGAACACTCTTGCACTGCTGGTGGGAATGTGAATTGGTACAGCCACTATGGAGAAGAGTATGGATGTTCCTTCAAAAACTACAAATAGAACTATCATACGACCCAGCAATCTCACTACTGGGCATATACCTTGAGAAAACCATATTTCAAAAAGAGTCATGTACCAAAATATTCACTGCAGCTCTATTTACAATAGTTAGGACATGGAAAGAACTTAAGTGTCCATCATCGGATGAATGGACAAAGAAGATGTGGCACATATATACAATGGAATATTACTCAGCCATAAAAAGAAAGGAAATTGAGTTATTTGTAGTGATGTGGATGGACCTAGAGTCTGTCATACAGAGTGAAGTAAGTCAGAAAGAGAAAGACAAATATCATATGCTAACACATATATATGGAATCTAAGACAAAAAATAATGTCATGAAGAACCTAGGAGTAAGACAGGAATAAAGACACAGACCTACTAGACAATGGACTTGAGGATATGTGGAGGGGGAAGGGTAAGCTGTGACAAAGTGAGAGAGTGACATGGACATATATACACTACCAAACGTAAAATAGATAGCTAGTGGGATGCAGCCGCATAGAACAGGGAGATCAGCTCGGTGCTTTGTGACCACTTAGAGGGGTGGGATAGGGAGGGTGGGAGGGAGGGAGATGCAAGAGGGAAGAGATATGGGAATATATATATATATATATATATATGTGTGTGTGTGTGTGTGTGTGTGTGTGTGTGTGTGTGTATAACTGATTTACTTTGTTATAAAGCAGAAACTAACACACCATTGTAAAGCAATTATACTCCAATAAAGATGTTAAAAAAAAGATAATGTGAAAAAGAAATTCATATTTATGTACAAGTATAATGATGCATGCACTGATAATGAAGAAGCAGAAATATGATTGCTTTATGGTAGCCTAGTGCAATCGATAAGATTGCTTCACTGTAAGCCTAGTATATACGCTAATGAATGAATGTTATAACATTTTTATGGCATACATTATTACAGTCATATACATAAAGAAATATTGGAAACATTGTTACATTGAAAAAATTTACCTGTGAAGATAGGCTGATACATAGTGTCTCCAATTATGAGAGAGAGACATACTGTGAGATAATGTAATTTTTTGAAAGGAAAGCTATAAAACAGTAAGAAAACTAACACATTATTACTTTTATGCTAAGTAGCACTCTCCTTATGCCTATATAAGGCCAGACGTTCACTTCAATACAAGTCTTACACACAGTATTCTACACAATGAATACTTAGGTGATGGTGATGATTACACAAAAATGTCTCACACTTTTGCCTTATAATTACTAGAACCTGAAGACTACACAACAGATAAGTTTATTAACTGTACATCATGATAATTATTTACTATTCATTAAGTGGAAATGGAACATTATAAAGGTGTTCATCTTCATTTACTTCACATTGAGTAGACTGGGGTGGAAGAGAAAGGGAAGGGGTTGGTACTGAATTCTCAGGAATGGAAGGGGAGGAAAAGGTGAAGGAGGTGGAAGGGGAGACAGGAGATGCAGACACACTTGATATAACTTTATGGAAATACCTCATATTTTCTGCCATTTTTTCCTTTTTTATTTCTCTAAAATTGTTTCTATATGGTATCAATCTTTCTTCTAGCATTTGCTTTAGTTTCAATGTCCTTATCATAGAAAGGTCCGTAAGAAATCAAAAGCAGTCTTGAATAATCAGAACATTTCTGCCAGATTATCCGATGGCAATTTGTTTTCTGGCACTGCTTCTATATCTTCTTAATCATCTGGCATTTTTTACAAAGCACACAACTAGTCATCTTCTGTTAATTCATCTGGGTGGTGTCTATCTGCGCTTGAATTTCTCCAAGATTCATACATTTAAAATCTTCACCACCACTTTTTTTTTTTTTGGCCATATCCACAATTTCTTTCATGATTTATTTAATTGTCTCTGTCATAAAGGTTGTGAAGACATGCACAATATCTGGGCACTGTTTTCTCCAGCAGTATGCCTTATAGAAATCATGCATTCACAAAAAAGTTGCAATTTCAATACTAGATTAAAAATGTATTTCACAAAAGTGCAAGGTTCTCGCACACGTTGGCATTGCTGGAATGATGGTTTCTTGAATTTTCTTTACTTTTTTGCAGTAGTCCTTATGCTGGATTAATTTATCTTAAACTGGTCTGCAACAGCAGACCTCAATCTATGGTACCTATTAAGTAATTCAACTTTTTCTTGTGATATATTAACTTTTCTCTGCTTCTTGGGAATACTTCCCATTTCATTAGTGGAATTTAATATGGGTCCCATGATGTTATTCAAGTTTTATAGTATTTCACTGAACATGATTAAAATTACACGTGAACTAAAGGAGATCACTTTTTACCACAATATGCAGTTTACTGGAGAGAGGAACTGCTTAAGAGGAGATCATTAGCATCACATGGCTTTTTTTTTTTTTAAACATCTTTATTGGGGTACAATTGCTTTACAATGGTGCATTAGTTTCTGCTTTATAACAAAGTGATTCAGTTATACATATACATATGTTCCCATATGTCTTCCCTCTTGCGTCTCCCTCCCTCCCACTCTCCCTATCCCACCCCTCCAGGCTGTCACAAAGCACTGAGCTAATATCCCTGTGCCTTGCAGCTGCTTCCCCCTAGCTATCTACCTTACTACGTTTGTTAGTGTGTATATGTCCATGACTCTCACTCGCCCTGTCAAAGCTCACCCTTCCCCCTCCCCATATCCTCAAGTCCGTTCTCCAGTAGGTCTGCATCTTTATTCCTGTCTTACCCCTAGGTTCTTCATGACATTTTTTCCCCTTAAATTCCATATATATGTGTTAGCATACAGTATTTGTCTTTTTCTTTCTGACTTACTTCACTCTTCATGACAGACTCTAGGTCTATCCATCTCATTACAAATAGCTCAATTTCATTTCTTTTTAAGGCTGAGTAATATTCCATTGTATATATGTGCCATATCTTCTTTATCCATTCATCTGATGATGGGCGCTTATAAGCAGGTATACTTGCAACACTTGAACTCACCACAAAAGCAAGAGGTGGTGACTGCAAAAACACTACAGTCATAAAGTAGGTACTACAGTTAATGTTATGCAATTATTATTTAACGCTGCATCTTTACATTTGTTTACATTTTTCACCACTGTGAATGGTGCCATGCAGTCTGTTTGTGTGCACACGTTGTGAGAAATTTTAAAATAGATTTATGTATATTTTATGGTAGCAAATGATAAGATAAATTGGTATCTCTATACATTTTATGTGTCTATGACATACCTAACTTTAAAATTATTTTTCAATATTTCTAGACTACATGTTTCATCTGTGAGTTTTTTCAAAGTCACAAGTCTCCAAAAATTTTTCCAATATATTTATTGAAAAAACTGCATGTAAATGGACCTGTACAGTCCAAATCTGTGTTGTTCAAGGGTCAACTCTACACATTTAAAAATATTTTCTCTCAATTTCTGCCATGATGTTTTTAAAAATATCATTTGAAGAGAAAAACATGTAAGTATATTTACTTTTTGGTTTTGATTTTAATTATCTTTCTGTCCAAAATATCACAAAGATTTTATTATAGCTCTTACAATTACAACATGTAAATGGGTGTGTCTATGATAAATTATGTCTTTTTGACATGGTGCAAAAATTCTTTTTATGGTCAAAATTTATTTTTCCTCATTTTTTTACTTTGGAAGCATTATTAAGTTGATTGTAAAACTTTGGGTCAATTTGAACTCTATTTTATTTATTTGATCTATATAGCTATATATTTGATCTATATAGCTACAAATGCCAGAGTACAGGTCCTACAGATATTAAAAGGATAGTAAAGGACTGTGTTAAACAAAACTTTGTCAGAATATTTGAAAAAGTAGATGTAGTGAACAAATGTTCTGCAAAACACAAATACCAAAAATAACACAAAATAACATAGAAAACTTGAACAGCTCTATAGCAATAAGGAGCATTGAGTTAGTAATTTATAAACAGTCTCCAAAAGAAAACTTTAGACTCAAATAGCTACAATATTCAATTCTATCAACCATATAGAAACAAATTAATATCAACCTTTCACAAATATTTTCAGAAAATAGATGAGGAGATACTCCTCAACACATTATATAGGTCAATATTGCTCTCTTTAAAAAAAAAATATTTACATCTTTATTGGAGTATAATTGCTTTACAATGTTGTTAGTTTCTGCTGTATAACAAAATGAATCAGTTATACGTATACTTATATTCCCATATTCCATCCCTCTTGCGTCTCCCTCCTACACTCCATATCCCACCCCTCTAGCTGGACACAAAGCACCAAGCTGATCTCCCTGTTCAATGCAGCTGCTGCCCACTAGTTATCTATTTTACACTTGGTAGTATATATATGTAAATTCTATTCTCTCACTTCATCCCAGCTTCCCCTTCCCTCCATCCCCATGTCCGCAAGTCCATTCACTACATCTGCGTCTTTATTCCTATTCTGCCCCTAGGTTCTTCAAAACTTTTTTTTTTTTTTTTAGATTCCAAATTTATGTGCTGACATATGGTATTTGTCTTTCTCTTTCTGACTTACTTCACTCTGTATAACAGAATCTAGGTCCATCCACCTTACTACAAATAACTCAATTTTGTTTCTTTTTATGGCTGAGTAATATTCCATTGTATATATGTGCCACATCTTCTTTATCCATTCATCTGTTGATGGACACTTAGGTTGCTTCCACGTCCTGGGTATTGTAAATAGTGTTACAATGAACATTGTGGTACATGACTATTTTTGAATTATGGTTTTCTCAGGGTATATGCCCAGTACTGGGATTGCTGGGTCATATGGTAGCTCTATTTTTAGCTTTTTAAGAAACCTCTCTACTATTCTCCATAGTGGCTGTATCAATTTACATTCCCACCAACAGTGCAAGAGAGTACCCTTTTCTCCACAGCTTCTCCAACATTTATTGTTTGTATATTTTTCATAATGGCCATTCCAAACAGTGTGAGATGATATCTCATTGTAGTTTTGATTTGCATTTCTCTAATGATTAGGGATGTTGAGCATTGTTTCATGTGATTGTTGGCAATCTGTATCACTTCTTTGGAGAAAAGTCTATTTACATCTTCTGCCAAAGCAGTCTTTAGAATGAAAAACTAAGCTGGAGGAATCAGGGTCCCTGACTTCAGACTCTACTACAAAACTACATTAATCAAGAGAGTATGGTACTGTCACAAAAATGGAAATATAGATCGATGGAGCAGGATAGAAAGCCCAGAGATAAACGCACCCACATATGGTCATCTTATCTTTGACAAAGGAGGCAAGAATATACAATGGAGAAAAGACAGCCTCTTCAATAAGTGGTTTGGAAAACTGGACAGCTGCATGCAAAAGAATGAAATTAGAACATTTCCTAACACCATACACAAAAATAAACTCAAAATGGATTAAAGACCTAAATGCAAGGCTAACATTGTTCTTATAGCTAATTAAAAGACATTAGAGGACCTTCCCTGGTGGCACAGTGGTTGAGAGTCCAACTGCTGATGCAGGGGACACGGATTCATGCCCCAGTCCAGGAAGATCCCACATGCCATGAAGTGGCTGGGCCCATGAGCCATGGCCACTGAGCCTGCACGTCCAGAGCCTGTGCTCCACAACGGGAGAGGCCACAACAGTGAGAGGCCTGTGTATTGCAAAAAAAAAAAAAAAAAGACATTAGAAAAATAGAAACATACCCATCAACAATCCTCATTGATATAGATGGAAAAATCCATAACAAAATTTTCACCAATGGAATATACAATACAAAAAGATAATAAATCATAACCAAGAGGAATTAATTTGGGGAATTCAAAGTTAGTGTAATATTTCAGAATCAACAAATGGTTTTCATTTTCTTATAGAGAAAAAAATTATATGATCATTTGTCCAGGGTAAGAGGTGCAAATGCTGAGCAGAACTTTTTCATTATATTCAATTTCATATACTTTTAATATGTCTAGGCTATATAGTAATGTCCATTCTTTATTCCACATATTCGTGATTTTTTTGCCTTTCTCTTTGTTTTCATCAATGAAGCTAGTGAATAATTAGTTTACCAATACTTTTAAAGAATAAGCCTTTGGTTTTGCTTATGTTTTCTAATGTTTATATATATACCACATCTTCTTTATCCATTCATCTATTGATTGATTGACTTATTTGGTTTCTGGTAAGAAATTAGCCATTAATCAAATTGTTGCCCCACTGTATGCAATGAATGTCTCATTTTTTTCTTACTACTTTAAAGATTTGTTCTTTTTTCTTTGCCTTCCAGTGCTGGCATAAGAGTTGCTTCTTTGTGCTTTTTTTTCTTTAACATTTCATAGCTGTCAATTTTTGTCTCTCAGAAAATTTGGGAAACATTTTGGCCATTATTTACTCAAGTATTTTTCTCTCTCATTCTCTTTCCTCTTCTTTTACTCCAAATGTACAGATGCTGTACCATTGAATATTATCTACCAGTTTCTGAGGCTATGTTTACTTTTATTTCATTTTTTTTCTGTTTTTACTGTATAATTTATATGGATCCCCCCCAGTTATCATTTTTATTTTGTACATGTTTTAGCTTTACAATATTTAAACTCTATTAAAAGATCATTTCTATTTCTCTACTCATTTTTTTCTATATTTTCTCATTGAGAATACATTCTATTTTAATTTATTTTAGGTGGTCTTAGTAGCTGCTTTAAAATCCTTGTCTAATAATTTGGACATCTGAATTATCTCAGAGTTAGTCTTATTTGATATTCTTTTCACTTGAGAATGTGTTAAATTTTCTTTGTAGTTTGTACTAGGACAATGTTGAATTGTAAGTTAGACATTATGAATATTAAGTTGTGGAGATTCTGGATTCTGTTATTTTTGTCAAGTAAATATGATTTATTTGTTTTAGCAGACAGCTGTCTTGGAGTTCAACAGTAAATACTATCTCTTGGACAGCATCTTTGGTCTCAGTTCAGATATATATGCATATCCATGGATATTTCCGGGATTAATCTGGGTTGTGGATAGTAAGAATTTGATATCTCCTCTCCAGATTTTCCCTTCTAGGATTTTACTTATCTATTTTACTAGCCAGAAATTCCATGCCTTTACTGTTCTGGATCTCTTGGCTGGAAGTTTGTGTGCCTTTCCATTAGGTAACCCTGTAACAATATATTGGATCAAAAAATAAAAACTCAGTTCATACAATTCCTCTTCTCTAAGTCTAAACTCCCCAGGAGAATCTGTCTGCATCTTTCACACTAGTGCTTTCCAGAAGCTGCTTTTTCCAGGGTAATATGTTTATATATAATAGTTTTGATTTTTTTATTAGGAGAGTCAGTCAGGTAGGGATTCATTTATTATTACAGAAGTTGAAGTTCCTATTTCTTTTATAATTTTGTATTCTCACTACTTCTTTCCTAGTTTACCTGAATCGTCTTTAAATATGGTCACCAAAATTAGATATGGCTGACTTTGAAGGATCTAATTATTTACAAATTAGAGAAAACTTTTACATATATATTGATATATTAATTTTGTGTTATTATGAATTATTATAATAATTATAATAATATTATTATTTCCTTACCTATGATTTCTTACTAATAACTAAAAATAGATTACAATAGAAAAAATAAAAATAATGTCTATTATTTCTTAGCTCTTTTAGGGAATATTTAAGCAATATAAAAGGATACACAAATACAGCTCAGGTCACTGCTACATCAACATGTTTTTTGATGAGAATAAAATTGTGAAATTGGTGCTTTCTAAGCCGAGGAGAGGTCATTTTAAGATTTCTTTTGACAAATTTATGCAGACAAAAAGCCTTCCTACATCAATCATAAAAGGAAAAATTGGAAAGCATGCGTTAATCTTCCATATCCTTGCCTGCAAATGAAAATGTACTGCCAAAGAATCGTCTCCTTACTGAACAAACGTTGCTCATTAAATTCTCTTGTGGCTATGATGATAAACTCAAAAGCCCAATCTCATCTATTTCTGTGGCAGGAATCACCAGATGTATAAGTCAAATAGATTATCTTTCAAAATTAAAGGTAAATGATGTAATTATCAGTTCACTGGATAAGAGAGTACAATTTGACATTGATGAAGAGAAATATGTCTCTTTGATTTTTTGTTACTTTCTATCTATCTGCATAATCTGGCTATACATGTATCATCAGTATTTTATCAAGTATGATCAGAAAGCAAAACTTATAAAGTGATGGACAAATTATTAATTCTCATATATTAATAGATCACATTACCAATTTAACAAGTACACTATCCTGATTCAGTTTCATTATATAACTAGTCTGCTATTCTTTTCATAAAATAATATATTTGTATTTTAGACTAAAGTATGTTCAATGTTGATGTTATTTATAGGAAGTAACATTATAAATTTGTCCAAGGAAATTTGTCACTGAATGTTGATACACTTTTTTAATCCCTCTGAAATATCACTTAGAAATCACTGTGGTGTTGAACAATAAAACAAGAGCCTTGATGAATCCATTGAAGTCCTAAAAATCATATAAGAAAATAAAGATTTTTTTAAAATTGTAAAATATGGCTCAAATACTCTCATTTTTCAATACAGTTCTGTGAGATGCATATTAATATCTATTTTTAGGTAGAATAACAGAAGCACAACAGCATTAATAAGCTGATTGTAGGTAATATAGCTAATAATTAGTAGAACTTAAAATGTGAGCTAGGTTTATCTGGTTGCACAACATGAGCTCTACATCTGAAAATAGTTATTAATATTGACATTATATATATATATAAAATAAAAAACTATTTTGATCTGCAGAGAACTTGAAGAGACTCTCAATTTGTTTCTTCCTCTAGAACAGG
The DNA here is from genome assembly GCF_963924675.1 of Phocoena phocoena. Classification (NCBI taxonomy): domain Eukaryota; kingdom Metazoa; phylum Chordata; class Mammalia; order Artiodactyla; family Phocoenidae; genus Phocoena; species Phocoena phocoena. Next base: position 42,321,839 of record NC_089236.1, on the reverse strand, counting down.
GATTCCCAACCCCCAAGCCATTGAGCAGTACTGGTCTGCGTCCTGTTAGGAACCAGGCCACACAGCAGGAGGTGAGCAGTGGGCAAGTGAGCGAAGCTTCATCTGCCGTTCCCCATTGCTCGCATTTTCACCTGAACCATCACTCACTTTACTGCCTGAACCATCCCCCGACCATCCGTGGAAAAATTTTCTTTCATGAAACTTGTCCCTGGTGCCAAAATGTTTGGGGATCGCTGCTCTAGGAGGTTATCAACCAAAAAAAAAAAAAAAAGTTTTCTTTTTTTTTTTTGGTTTTCTACTCTATTTTTGTTTTTATTTGATTTTTTGTTAACTTTTGCTTTTTCTTAAAGAATTTCTGAAGGGTGGTAAGGGTGGGGACACAATAACTTTCTTGATGAGACAATTTAATGAAGTGTTATTCACATTATATCCAATTCTAAATTAAGTAATATTAAAATTTTATAAATTTTATTTTATTGTAGTAGAACACAACATGAAATCTACTCTCAACAAGTTTTTGGACAAGTAGTTCAACAGATCTATAAAACATTTTTATTGCTTAAATGAAACTTCAAGCTCTTTGATTGACAACTCAACATTTCTCCTTCCATCCAGCTCCTGACAACCACTAAGTAAAATGATGCAATATTTGTCATTCAATGCTTATTTCATTTAACATAATGTCCTTCAGATTTATTCACTTAATTGCATATTGCAGAATTTTCTTTTTCTTTAAAGCTGAATTTTAAGTGTATGCCACATTCTCTTCATCCATTTATCTGTTGATGGATAAGCTGTTTGACTACTGTGAAGAGTGCTGCAATAAACATGGGAGAGCAATGATAATGGGATCTCTTTGAGATCATGGTTTCAATCCTTGTAAATACCCAGAATTGGGATTGTTAGATCATAAGGTTGTTCTACTTTTAATTTTTTGAAGAATTCCCATACCATTTTCCATAGTGGCTGCACTATTTTGCATTCCCAGCAAGAGTGAACAAGGGTTCTGATTTCTCCATATCCTCACAAACACTGGTCTTTTTTTTTTAATAGTCAAAAGCCGGAACTGAGTGAGGTATTTCATTGTAGTGTTGATTTGTATTGTGCTGATGTTTTACTGATATTGACCAACTTTTCATATATCTGTTGGCCATTTGTATGTATATTCAAGTCTTTAAAGCACATTTGAAATTGGATTATTCATTTTTTTTTGTTGTTTATTTGTTTTTTGGTTTGTTTGTTGCTATTGAGTTGTAGGAGTTCCTTATATATTTTGAAAATAACTCCTTATCACATATATAGTTTGCAAATATTCTCCCCCATTCTTTTCACTCTGTTGATTAAGCAAAGGCTTTGTAGTTTGATGTAATCCTACTTGTCCATGTTTGCTTTAGTTTCCTGTACTGTTGGTGTTATATCCATAAAATTATTGCCAAAACTAATGCCATGAAGCTTTTTTTAAAATGTTTTCTTTGGCAATTTTATAGTCTTGGGTTGTACTTTTAAATTTGTTTTTGTTTATTTGCGGTACACGGGCCTCTCACTGTTGTGGCCTCTCCCGTTGCAGAGCACAGGCTCTGGACATGCAGGCTCAGTGACCATGGCTCACAGGCCCAGCCACTTCGTGGCATGTGGGATCTTCCCAGACCGGGGCATGAACCTGTGTCCCCTGCATCGGCAGACAGACTTTCAACCACTGCGTCACCAGGGAATCCCTACTTTTAAGTTTTAATCCATTTGTGTTGATTTTTATGTAAGGTGTTAGATAAAGCTCCAATTTCATTCTTTTCTTTGTGGATATCCAGTTTTCCCAATACCATTTTGTTGAAGAGACTATCCTTCCCCTGTTGTATATTGTTGGCATTCTCATAAAAGATTAATTGACATACATGTGTGGATTTATTTCTGGGCCTTCTATTTTGTTTCATTTGTATATGTATGTCTTTATAATAGTACCATACTATTGAAATATATTTCTTAATCAGGAAGGGTGATGTTTCTAGGTTTGTTCTCCTTTCTCAAGATTGATTGGCTTTTTGGGTCTTCTGTGGTTCAGTATGAATTTTAGAATTGATTTTCTGTTTCTATAACAATGCCACTGGGGTTATGGTAAGGATTGCATTAACTGTGTACATTGCTTTAAGTAGTATGGACTTTTAACAATATTAGCAGTTCTAATCTATCAATATCAGTGCCTTTCTACTTGCTCATGTCCTGTTTAACTTCTTTCAACAAAGTATCATAGATTTTAGTGTACAAGTCTTTCACATCTAGTTAAGTTTACTCCTAAATATTTTATTATTTGTGGTGCTATTGTAAATGGGATGGTCTTAATTTCCTTTTCAGATAATTTATTGTTAGTATTTAGAAAAGTAATTTTTTAAAGATGATTTTGTATCCCGCAACTTTACTGAATTAATTTATTTTTATTACCTCTGACAATTTTTTTAGTCTTTAGGGTTTTCTATATATAAGATCTGAAAAGAGATAATTTTACTTCTTCCTTTCTGATTTAGTTAATTTTTATTTCTTTTTCTTGCCTAATTGCTCTGGCTAGGACATCTACTATTATGTTGAACAGAAGAGTGAGATTGGGAAAACTTGCCTTGTCTTTGATATCAGAAGAAAAACTTGCAATTTTTTAACAGTGAGTATAATGTTAGCTGCGCATGACCTTTATTATGGTCAAATACTTTCCCTAAATTGCATATTTGTTGAGTTCTTTTTATCATAAGGGCTTTGAATTTTGTCAAATGCTTCTTTTGCACCTATTGAGACTATCAATTAAATTTTAACCTTTATTCCAATACTGTGACTTATAACATTGATCAATTTTCATATGTTGAACAATTCTTGCACCCTAGGGATAAATTGTACTTGGTCACAGATGTGATGTTGAATGCAATTTGTTGGTATTTTGTTGAGGATATTTATATCTACATTCATTATGGATGTTGGCCTGCAGTTTTCTTTTCCTATTGTGTCTTTACCTGGATTTGGTGTCAGGATAATGCTAGCCTCATAGTGTTTTCTACACTTCAATTGCTTGGAAGGGTTTGAAATGGATTGGTGTTAATTCTTTAAATATTTGGTAAAATTCAATAGTGAAACAATCTGTTCTTGGACTTTTACTTGTTGGGAGGATTTGTATTATTGATTCAATATCCAGACTAACTATAGGTCTGTTCAGACTTTCTTTTTCTTGTTACATTTTATGTTTCTAGGTCTTATCAACTCATCTAGGTTATCCAATTTTTTGGCTTATATCATTCACTGTAGTCTCTTCTGATTCTTTATTTCTGTTACATATGTTATGACTTCTTTCACTTCTGATTTTTAATTTGAATCTTCTCCCATTTTCTCTTAGTAAGTGTAGCTAAAGGTTTGTCACTTTTACCTTAAACAGCTTTTAGTTTCATTTATTTTTTCTGTTGCTTTTCTATTCTCTATTTTATTTATTTCTGCTCTGACTTTTATTATTTACTTCCTTCTGCTACCTTTGGATTTAGTGGTTTTTTTTTCTTTCTAATTCCTAAAAGTGTAACTTTAGGTTATTTATTTGAAGTCTTATTTTATTCTTAGTGTAGGTATTTATCATATAAACTTCCCTCTTAAAACTGCTTTTGCTGCATTTCATAACCATTGGTATATTGCTATTTCATTTTTATTTCTCTCAAAATAATTTTTAATCTCCCAGTTTCTATCTTGAGAGATCTGCCTATTGTATAATACTGGTGAAATTTTGTTTTGGACAATGCAAAATTTACCTTTTAAAAATTGTTTTTGCTTAAAAGTTAACAGTGACATATTTTTCTAAATATTAATTGCTATAATTTAACAAATGTCAAGATAATCAGCATTAAGTTATAATAGCTAAATAAAGGGTGAAACCTGAATCCTATTACCTGTTCATTATTATAATTATCATTACTTTGCTTAACTCAGGCAAAACACAGGAATAAAGACTTTATTTTGGTTTCATAGAGTTCAGTGAGTGACTTGAGAATAAGGAAAATTTGACTATTCTTCACCTAATTTCCTTAGGATTTCTCCCTCCCTTTGATACTGGAAAAGGCTATTGACCTCCATTCTGGTGCACTAATTCCTTACATTGGACCTAATTAACCCACTTGTTCAGTACACTAGTTTTTAAATTATTTTTACAGCTCACATTTGGATCAAATTGTCTAAAATTAATATTTAAAAATACATGAAGGGTAAATAGAAATTACAGCACAATGTAAGAATGTTTTTGCTTGATTTTTCAGCATTGTTTCCTATCATGGCTCATTTTTCATTCTTCTTTGTATTTCCAGAATTTTACAAATGGAATATCGGCTAATAGACACCACCATTTTTTCACTGAATTTCTCTTCTATTATAGGTAATCAAAAATTGTGTATTAAAAATTCACTATATTTGGAGAAATCCAGTCTAAAATAATTTTAATTTATATTTTACAATAAAATATTTATGTTTTCTAGCCCAAATAGATTTGCAGGAATCAACAGTATAACTATTTTTATTCTAACAGATAAAATAAATGTGTTCTGATTTTTTTATACTGTATTTTCTTATAAAATGTTCAGTTCTCTAGTCCTATATTCCATTACACTGAGATAGGAAAAAATCATGCCCATTAGTATATTTTCAAAATACCAAAATATTAATAATTATCATAGTTTCTTTCTGTATCTACCATGCACTATATCTTCATATTTAGAAGTAGTAAATCTGCATTTATATGTAACTAACCTACTTAAAGAGATAAATTCCTTAGGGAATAAATAATAAATCACCCATTTTTTCCCTTCCTCTGTGTCCTTTGAACTCACAATCTTTCATGTCTCTTCCTTAGCCATGAATAATATCTTGAATAAATTCCATAGACTTTCCATCACTTTCAAGTATGAGCTCTGTCTCATATTTTAATAAGTTACTTATTAAAGTGACCATTCTAACCTAAATAAGAAATTTTTCATCACCCAATTTATAGTGTTTCTGCTTTGGCTTATGCTTGAACCAGATTAGAAAACCTGCAGTGGAGAAAGAGATGACGTACCCTCAATGTCCTTGCTCCTCCCTCATCTAGGTCTTTCTGTTCTATTTTTATCTCCTCCAGATTGATGTATGGTAGAAGTGACAAGCAATCAAAGAATCCTAATTACTGATTTTATGATAATCTGATTTTGGTGCCATCTGACTCTTTGTTTTGTGTGATTGCTTCAGACACCTAGTGACCTATGAGATTATGTAACATTGAAAATGAGATGCACTCTCTGTATGATATATTATCACTTTGTCTTTGGTCTATGCATGTGTAGAAGCCTCACTCCATAATAGGTAACTCTCTTGAATAAAACACATTGTATTTCATTCTATTAAATTTAATAATTGCTGTGCTCTCATAACATACAGGAAACTCATTATCTTTGCCCTGCTGCATCCTGGAAGTTTAATTTACTCGTATTACATACATTTATCCTGACTCAGAAATCATTATTAGTTCCAACTGTTCTCTTAATTGGCTTCCCAAACACCAGGATATACAGGTCAAGTTTCTGCAAGAAACATCTTACCTTGCTCAGTGCTTGTACCCTAGTGATACTAGAATGCTAAAATCTACCACTTACTATTTTTATCAAAATAAAGAGTGAAGGAGCAACATCACTGCATTCCATTAAAAGGAAAATATTAACAAACACATCATTTTTTAAATAAATATTTGATTTGATATATAGGTGGTTAACCTTGTGTCACAACACTGGTAATGACCATATCTTGGGTACTAAAATTAGAGGATTATGTGAGCTTTATTTATTTAATACATATGGATAAATGTCACAATAATCTTATAACTTGAAAATAGGTAATTGGGCTAACTCATTTTTATAAAAGCTAAAGATACATAACAATAGTATTCTAGTAGAAGACCAGTAGCATTCATATCATGCCAATCAAGTGATATATTAAACTGGAGATGTAATTAGTATACAATAATTTTATTTTCAGGTAAAATGGTTATCATAGCATTATAAATGTCCTCATTTTTACCAATCAATATACAGAGGAAAATATTTTTTCTAAATGTTTAGATTTCTAGATGTTACAGTAAGACTGTTTATACCACAGAAATCTAGACTTATTGTTCTACTGTAGCAATTGATTTTTCACTTTGCCACATTCAAATATTTTGGAAATACACAGATATAACCTTAGTTATGCTGAGATGAAAATTTCCATTGTTAAAAATAGGAGAGAGAGGGGACCTTCAAGATGATGGAGGAGTAAGACCTAGAGATCACCTTCCTCCCCACAGATACATAAAAAATACATCTACATGTGGAACACCTCCTACGGAACACCTACTGAATGCTGACAGAAGACCTCAGACTTCCCAAAAGGATAAAAGTCCCCACATATCTGGGTAGGGCAAAAGAAAAAGGAAAAAACAGAGACAAAAGAATAGGGATGGGACCGGAACATCTGGGAGGGAGCTGTGAAGGAGGAAATGTTTGTACACACTAGGAGGTCCCATCACTGGTGAAGACGGTGGGTGGGTGAGGGGTCGCTGCAGAGCCACAGAAAAGAACACAACAAAAGGGGTGCAGAGGGCAAAATGGAGAGATTCCCGCACAAAGGATTGGTGCCAACCAGCATTCACCAGCCTGAGAGGCTTGTCTGCTCACCTGCCATGGTGGGTGGGGGCTGGGAGCTGAGGTTCAGGCTTCATAGGTCAGACTTCAGTGAGAGGACTGGGGTTGGCTGCATGAAGACAGTCTGAGGGGACTAGTGCACCACAGCTAGCTAGAAGGGTGTTCGGGAAAATGTTTGGGTCTGTGGAATAGGCAAGAGATCATTGTTTCAGTGTGAGTGAGGAGAGGGGATTCCATCCCTATGTGCCCAAAGAAGGCAGAGCACTGCCTATGTGAGATCCAGAGACAGGCATGAGCCACGGTTATCAGCTGAGACCACAGAGATGGGCATGAAACACTAATGCTGCTGCTACTGCCACCAAGAATCCTGTGTGCAAGCACAGGTCACTGTCCACACCACCTCCTGGGAGCTTGTGCCAGCCGCCACTGCCAGGGTCCTGTGATCTAGGGACAACCTCCCCAGGACAACACTAAGCATGTCTCAGGCTGTTGGAAAAACATGCTGCTCTCTGCTGCTGCAGACTTTCCCTGCATTCCAATTGTGACTACTGTACCCCACTGTCCCCATGGCATGAGTGAGCAAGAGCCCTCTAATCAGCTGCTGCTTTAAACCCATCCTGTCTGGGTGGGAACAGTTGCCTGAGGATGAACTACATGCAGAGGTGGGGCCAAAACAAAAGCTGAACCCCAGGAGCTGTGTAAACAAAGAAGAGAAAAGGAAATTTCTCCATGCAGTCTTAAGAGCAACAGATTAAATCCCCATGATCAACTTCATAAGCCCTGCATCTGTGGAACACCTGAATAGACAAAGAATCATCCCAAAATTGAGGTGGTGGACTTTGGGAGCAACTGTAGACTTAGGGTTTGCTGTCTGCAAATGATTAGTTTTTGACTTTTATGTTTATCTTAGTTTTTAGTGCTTGTAATCATTGGGGGATTTGTTTACTGCTTTGGTTGAACTCCTCTTTTTTATTTTAATAATTTATTTTATTTTTAAATTTTTTTCTTTTTTTTCCCTCTCTTTTCTTTTGAGCCATGTAGCTGACAGGGTTTGGGTGCTCCCACCTGGTGTCAGGCCAGAGCCTCTGAGGCAGGAGAGCTGAGGTCAGGATACTGGACCAAGGCAGACCACACAGCACCATGTAATATCAGTTGGTGAGAGCTATGCCAGAGCGTTCAATCTCAACGCTAAAACCCAGGTCCACCAAAGGACCAGCAAGCTCCAGTGCTGGATGCCCCAGGCCAAACAACTAGCAAGACAGGAATACAACACCACCCATTATCAGAAAGGCTGAATAACATGATACTAAGTTCAGAGACACCCCGAAACACACCACCAGACAGAGCCCTGCTGACCAGAAAGACAAGATCCAGCTCCACCCACCAGAACACAGACACCAGTCACCTCCACCAGGATGCCTACACAAGCCACTGAAACAAACTCATTCACTAGGGGTAGACACCAAAAACAATGGGAACTATGAACCTGCAACCTGTGAAATAGGAGACCCCAAACACAGTAAGTTAAACAAAATGAGAAGACAAAGAAATACACAGCAGATGAAGGAGCAAGGTAAAAACCCACCAGAACAAGGAAATGAAGAGGCAATAGGCAGTCTACCTGAAAAAGATTTCAGAGTAATGATAGTAAAGATAATCTAAATCATGGAAATAGAATCGAGAAAATACAAGAAACTTTAACAAGGACCTAGAAGAACTAAAGAGCAAACAAACAATGATGAACAAAACAATAACTGAAATTTAAAATTCCCTAGAAGGAATCAGTAACAGAATAACTGAGGCAGACAAATGGATAAATGACCTGGAGGATAAAATAGTGGAAATAATTACTGCAGAGCAGAATAAAGAAAAAAGAAGGAAATGAATTGAAGACAGTCTCAGAGACCTTTGGGACAATATTAAACACAGCAACCTTCAAATTATAGGGGCTCCATAAGAAGAAGAAAGAAAGAAAGGGTCTGAGGAAATATTTGAAGAGGTTATAGTTGAAAACCTCCCTAATATGGGAAAGGAAATTGGCAATCAAGTAGAGGAAGTACAGAGAGTCCCATACAGGATAAATCCAAGGAGAAACACTCCAAGGCACATATTAATCAAACTATGAAAAATTAAATACAAAGAAAAAATATTAAAAGCAGCAAGGGAAAAACAACAAAGAACATACAAGGGAATCCCCATAAGGTTAACAGCTGATCTTTCAGCAGAACATCTTCAAGGCAGAACGGTGTGGCAGGACATATTAAATATGATGAAAGGGAAAAATTATAAACAAGACTAATCTTTCCAGCTAGGATCTCATTCAGATTCAATGGAAAAGTTAAAACCTTTACAGACAAGCAAAAGCTAACAGAATTCAGCACCACAAAACCAGCTTTATAATAAATGCTAAAGGAACTTCTCTAGGCAGGAAACACAAGAGAAGGAAAAAACCTACAATAACAAACTCAAAACAATTAAGAATATTGTGATAGGAACATACATATCAATAACTACCTTAAATATAAATGGATTAAATGTTTTAACCAAAAGACAGACTGGCTTAATGGATATATAAACAAGACCCATATATATGCTTTCTACATGAGATCTACTTCAGACCTGGGGACACATACAGTCTGAAAGTGAGGACATGGAAAAAGAAATTCCATGCAAGTGGAAATCAAAAGAAAGCTGGAGTTTCAATTCTCATATCAGACAAAATAGACTTTAAAATAAAGACTATGACAAGACAAAAAGAAGGACACATAATAATCAAGGAATCAATCTAAGAAGAAGATAAAATCATTGTAAATATTTATGCACCTGAAACAGGAGCAACTCAATACATATGGCACATGCTAACAACCACAAAAGGGGAAATCGACAGTAACACAATCCCAGTAGGGGACTTTAACATTCCACTTTCACCAATGGACAGATCATCCAAAATGAAAATATATAAGGAAACACAAGCTTTAAATGACACATTAAACAAGATGAACTTAATTGATATTTATAGACATTCTATCCAAAAAATACAGAATACGTTTTCTTCTAAAGTTCTCATGGAACATTGTCCAGGATAGATCATATCTTGGGACACAAAACAAGCTTTGGTAAATATAAGAAAATTGAAATCTTATCAAGTATCTTTTGCAACCACAATGCTATGAGGCTAGATATTAATTACAGGAAAAAAAAACTGTAAAAAATACAAACACATGGAGGCTAAACAATACACTAATAAATAAACAAGAGATCACTGAAGAAATCAATAACTACCTAGAAACAAATGACAATGAAAACATGATGACCCAAAACCTATGGGATGCAGCAAAAACAGTTCTAAGAGGGATGTTTAGAGCAGTACAATCCTACTTCAAAAAAGAAGAAAAATCTCAAATAAACAACCTAACCTTACAGCTAAAGCAATTAGAGAAAGAATAATAAAAAAAAAATAACACTCAAAGTTAGCAGAAGGGAAGATATCATACAGATCAGATCAGAAATAAATGAAAAAATTGAAGGAAACAAGAGCAAAGATCAATAAAATTTAAAGCCGGTTCTTTGAGAAGATAATCAAAAGTGATAAACCATTACCCAAACTCATCAAGAGTAAAAGGGAGCAGACTCAAATCAGTAGAATTAAAAATGAAAACGGAGAAGTAACAACTGACTCTGTAGAAATACAAGGAATCATGAGGGATTGCTATAAGCAACTATATGCCAATAAGATGGACAACCTGGAATAAATGGACAGATTATTAGAAAAACACAGCCTTCTGAGACTGAACCAGGAAGAAATAGAAAATATAACACACCCATCATAAGCACTAAAATTGAAACTCTGATAAAAATTCTTCCAACAAACCACAGCCAAGGACCAGATGGCTTCACTGGTGAATTCTATCAAATATTTAGAGAAGAGCTAATACTTATCCTCCTCAAACTCTTCCAAACTATAGCAGAGGGAAGAATACTCCCTATCTAATTCTATGAGGCCACCATCACCCTATACCAAAATCTGACAAAAATATCAGAAAAAAAGAAAACTACAGGCCAATACCACTGATGAACTTAGATGCAAAAATCCTCAACAAAATCCTAGCAAACAGAATCCAACAACACATTAAAAGGATCACACACCATGTTCAAGTGGGGTTCACCCCAGGAATGCAAGGATACTTCAATACACCCAAAACAAGCAATGTGATATACATATTAACAAACTGAAGGAGAAAAACAGTATGATATTATCACTAGGTACAGAAAAAACTTTGACAAAATTCAACACCCATTTATGATAAAATAACTACCCATAAAGTAGGCATAGAGGGAACCTACCTCAACATAATACAGTCCATATATTACAAACCCACAGCCAACATCATTCTCAATGTTGAAAACCTGAAACAATTTCTTCTAAGACCAGGAAAAAGACAAGGTTGTCAACTATCACCACTATAATTCAACATAGTTTTGGAAGTTTTCACCACAGCAATCAGAGAAGAAAAAGAAATAAAAGGAATCCAGATCAGAAAAGAAGAAGTAAAACTCTCACTGTTTGTAGATTACAGGATGCAATACATATAGAATCCTAAAGATGCTACCAGAAAACTACTAGAGCTAATCAATGAATTTGGTAAAGTAGCAGGATACCAAATTAATGCACAGAAATCTCGTTCATTCCTATACACTAATAGTGAGAAATCTGAAATAGAAATTACGGAAACACTCCCATTTACCATTGAAACAAAAATAATAAAATACCTAGAAATAAACCTACCTAAGGAGATAAAAGACCCGTATGACACTGATGAAAAAAATTAAAGATGATACAAATAGATGGAGAGACGTACCATGTTCTTGGATTGAAAGAACCAATATTGTGAAAATGGCTATACTACACAGAGCAATCTACAGATTCAGTGGAATCCCTATCAAATTACCAATGGCAATTTTCACAAAAGTAGAACAAAAAATTCCACAATTTGTATGGAAACACAAAAGTCCCCGAATAGTCAAAGTAATCTTGAAGAAGAAAAATGGCTCTGGAGGAATCAGGCTCCCTGACTTAAGACTATACTACAAAGCTAGAATAATCAATAGAGTATGGTACTGGCACAAAAACAAAAATATAGATCAATGGAACAGGATAGAAAGCCCAGAGATAAACCAACACACATATGGTCACCTTAGCTTTAATAAAGGAAGGAAGGCTCCACAATGGAGAAAAGACAGCCTGTTCAACAAGTCGTGTTGTGAAAACTGGGCAGCTACTTGTAAAAGAATGAAATTAGAACACTCCCTTACACCACACACAAAAATAAACTCAAAATGGATTAAAGACCTAAATGTAAGGCCAGACACTATCACACTCTTAGAGAAAAACCTAGGCAGAATGCTCTACTACATGAATAACAGCATGATCCTTTATGACTGACCTTCTAGAGGAATGGAAATAAAAACAAAATAAACAAATGGTACCTAATGAAGCTTCAAAGCTTCTGCCCAGCAAAGTAAACCATAAACAAGACAAAAAGACAACACTCAGAATGGGATAAAATATTTTCAAATGAAGCAACTGATAAAGGATTAATCTCCAAGATATAGAAGCAGCTAATTCAGCTCAATATCAAAAAAACAAACAACCCAATCCAAAAATGGGCAGAAGGCCTAAATAGACATTTCTCCAAAGAAGATATACAGATTGCCAACAAACACATGAAAGGGTGCTCAACATCACTAATCATTAGAGAAAAGCAAATCAAAACCACAATGATTTATCACCTCACACTAGTCAGAATGGCCATCATCAAAAAATTTACAAACAGTAAATGCTGGAGAGGCTGTGGAGAAAAGGGAATCCTCTTGCAGTGTTTGTGGGAATATAGATTGATACAGCCACTATGGAGAACTGTGTGGAGGTTCCTTAAAATTTAATAATAGAAGTACCATACGACCCAGCAATCCCACTACTGGACATATACCCTGAGAAAACCATAATTCAAAAAGACACATGCACCCCAATGTTGATTGCAACCCTATTTACAATAGCCAGGTAATGGAAACAACCTAAGTGTCCATCGACACACAAGTGCATAAAGAAGGTGTGGCAGGCTTCCCTGGTGGTGCAGTGGTTGAGAGTCCGCCTGCTGATGCAGGGGACTCAGGTTCGTGCCCCGGTCCAGGAAGATCTCACGTGCCACGGAGTGGCTGCGCCCATAAGCCATGGCCACTGAGCCTGCGTGTCCAGAGCCTGTTGCTCCACAGTGGGAGAGGCCACAACAGTGAGAGCCCCATGTACCACAAAAAAATATATATATATGTGGCGCATATATACAATGGAGTATTACTCAGCCATAAAAAGAAATGAAATTTAGTTATTTGTAGTGAGGTGGATGGACCTAGAGACTGTTACACAGAGTGAAGTAAGTCAGAAAGAGAAAAACAAACACCGCACGGTAACACATATATATGGAATCTAAAATAAAAAATGGTTCTGAAGAACCTAGTGTAGGACATGAATAAATATGCAGATGTAGAAAATGGACATGAGGATGTCGAAGGGAAAGGGTAACTTGGGACGAGGTGAGAGAGTGGCATGGACACATATACACTACCAAATGTAAAGTAGATAGCTAGTGGGAAGCAGCCACATAGCACAGGGAGATCAGCTTGGTGCTTTGTGTCCACCAAGGGGGGTTGGATAGAGAGGGTGGGAGGGAGACGTTAGAGGGAGAATATATGGGGATATATGTATATGTATAACTGATTCACTTTGGTATACTGCCGAAACTACCACACCATTGTAAAACAATTATACTCCTATAAATATTTTAAAAAAAGATAAAAAGCAGTATATTGTTATTTGAAAGTATACTTGGATTAGTTGTAAATAGACATATATATATATGTCTCTCTATCTATCTATCTATTTTTATAAATGATTTCCTAAGAAAGAAAAGAAAATGGAGTCATAAAATTGCTCAATTAAAACTACAGAAGTCAAAAATAAATGGAGGGTAAGAATAAAAACAATTACTAAGGGCAATAATCAGAAAAGAGTAAAAAATATGGTAGATATCAATCCAAATATATCAATTATCACTGTGAACATTATTTGTTTAAATGCACCAATTAAAAGCAGAGATTATCAGAGTTGATCAAAAACAGGCCTCAATATATATGGTCTACAAACCTACTTTTAGCATAAGGATACAAACCTACTTTAAGCTTAAAGATATTTTAAACATAAATTAAAAGTGAATAAATGGAGAAACATATATCACGGTAACACTAATCAAAAGAAATCAGAAATAGTTTTATTAATTCCATACAGCAGACTTCAAAGTAAGGAAAGTTATCAGAGATAAAGGGGACCCTTACATAATGATAAAGAAATTAATTCTCTAGAAAGACATAACAATCTTTAATATGTATGTGCCTAAAAATGTACCAAAGTATGTGAGGAATAAATGATAGCACTTCAAGGAGAAATACATAAATCTACCATTATAGTTGCATGCTTCAACACCACTCTGTCAGAAATGGACAGAAACAGCAGGAAAAGAATATTTAAAGACATAGTTGAACTCAACAATACCATCAATCAATTGGATATAATTGACATCTCTATACTTCTTTATCCAATAGCAGCAGAATACACATTTTTATCAAATTTACCAGGAGCATTCAACACAGTAGAGCATATCGTGGGCCAAAGAAAATATCTTAAGAAATTAAAAATAATAAAAATCATATAATGTCTGCTTTCAAACCACAATGGAATTAAACTAAAAAACAATAACAGAAAGATAGCTAGAAAACACTAAAATACTTGTATATTACACAATACACTTCTAAATAACATATCAGTCAAAGAAGAAATGTCAAGCAAAATTTTTAAATATTTTGAACTAAAGGAATTAAACACAACATATCAACATTTGGAAGATGCAATGAAAACAATGCTTAGAAGGAAATTTATAGCAGTGAATATGTGTATTAGAAAAGAAGCAAATACTAAGTCAATAATCTAAGCTACCACTTTAGGAAACTAGAAAATAAAGAGAAAATTAAATCCAAAGTAAGCAGAAGAAAAGGAATAATAATAAAAAATAGCAGAAATCAATGAAATTGGAAAAAAATAATTTATAAATAAATATAATAAAACCAACATTTGAAAAGATTAATAAAATTGGTATCAGGCTAATCAAGAAAAAAGGGAGAATACAAATTATTAATATCCCAAATGAATGCATATCCCATGGACATTAAAAGGATAATATTGGAATAATTCTGTGCCCTTAATTTGATATCCTAGTGAAATTAACTAGTTTCTTCAAAGACACTATCTGTCAAAGCTCATACAACAAGAAATAGGAAAGTTATACTGACCTATATCTATTCAATAAATAGAATCAACAATGAATAACATTTCAAACTAAAAGCATCAGGCCCAGATTGGTTCAGTGGTGAATTTTATCAAACATTTAAGGAAGAAATTATGCCAATTCCAAATAATCTCTTTCAGAATACTGAAGCAGAGATAATAATTCGTAACTCATTTTCAGATGCTGGCATAATATTTATACCAAATACAGGCAAAAATGTTACAAGAAAAAAATTCTACAGACCAATATCTCTTATTAACATAGGTGTCAAAATCCTCAGTAAAGAACTGGCAAATTGAATCCAATAATTTATAAAAAATAATTATATACTGAAACCAAGTGGAATTTATCCCAGGTACATAAGGCTGGTTCAATATTAAAAAATAAATTAATGTAATCTATCACATCAACAGACTAAAGAAAAAAATCATATGGTCATATCAGTAGGTGAAGAAAAAGCATTTGTCAAAGTCCAACACACATTCATCATAAAAACTAACCATAATCTAGGAACTGAGGGAAACTTACTCAGTTTGATAAAGAATATCTACAAAATAACTACAACTAATATCATATCTAATGATGAGAAACTAAATGTGCTCCCACTAAGATCAGGTACAAGATAAGTGTGTCTCTTTTACAACTGCTTTTCAACATTGTGTTCTCAGACCTAAGTAATGCAATATGACAAGAAATAGAAATAAAAGGCATACAGATTGGGAAGGAAGAAATAAAATTGTCTTTGTTTTCAGATGACATGATTATATATTTTTTTTGAAAAAATCCTTATGGAAGTAATAAACAATTATAACATGGTTATAGTACACAAGGTTCATATACAAAAGTTAATAACTTTCTTATACAGCAACAATGAACAAAGTAAAATTGAAATTAAAATCACAATACCATGTGCATTAACACCTGAAAATGAAATACTTAGGAAAAATATACCAAAGTATATACAAGATATGTTTGAGGAACTACAAAACTCTAATGAATGAAATCAAAGATCTAAATAAATGGGGAGATATTCCATATTCATTGATAGGAGTCTCAATATTGTCAAAAGGTCAGTTCCCAAACTGAACTGCAGATTCAGTGCAATACCAGTCAGAATGCCAAGTTATTTTGTGGCTATCAACAAATTGATGCTAAAGTTTATATGGAGAGGCAAAAGACCCAGAATAACCAATAATATTTTGTTAAATATTGTTATTTAAGGACAAGAAAAAAGTTGGAGTACTGACACTACCCAACTTCAAAGCTTAATATAAAGCTATAGTAATCAAGATTTTGTAGTATTGGTAGAAGAAAATGCAAATAGATCAGTGGAACAGAATTTAAAAGCCCTGAAATAGACCTAAATAATATACTGTCAACAGATATTTGACAAAGGAACAAAAGCAATAAAATGGAGCAAAGGCAGCCTCTTCAACAAATGTTGGAACAACCTGACATCCACATGCCAAAAAAAAAGAAAAAAAAGACTCTAGACACAGACATCACACCCTTCACAAAAATAAACTAAAAATAGCTTACAGGACTAAATGTAAAAAACTATAAAACTCTCAGAAGATAAAACAGGAGAAATCCTAGATGAACTTGAGTGTGATGTTAAATTTTTTTTTCTAGCATAAATTCGATTTCACTAGAAAAAAAATTCTGTGGAAGAAATAAAGTGGGAATACAAGTTCAAGGAGGAAAAAGGAGCAATGTAAAATTTCAACTGTTAAATGAAAACCGATGGACTTCCCTGGTGGCGCAGTGGTTAAGAATCTGCCTGACAATGCAAGGGACACAGGTTCAATCCCTGGTCCGGGAAGATCCCACATGCCATGGAGCAACTAAGTCCCGTGTGCCACAACTACTGAGCCAGCTCTCTAAAGCCTGTGAGCCACAACTACTGAAGCCGGCGTGCCACAACTACTAAGCCTGTGTGCCACAACTACTGAAGCCTGCGTGCCTAGAGCCCATGCTCCGCAACAAAATAAGCCACGACAATGAGAAGCCCATTCACTACAACAAAGAGTAGCCCCGGCTCACCACAACTAGAGAAAGCCCATGCACAGCAACAAAGATCTAACAGAGCCAAAAATAAATAAATAAATAAATTAAAAAATAATCTGCCTGCCCATGCAGGGGACACAGGTTCAAGCACTGGTCCCTGGTCCAGGAATATCCCACTTACTGTGGAGCAACTAAGCCTATGCACCACAACTACTGAGCCTGAGTACCAAAATTACTGAGGCTGAGCTCTAGAGCACATGAGCCACAACTACTGAAGTGTGTGCATCAAAATGAGAAGCCCGTGCACTGCAATGAAGAGTAGCCCCCGCTCGCCACAACTAGAGAAAACCCCCCACGCAGCAAAGAAGACACAACACAGCCAAAAATAAATAAATTTATATTTTAAAAAACCCTATATATATATTAAAAAGCTGGTTCATGTATTCTTTTCAAAGGATGAGGGAAATCAAATCACTATGGTATTTAGATTTCACTGCAGATTTAAGTGCCTGATGCAACAGTTTTATTTTTTAAATGTCAATATTTACAATTAACCAGAAATCATATCCTTTGAAACTTTCAGAGAAAAAAGTTTTGCAATCTAAAAATGGGAGAGTGGGTAGTTTTCAAAAGAAAGCTAAGCTCACTGCTACTGCTGGCCTGCCTTCAGACCTAAAGGCACAGGTACTAAGTGAGGTTCTGAACCCTTTAGCCAGATTACTCAAGAGGACACATTCAGACCTTGCTCGAAAGACAGAAGAGGATCTGGTGGGAATTTAGGGCTCTAAAGCCACCCCAACTGGCTTGTCCACTTTCTATCATCAGCTAGACCTCTAGCATTTCATCGTGTCTCCACGCCTGTCTGAACCCTACAAAATCCATCTGATTTATTTAGGCAAAATCTGTACAGCTGGCCCCCAAAGAAACTATATGCAAAGGCTTCCATTTCCTCAACATTAAAACTAGGACTTAACATCAAAGTTCATTCGGATGACAATTTTCCCATTACTGGGAGAGAAACACCTTTGAAAACTTCATAAACACACTCAGCGCCAGAGGCGACAACACCTCCATTTGGGAAACTGGGAGGTGGAGGAAAACAGGGAGTCGTGCTGCCCTCTTCATCAATGCATGGGTGGGAATTCCATGCCTCCAATTTTTCATATGATCAAACAGAGTCAGAAAGGCACCCAAGATCACACAACTAGAAGTAGCAGAGGCTGGATTCAAAATCAAACTTATATTTCACCACAAAGGTCTGAAGTGCAGTAGCTTTGGACTGAACCAGAGTTTGAATTCAATTTCCACCGCATTCTAGTTATAAACCTTTCTTGGTTTCCACAGCTGTAAAACACGGAAAACATCACCTTACTTAGTAGGGTTGCTGTCAAGGCAATGAACTGTGGAGGTAAAATAGTATGTGCTCAATAAGCTGTAACCAAAGCTTGAAAGAAAGGCACATACTCTATGCTACACCACACAGCACGACCAGTGTGCTCAGAGCCTGGCACTGGGACACAATACCTCCAGGGTGGATCCAGCTCTCCAGGCAGTGTGGCCTGGGCACCAAAGAGAGCAATGCAACCCGGGGGTCGCCACTCGGCCTTCCCCCTCCCCTGGGCCTGGCTGCTCCCACTTGCCCATGCAGCGCACTATGTACCCAGGGCCTGTGACCTGGCCTTGCCCGCCGTGGCTCACCCCATCTCAGAGGCACTCACTGGGTGGCTCCTGGAGGGCAGGTGAGGCCTCAGGAGTGCACACACGTGGACCAGATATCCGGCCAGCAGCAGATATTAACTTTTCAGATAAAACACCAAAGCCACAGTCCATGAATAAAATAACTGATAAGCTGGAGGTTATTAAAATTAGAAATTTCTTCTCTGTGGAAAATCAATGTGAAAAGAATGAGAAGATGGGCTTCCCTGGTGGCGCAGTGTTTGAGAGTCTGCCTGCCGCTGCAGGGGACACGGGTTCATGCCCCAGTCCAGGATGATCCCACATGCCGTGGAGTGGCTAGGCTGTGAGCCATGGCTGCTGAGCCTGCACATCCAGAGCCTGTGCCTGTGCTCCACAACAGGAGAGGCCACAACAGTGAGAGGCCCGTGTACCACAAAAATAAATAAATAAATAAGAATGATAAGAAAAGTCACAGGCTGAGAGAAAATGTATGAAAAAGGCACTTCTGATAGAGGACTGTTATCCAAAATATGCTAAGGAATCTTAAAAGCAACAATAAGAAAGCGACCTAATTAAAACATGGACTTTTACAAAATAATATGTATGTATATATACACATGTATATGTGCCAATAAGCATAGAGAATGATGTGTCACAGCATATCATCAGGGAAATGCAAATTAAAACAATAATGAAATACTTTACATACCTATTAGAATGGCCAAAACCTGGAACATTGACAATACCAAATGCTGATAAGGGTGTGCAGCAATAGGAATTCTCATTCATTGATGGCAATGTAAAATGTTACAGCCACTTTGGAAGACAGTTTAGCAGTTTCTTAGAAAACTGAACATACCTTACCATATGATCCAGGAATCATGCTCCTTCATAGCAACACAAATGAGTTAAAATTTTATGCCCACACAAAAGCTTGCACATGGATGTTTATAGCAACTTTATTCATAATTGCCAAAAAAACAAACAAGATGCCCTTTAGTAGGTAAATAGACAGACCTGTGGTACATCCATATAAGGAAATATTATTCAGCACAAAAAGAAACAAGCTATCTTTGTGTCCTTGGGATAAGTCCAACAATACCATGGAGTATGGTCCTTTTTATATATTTTTGGATTCGGTTTGCTAATATACTGTTGAGCATTTTTGCATCTACATTCATCAAAGGCATTAGCCTGTAATTTTCTTTTTGGTAGTAGTTTTACCTGATTTTGATATCAGGGTAATGGTGACTTTGTACAATGAATTTGGGAGTGTTCCATCCTCTTCAACTTTTTGCAATAGTTTGCATAAAATAGGTATTGTCCCTTTATTTGTTTGTCAAAACTCCCCTGTGAAGCCATTCATTCTTGGACTTTACTGGGAGCTTTTTTTTTCTTTTTATTACAAGTTAAATTTTGTTATTGTATCAGTCTGTTCAAATCATCTGTTTCTTTTTGGTTCAGTCTTGGCAGATAGGATGTTTGTAGAAATTTGTCAATTTCTTCTAGGTTGTCCAATTTGTTGTCATATAATTATTCATAGTATTCTCTTAAGATTTTTTTGTAGCTCTGTGGTATTAGTTATTATTTCTCTTCTTTCACTTCTTATTTTGTTTATTTGGGTACTCTCTCCTTTCGTCTTGTTGAACCTTGCTAAAGTTTATGAATTTTGTTTATCTTTTCAAAAAACCTGATGTTAGTTTTACTGATTATTTTTCTATTGTGTTTCTGATCTCTATTTTAGTTATTTTCTCTCTGATCCTTCCTTCTGCTGACTTTGGGCTTTGTTTGTTCCTCTCTTAATTTTTAATTCCTTTGGTTGATAGATTAGGTTGTTTATTTGAGATTTTTCTTGTTTCTTGAGGAAGACTGTTGCTATAAACTTCCCTCTTAAAACTGCTTTTGCTGCATCCTATAGATTTTGGAGTACTGTGTTTCCATTTTCATTTGCCTTTAGGTATTTTATGATTTTTCTTTGATTTATTTATGGACAGATTGATTTTTCTCTTTTAGTAGCATGATGTTTAGTCTCCACGTATTTGTCCTTTTCCCATTTTTTCTGTAGTTTCATACCGTTGTGGTCAGAAAAAATGCTTAATATAATTTCTGTTTTCTTAAATTTGTTGAGACTTGTTTTGTGGCCTAGCATGTGATTTCTTCTGGAGAACATTCATTGTGAACTTAAAAAATGTGTATTCTGCTGTTTTTGGATATAACGTCCTGTAGATATCTATTATATCCAACTGGTCTAATGTATCATTTAGGACCACTGTTGCCTTATTGATTTTCTGTATAGATGATATGCCCATTGATGTAGTGGAGTGTTAAAATCCCCTACTATTATTATATTATTGTCAATTTCTCCCTTTATGTCTGTATTTGCTTATATATATATATATATATATATAGGTGATCCTGTATTGGGTGCACATATGTTAATGAGTATAATATCCTCTTCTTTTATTGATCCCTTTATTATTATCCAATGCCCTTATTTGTCTTTTGTTGAGTATTGCCACTTTTGCTCTCTAAAAACAAGAGAAAAACAGTATAATAAAGATATATGTAAATCAAATGGTAGTGTGATGGGTAGTTTCTAAAACTTACATAGATCCTAAACTTAATTACAAATGGTAAGAACTTAATTAAAACACATGCAGAGTTATTGATAAGTAATACTCAGAAGTGGAAATTTAAATGTCCAGAGTACATGAAAACTCACTGAATATTTTTAGTGTTCAGAAAAATGCAAACTAAAGTAACTGAGCCATAACCACTTAACTATCAAAGTACAATAATTTGATGGCTGAAAAATTAAGTGTTAGCATGAATGTATGCTAAAGTTCACTCTCATTGACTGCCCCAGAAATGTGAACTTCAACAAATATTTTGGAGTGTGTCTTTTTAATATTTGTGAAGTAACAAATAATGCATACCCTTTGACCTACTTCTCTCATCTCTGGAAACCAAATATACACACAGAGACAGCACAAATGCATCCATATACCCAGGGCATGCTACAAGAAAATTCATTACAGCACTTTTGAGGGAGAAAAATAAACTTAAAATTTATCTAAATGCCAATCATTAGTGAAAAGACTGAAATGATTTTAGAACATCCTTACTATTGAGTACTAAACCATTGTACAAAAGATTGAATTATTTAATTTTTAACTCAAGGAGTTGTGTTTTCATGATATAGTAATGAGTGAGAAAGCAAGCTTTAAGCAAATCTTTATTGTTTGTTACCTTTGAGCTATACAATTAGATTACATTATTTTTATAACACACACAATAGTATGAGCAAGAAAAATACCGTAATAAGAAAAAATATATGAGTGTTTTAGAGGTCAGGGAAACAAAATGAAGTAAAGTGAAAAAATACACTTTACATGGTGTTAATTAAAATATAGAATGTAACATAGTTAACATAAGAAAAAGATAAAATTGTACCTAAATATAACATATTTATGATTTCATTTTAAGGAAATAAAATAAATATGTGCAAGAAGTTTACATGGATAAATATAACAACATTGATTAAATTATAGAGTGCAATTATGAGCAAATTGTAAAATACTATTTCTAACAAACAATAATAAGTAATTTACATACTCAATATCCTATGTGGCACACTTGCATTGTTCCAATTTAAATTTACTTCAAAAACCTTAACACACACACACACACACACACACACACACACACATTCTTGTATGCAGTGAGCAACTTACATTTTCTTTATATACAATAACCACTACCATAGAAATAACTTTGCTGATGCTGTGTACTCTCAGATATATAACCTGATAATCTTTTGGTGAAATTAAAATAGTATAACCCCTCCTACGTCCATTCATGTAGCATACTGTTACTTTTAATTTATTTACCTTTCAGTGGTGAATTTGACATCTTCTAAATTCATAAAATACTTTGTAAAAAGAGTCATTTATTGTATTTCTTAATGACTTATTTTACAGTTAGGGATATTCTTTATTGTTCAAGTCTTCTTATTGGTTAAGATATATTCCCTTTTGTAATTTTTTAATTTGTGTTTATAGCTTTGACTAAGCTGAAACTACTGGACCACAACAAATATATCTAGAAAAAATATATATATACATATACACACATGTATATACAAAGTAAGCCAAGAAAGAAAGATTGAGACCAACTGGAAGAAACATCATAAACCTTCTGTAGACAAAGGCAGGTTTTAAAAAGTTTGGAATAAGATAATTACCATTTAAAATGTGTTTCCAATAAACTGTTTAATAAATTGTTTTAACATTTACAGAGTTTATCATAGTTACCATTTCATTATTTACAATATATTGATTAACTCAATCAAAATTGAAAATGTGGTGAAGGAATAAAGACAGTAGCCCTCAACTATAGTTCTAATTTTGGATCAGAATATTTAATATAGAAGAAAATTTTTCTTTTGTGTGCTTGATATCCTGTTTCATATTTAAAACTAACTTTAAGATGTTTATAAATATAATCTGACCTAATATAATACAGTATATTTGAAGATATTTGTCCTATATTTCTATTGCTTGAAGACAACTGAATCAGTACTTAGATAAAATTGCAATGATGGGGGGGACCTTGAAGATGGCGGAAGAGTAAGACGCGGAGATCACCTTCCTCCCCACGGATACACTAGAAATACATCCACACGTGGAACAACTCCTACAGAACTCCTACTGAAGGCTGGCAGAAGACCTCAGACCTCCCAAAAGGCAAGAAACTCCCCACGTACCTGGGTAGGGCAAAAGAAAAAACAGAGACAAAAGAATAAGGACGGCACCTGCACCAGTGGGAGGGAGCTGTGAAGGAGGAAAAGTTTCCACACACTAGGAAGCCCCTCCGTGGGCGGAGACTGCGGGAGGCGGAGGGGGGAGTTTTGGGACCGTGGAGTAGTGCACAGCGACGGGTGCGGAGGGCAAAGCGGGGAGATTCCTGCACAGACGATCGGTGCCGACCAGCACTCACCAACCCGAGAGGCTTGTCTGCTCACCCGCCGGGGCGGGCGGGGCTGCGAGCTGAGTCTCGGGTTTTGGTTTTGGACAGAGCTCAGGGAGAGGACTGGGGTTGGCGGCTTGAACATAGCCTGAAGGGGTTAGTGCACCACGACTAGCCGGGAGGGAGTTCGGGGAAAAGCCTGCACCTGCCGAAGAGGCAAGAGACTTTTTCTTCCCTCTTTCTTTCCTGGTGCGCGAGGAGAGGGGTTTAAGAGCACTGCTTAAAGGATCGCCAGAGAAGGGCGCGAGCCGCGGCTAAAAGCGCGAACCGCAGAGACGGGCGCGAGTCGCGGCTAAAAGCGCGAACCCCAGAGACGGGCGCGAGCCGCGGCTGAAAGCGCAAACCCCAGAGACGGGCGCGAGCCGCGGCTAAAACCGCGGACCCCAGAGACGGGCGGGAGACGCTAAGGCTGCTGCTGCCGCCACCAAGGGGACTGTGTGCGAGCACAGGTCACTCTCCACACCCCTCTTCCGCGGAGCCTGTGCAGCCCGCCACTGCCAGGTTCCCGGGATCCAGGGACAACTTCCCCGGGACAACGCACGGCGAGCCTCAGGCTGGTGCAACGTCATGCCGGCCTCTGACGCAACGTCACGCTGCCTCTGCCGCCGCAGGCCCGCCCCGCACGCAGTGCCCCTCCTTCCCCTATCCCCCAACCCCCGGCCTGAGTGAGCCGGAGGCCCCGAATCAGCGGCTCCTTTAACCCCGTCCTGTCTGAGTGAAAAAAACAGATGCCCTCCAGCGACCTACACACAGAGGCAGGGCCAAATCCAAAGCTGAGCTCCTGTGAGCTGTCAGAACAAAGAAGAGAAAGGGAAATCTCTCCCAGCAGCCACAGAAGCAGCGGATTAAAGCTCCACAATCAACTTGATGTACCCTGCATCTGTGGAATACCTGAATAGACAAGGAATGATCCCAAATTGAAGAGGTGGACTTTAGGAGCGAGATCTATGATTTTTTTCCCTTTTCCTCTTTTTGTGAATGTGTACATGTATGCTTCTGTGTGAGATCTTGTCTGTATACTCTTGCTTCCACCATTTGTCCTAGGGCTCTATCCGTCCATGATTTTTTTTTTAAAAATTCTTTTTCTTAATAATTAAGTTTAATTGTAATAACTTTATTATACTTTACCTTCGTTCTTTCCTTCCTTCCTTCCTTCCTTCCCTCCTTTAGACAACGAATCACCCCAAATTGAGGAGGTGGTCTCAGGGAGCAGGATTTATGATTTTTCCGCCTTTACCTCTTTTTGTGAAGGTGTATGTGTATGCTTCTGTGTAAGATTTTCTCTGTATAGCTTTGTTTCCAACATTTGTCCTAAGGTTCTATCCGTCCCTTTTTTTTTTTCTAAATATTTTTTAATTCAATAACTATATTATACTTTATTTTATTTTTACTGTATCATCTTTCTTTCTGTCTTTTTTCCTTCTTTCCCTCCTTCCTTCCTTCCTCCCTCCTTTCTTTCCTTCTTTGCTTCTTTCTCCCATCCTTCCTTTCCTCCTTTCCTTCTTTCTTTACTCATACTTCTACTAATTCTCCCTACTTTTTCTCCCTTTTATTCTGAGCTGTGTGGATGAAAGGCTCTTGGTGCTCCAGCCAGGAGTCAGGGTTCTGCCTCTGAGGGAGGAGAGCCAACTTCAGGACACTGGTCAACAAGAGACCTCCCAGCTCCACATAATATTAAACGGTGGAAATATGCCAGAGACCTCCATCTTAACACCAGCACCCAGCTTCACTCAATGACCAGCAAGCCACAGTGCTGGACATCCTATGACAAACAACTAGCAAAACAGGAACACAACCCCACCCATTAGCAGAGAGGCTGCCTAAAATCATAATAAGGCCACAGACACCCCAAAACACACCACCAGACGTGAACCTGCCCACTAGAGAGACAAGATCCAGCCTCATCCAGCACAACACAGGCACTATTCCCCTCCACCAGGAAGCCTACACAACCCACTGAAACAACCTTAGCCACTGGAGACAGACATCAAAAACAACGGGAACTACGAAAGTGCAGCCTGCAAAAAGGAGACCCCAAACACAGTAAGATAAGCAAAATGAGAAGACAGAAAAACACACAGCAGATGAAGGAGCAAGATAAAAACCCCCCAGACCTAACAAATGAAGAGGAAATAGGCAATCTACCTGAAAGAGAATTCAGAATAATGATAGTAAGGATGATCCGAAATCTTGGAAGTAGAATGGACAAAATGCAAGAAACAGTTAACAAGGACCTACAAGAACTAAAGATGAAACAAGCAACGATGAACAATGCAATAAATGAAATTAAAACCACTCTAGATAGGATCAATAGCAGAATAACTGAGGCAGAAGAACGGATAAGTGACCTGGAAGATAAAGTAGTGGAAATAACTACTGCAGAGCAGAATAAAGAAAAAAGAATGAAAAGAACTGAGGACAGTCTCAGAGACCTCTGGGACAACATGAAACAAACGAACATTCGAATTATAGGGGTTCCAGAAGAAGAAGAAAGAAAGAAAGGGACTGAGAAAATATTTGAAGAGATTATAGTTGAAAACTTCCCTAATATGGGAAAGGAAATAGTTAATCAAGTCCAGGAAGCACAGAGAGTCCCATACAGGATAAATACAAGGAGAAACACGCCAAGACACATATTAATCAAACTGTCAAAAATTAAATACAAAGAAAGCATATTAAAAGCAGCAAGGGAAAAACAACAAATAGCACACAAGGGAATCCCCATAAGGTTAACAGCTGATCTCTCAGCAGTAACCCTACAAGCCAGAAGGGAGTGGCAGGACATACTGAAAGTGATGAAGGAGAAAAGCCTGCAACCAAGACTACTCTACCCAGAAAGGATCTCATTCACATTTGATGGAGAAATTAAAACCTTTACAGACAAGCAAAAGCTGAGAGAGTTCAGCACCACCAAACCAGCTTTACAACAAATGCTAAAGGAACTTCTCTAGACACGAAACACAAGAGAAGGAAACGACCTATAGTAGGGAACCCAAAATAATATATAAAATGGGAATAGGAACATACATATCGATAATTACCTTAAATGTAAATGGACTAAATGCTCCCACCAAAAGACACAGATTGGCTGAATGGATACAAAAACAAGACCCTTATATATGCTGTCTACAAGAGACCCACTTCAGACCTAGAGACACATACAGACTGAAAGTAAGGGGATGGAAAAAGATATTCCATGCAAATGGAAACCAAAAGAAAGCTGGAGTAGCAATTCTCATATCAGACAAAATAGACTTTAAAATAAGGACTATTAAAAGGGACAAAGAAGGACACTACATAATGATCAAGGGATCGATCCAAGAAGAAGATATAACAATTGTAAATATTTATGCACCCAACATAGGAGCACCTCAATACATAAGGCAAATACTAACAACCATAAAAGGGGAGATCAACAGTAACACATTCATAGTAGGGGACTTTAACACCCCACTTTCACCCATGGACAGATCATCCAAAATGAAAATAAATAAGGAAACACAAGCTTTAAATGATACATTAAACAAGATGGACTTAATTGATATTTACAGGACACTCCATCCAAAAACAACAGAATACACATTTTTCTCAAGTGCTCATGGAACATTCTCCAGGATAGATCATATCTTGGGTCACAAATCAAGCCCTGGTAAATTTAAGAAAACTGAAATTGTATCAAGTATCTTTTCTGACCACAACGCCATGAGACTAGATATCAATTACAGGAAAAGACCTGTAAAAAATACAAACACATGGAGGCCAAACAATACACTACTTAATAATGAAGTGATCACTGAAGAAATCAAAGAGGAAATAAAAAAATACCTAGAAACAAATGACAATGGAGACACAACGACCCAAAACCTATGGGATGCAGCAAAAGCAGTTCTAAGGGGGAAGTTTATAGCAATACAAGCCCACCTTAAGAAGCAGGAAACATCTCGAATAAACAACCTAACCTTGCACCTCAAGCAATTAGAGAAAGAAGAACAAAAAAACCCTAAAGCTAGCAGAAGGAAATAAATCATAAAGATCAGATCAGAAATAAATGAAAAAGAAATGAAGGAAACGATAGCAAAGATCAATAAAACTAAAAGCTGGTTCTTTGAGAAGATAAACAAAATAGATAAACCACTAGCCAGACTCATCAAGAAAAAAAGGGAGAAGACTCAAATCAATAGAATTAGAAATGAAAAAGGAGAAGTAACAACTGACACTGCAGAAATAAAAAAAATCA
Source organism: Phocoena phocoena (assembly GCF_963924675.1). Lineage (NCBI taxonomy): Eukaryota > Metazoa > Chordata > Mammalia > Artiodactyla > Phocoenidae > Phocoena > Phocoena phocoena. The sequence goes on along the minus strand of NC_089236.1, from coordinate 42,293,838 downwards.
TGAGAGATTACTACAAGCAACTCTATGCCAATAAAATGGACAATCTGGAAGAAATGGACAAATTCTTAGAAATGCACAACCTGCCAAGACTGAATCAGGAAGAAATAGAAAATATGAACAGACCAATCACAAGCACTGAAATTGAAACTGTGATTAAAAATCTTCCAACAAACAAAAGCCCAGGACCAGATGGCTTCACAGGTGAATTCTATCAAACGTTTAGAGAAGAGCTAACACCTATCCTTCTCAAACTCTTCCAAAATATAGCAGAGGGAGGAACACTCCCAAATTCCTTCTACGAGGCCACCATCACCTTGATACCAAAACCAGACAAGGATGTCACAGAGAAAGAAAACTACAGGCCAATATCACTGATGAACATAGATGCAAAAATCCTCAACAAAATACTAGCAAACAGAATCCAACAGCACATTAAAAGGATCATACACCATGATCAAGTGGGGTTTATTCCAGGAATGCAAGGATTCTTCAATATACGCAAATCTATCAATGTGATAAACCATATTAACAAATTGAAGGAGAAAAACCATATGATCATCTCAATAGATGCAGAGAAAGCTTTCGACAAAATTCAACACCCATTTATGATAAAAACCCTCCAGAAAGTAGGCATAGAGGGAACTTTCCTTAACATAATAAAGGCCATATATGACAAGCCCACAGCAAACATCATCCTCAATGGTGAAAAACTGAAAGCATTTCCACTAAGATCAGGAACAAGACAAGGTTGCCCACTCTCACCACTCTTATTCAACATAGTTTTGGAAGTTTTAGCCACAGCAATCAGAGAAGAAAAGGAAATAAAAGGAATCCACATCAGAAAAGAAGAAGTAAAGCTGTCACTGTTTGCAGATGACATGATACTATACATAGAGAATCCTAAAGATGCTACCAGAAAACTACTAGAGCTAATCAATGAATTTGGTAAATTAGCAGGATACAAAATTAATGCACAGAAATCTCTGGCATTCCTATATCCTAATGATGAAAAATCTGAAAGTGAAAACAAGAAAGCAGTCCCATTTACCATTGCAACAAAAAGAATAAAATATCTAGGAATAAACCTACCTAAGGAGACGAAAGACCTGTATGCAGAAAATTATAAGACACTGATGAAAGAAATTAAAGATGATACAAATAGATGGAGAGATATACCATGTTCTTGGATGGGAAGAATCAACATTGTGAAAATGACTCTACTATCCAGGGCAATCTACAGATTCAATGCAATCCCTATCAAACTACCACTGGCACTTTTCACAGAACTAGAACAAAAAATTTCGCAATTTGTATGGAAACACAAAAGACCCCGAATAGCCAAAGCAATCTTGAGAACGAAAAAAGGAGCTGGAGGAATAAGGCTCCCTGACTTCAGACTATATTACAAAGCAACAGTAATCAAGACAGTATGGTACTGGCACAAAAACAGAAAGATAGATCAGTGGAACAGGATAGAAAGCCCAGAGATAAACCCACGCACATATGGACACCTTATCTTTGATAAAGTTGGCAGGAATGTACAGTGGAGAAAGGACAGCCTCTTCAATAAATGGTGCTGGGAAAACTGGACAGGTACATGTAAAAGTATGAGATTAGATCACTCCCTAACACCATACACAAAAGTAAGCTCAAAATGGATTAAAGACCTAAATGTAAAGCCAGAAACTATCAAACTCTTAGAAGAAAACATAGGAAGAACACTCTATGACATAAATCACAGCAAGATCCTTTCTGACCCACCTCCTAGAGAAATGGAAATAAAAACAAAAATAAACAAATGGGACCTAATGAAACTTCAAAGCTTTTGCACAGCAAAGGAAACCATAACCAAGACCAAAAGACAACCCTCAGAATGGGAGAAAACATTTGCAAATGAAGCAACTGACAAAGGATTAATCTCCAAAATTTACAAGCAGCTCATGCAGCTCAATAACAAAAAAACAAACAACCCCATCCAAAAATGGGCAGAAGACCTAAACAGACATTTCTCCAAAGAAGATATACAGAATGCCAACAAACACATGAAAGAATGCTCAACATCATTAATCATTAGAGAAATGCAAATCAAAACTACAATGAGATATCATCTCACACCAGTCAGAATGGCCATCATCAAAAAATCTAGAAACAATAAATGCTGGAGAGGGTGTGGAGAAAAGGGGACACTCTTGCACTGCTGGTGGGAATGTGAATTGGTTCAGCCACTGTGGAGAACAGTATGGAGGTTCCTTAAAAAACTACAAATAGAATTAACATATGACCCAGCAATCCCACTACTTGGCATATACCCTGAGAAAACCAAAATTCAAAAAGAGTCATGTACCAAAATGTTCATTGCAGCTCTATTTACAATAGCCAGGACATGGAAACAACCTAAGCGCCCATCATCAGATGAATGGATAAAGAAGATGTGGCACATATACACAATGGAATATTACTCAGCCTTAAAAAGAAATGAAATTAAGCTATTTGTAATGAGATGGATAGACCTAGAGTCTGTCATACAGAGTGAAGTATGTCAGAAAGAAAAAGACAAATACCGTATGCTAACACATGTATATGGAATTTAAGGGAAAAAAATGTCATGAAGAACCTAGGGGTAAGATAGGAATAAAGACGCAGACCTACTGGAGAACGGACTTGAGGATATGGGGAGGGGGAAGGGTGAGTTTTGACAGGGCGAGAGAGAGTCATGGACATATACACACTAACAAACGTAGTAAGGTAGATAGCTGGGGGGAAGCAGCCGCAAGGCACAGGATATTAGCTCGGTGCTTTGTGACAGCCTGGAAGGGTGGGATGGGGAGAGTAGGAGGGAGGGAGACGCAAGAGGGAAGACATATGGGAACATATGTATATGTATAGCTGATTCACTTTGTTATAAAGCAGAAACTAACACACCATTGTAAAGCAATTATACCCCAATAAAGATGTTTAAAAAAAAAAATTGCAATGATGTTGTAAGAAAGCTAAAAAGAATTTTCGTTTAAAATTATATGAAATGCTTCTCATTTGTAAACAATTATATAGGTGACGTTCATTCAAATATGATGAGGTAAATCAATATTAATAAGCTTGATTTACATTTCATGGTGTAAAGCTTTGATCTTAATTTTGAGTACTTTTCTGAAATGGAAATTGCTAAAGGGTCAAGATAAAATAATGTGGAATACCCTTCTTGACAAAAGTTGTCCTTATTTATATTTAACTCAGTGGAAACACTACATTACCTTGTTAAATAGGATAAGCTCTGGAGGCAGACAAGCCAGGTCAAATCTCTTTTACCATTGAAAAACATCATAACCAGGTGCAAATTATTTACTCTGTGTGCCATAGATTCTTGATCTGAAAAAAGGTAATGTTTTTATAAATATTAATCAAAACATGTCATTGTAAAGCTTGAACAACTAAACCTACCAAGCCTGGCAATATAAGGGCTTGTTAGATTTTCTATTAAATATATGCAGATTTTACACACAAGCTCACATATATACACAGAGAAAAAGATATGAAGTGCTAAATTAAAAAAAATATATTTGGAGTATAATTGCTTTACAAGGTCGTGTTAGTTTATGCTGTACAGTGAAGTGAATCAGCTATATGTATACATATATCTCCTCCCACTTGGATTTCCCTCCTCTCCCGTCCCACCCATCTAGGTTATCACAGAGCACTGAGCTGAACTCCCTGTGCTATACTGTGGGTTCCCACTAGCTATCTGTTTTACACATGGCAGTGTATATATATCAAACCTAATCTTCTAATTCATCCCACCTTCCCCTTCTGACTCTGTGTCCACAAGTCCATTCTCTGCATATGTGTTTCTATTCCTGCCATGCAAATATGTTATCTGTAACATTTTTCTAGAGTCCACATATATGCATTAATATATGATATTTGTTTTTCTCTTTCTGACTTACTTCACTCTGTAAGACAGACTCTAGGTTCATCCACATCTCTACACATGGCCTAATTTTTATTTCTTTTTATGGCTGAGTAATATTCCATTGTATACATGTATCACATCTTCTTTATCCATTCATCTATCGATTGGCATTTATATTGCTTCCATGTCCTGGCTGTTGTAAATAGAGTGTGAAGAACATTGGGATACATGTGCCTTTTTGAATTATGGTTTTCTCAGGGTATATGTCCAGTAGTGGGATTGCTGGGTCATATGGTAGTTCTATTTTTAGTTTTTTAAGGAACCTCCATACTGTTCTCCATAGTGGCTGTATCAATTTACATTCCCACCAACAGTGCAAGAGGGTTTCCATTTCTCCACACCCTTTCCGGCATTTATTGTTTGTATATTTTTTGATGATGGCCATTCTGATTGGTGAGAGGTGATACCTCATTGTAGTTTTGATTTGCATTTCTCTAATAATTAGTGATGTTGAGCATCTTTTCATGTGCTTCCTGGCCATCTGTGTGTCTTCTTCGGGGAAATGTCTATTTAAGTCTTCCACACATTTTTTGATTGGGTTGTTTGTTTTTTTAATATTGAGCTGCACAAGCTGTTTGTGTATTTTAGAGATTAATCCTTTGTCCATTCCTTTGTTTCCAAATATTTTCTTCCATTCAGTGGATTTTTTTTTGTTTTGTTTATGGTTTCCTTTGCTGTGAAGAAGAATTTAAGTTTAATTAGGTCCCATTTGCTTAGTTTTGTTTTTATTTTCTTTATTCTAGGTGGGTCATAGAAGACCTTGCTGTGATTTATGTCTAAGAGTGTTTTCCTATGTTTTTCTCTAAGAGTTTTACAGTGTCTCATCTTACATTTAGGTATTTAATCCATTTTGAGTTTATTTTTGGGTATGGTGTTAGGAAGTGTTCAAATTTCATTCTTTTACATGTAGTTATCCAGTTTTCCCAGCACCTTTCTTTGAAGCAGCTGTCTTCTCCATTGTATATTCTTGCTTCCTTTGTCATCAATTAGGTGACCATAGGTGCGTTGGTTTAGCTCTGGACTTTCTATCCTGTTCCTTTGATTTATATTTCTGTTTTTGTGCAAATAACATACTGTCTTGATTACTAACTTTGTAGTATAGTCTGAAGTCAGGGAGCCTGCTTCCTCCAGCTCCATTTTTCTGTCTCAAAATTGATTTGGCTTTTCAGGGTCTTTTGTGTTTCCCTACAAAGTGTAAAATTTTTGTTCTAATTCTGTGAAAATTGCCATTGATAATTTGATATGGATTGCATTGAATTTGTAGATTGTTTTGGGTTATATAGTCATTTTGACAATATTGATTTTTCCAATAAAAGAACATGGTATATCTATCAATCTCTTTGTGTAATCTTTCCTTTCTTTCATCGGTGTTTTATAGTTTTATGAGTACAGGTTTTTTGCCTCCTTAGGTAGGTTTATTCTTAGATATTTTATTCTTTTTGTTGAAATGGTAAATGGGACTGTTTCCTTAACTTTTCTTTCTGATCTTTCATCATTAGTGTATAGGAATGCAAGAGATTTCTGTGCATTAATTTTGTATCCTGCAATCGTAGCTCTTCTAGTCTTCTGGTGGCATCTTTAGGATTTTCTATGTATAATATCGTGCCATCTGCAAACAGTGCCAGTTTTACTTCTTCTTTTCCAATTTGTATTCCTCTTATTTATTTTTCTTCTCTGATTGCAGTGGCTAACACTTCCAATACTATGTGAATAATAGTGGTGAGAGTGGATGTCCTTGTCTTTTTCCTGATCTTAGAGGAAATGCTTTCAATTTTTCACCATTGAGAATGATGTTTGCTGTGGATTTTTTTATATGACCTCTATTATGTGAAGGTAGGTTCCTTCTATGCTCACTTTCTGGAGAGCATTTATCAAAAATGGGTGTTGAGTTTTGTCAACAGCTTTTTCTGCATCTATTGAGGTTATCATATGGTTTTTATTCTTTAATTTGTTAATATGTTTCATCATATTGACTGCTTTGTGTATATTGAGGAATCCTTGTCTCCCTGGGATAAATCTCACTTTTTCATGATGTATGATTTTTTAAAGAGTTGTTGGATTCTCTTTGCTAGTATTATGTTGAGGATTTTTGTGTCTATGTTCATCAGTTATACTGGCCCATAATTTTCTTTTTTTTTGTGATATCTTTGTCTGGCTTTGGTATCAGGGTGATGGTGGCCTTGTCAAATGAGTTTGGGAGTGTCCCTCCTTCTGAAAATTTTTGGAAGAGTTTGAGAAGGATGGGTGCTTAACTCCTCTCTCAGTGTTTGATAGAATTCATCTGTAAAGCCATCTGGTCCTGGACTTTTGCTTTTTGGAAGATTTTAGTTACAGTTTCAATTTTATTACTCATGACTGCTCTGTTCATATTTTCTATTCTTCCTGGTTCAGTCTTGGAAAGTTGTACATTTCCATGGATTTTTCCATTTCTTGCAAGTTGTCCATTGTATTGGCATATTGTAGTTTGTAATAGTCTCTTATTATCTTTTGTATTTCTGTGGTGTCAATTGTAATTTCTCCTTTTCCATTTCTAAATTTATTGATTTCATTCCTCTCCCTTTTTTCTTGATGAGTCTGCCTAAAAGTTTGACAATTTTATTCATCCTCTCAAAGAACCAACTTTTAATTTTATTGATCTTTCTTACTGTTTTCTTCCTTTCTATTTCATTTATTTAGGCTCTGATTTTTATGATTTCTTTTCTTGTACTAACTTTGGTTTTCATTGTTCTTCTTTTTCTAGTTGCTTTAGGTGTACAGTTAGATTTTTTATTTGAGATTTTTCTTGTTTATTAAAGTGAACTTGTATTGCTATAGACTTTCCTCTTAAAACTGCATTTGCTGCATCCCATAGGTTTTGGATTGTTGTGTTTCCATTGTCATTTTTTTCTATGGTTTTTTTTTTTATTTCTTATTTGATTTCTACTGTGATCTCTTGGTTGTTTAGCAGTGAACTGTTTAGCTTCCATGTGTTTGTGTTTTATACAGTTTTTTTTTCCCTGTAATTGATTTCTTATCTCATAGCATTGGGGTTGGAAAGAAGAGTTGATACAATTTCACTTTTCTTAAATTTTCCAAAGTTTGATTTGTGACCCAGGATGTGATTTATCCTGGCAAACTTTCTGTGTGCACTAGAGAAGAAAGTGTATTCTTCTGTTTTCGTGTGGAGTGTCCTATAAATATCAGTTAAGTCTAGCTGGTCTATTGTGTCATTTAGAACTTGTGTTTCCTTATTTATTCTCTGGATGATCTGTCCATTGGTGTAAGTGTGGTGTTAAAACCCCCCACTATTATTTGATACTTTCAATTTCCCCTTTTATGGCTGTTAGCATTTGCCTTATGTATTGAGGTTCTTCTGTGTTGGGTGAATAAATATTTATTATTGTTATATTTTCTTCTTAGATTGATTCCTTGAACATTATGTAGTGTCCTTCCTTATATCTTATCAGTCTTTATTTTAAAGTCTATTTTATCTGATATGAGTATTGTTACTCCAGCTTTCTTGTGATTTCCAGTTGCATGGAACATCTATTTCCATCCCCTCACTTTCAACCTCTATGTGTCCCTACATCTGAAGTGGTCTCTTGTAGATAGCATATATAATGATCTTGTTCTTGTTTGCATTTGGCCAGCCTGTGTCTTTTGGTTGGAGCATTTAATCAATTTACATTCAAGGTGATTATTTATATTTATTTTCATATTACCATTTTCTTAATTGATTTGGGTTTGTTTTTGTGGGTCTTTTTCTTCTTTTGTGTTTCCCAGCTAGAGAAGTTCCTTTAGCATTTGTCATAAGGCTGGTTTGGTGGGGATGAAATCACTTAGCTTTTGCTTGTCTGTAAAGTTTTGGATTTCTCAGTCAAATTTGAATGAGATACTTGCTGGGAAGAGTAACCTTGATTTAGTTTTTTCCCTTTCATCACTTTAAATATATCCTGTCACTCCCTTCTGGCCTGCAGAGTTTCTGCTGAAAAATCATCTGATAACTTTATGGGGATTCCCTTAATGTTTTTTATTGCTTTTTCCTTGGTGTTTTACTGTTTTTTTTCTTTGTATTTAATTTGGTATTTTGATTAATATGTGTCTCAGCATGTTTCTCCATGGGTTTATCTTGTATGGAAACTTTGTGCTTCCTGGACTTGACTGACTCCTTTCCCATGTTAGGGAAGCTTTTGATTATAACTTCTTCAAATATTTTCTAGACCCTTTCTCTTTCTCTTCTTCTTTAGGGATTCCTATAATTTGAATGTTGGTGGTTTAATGTTGTCCAAGAAGTCTCTGTGACTGTTGTCAATTCTTTTTATTCTTTATTCTTCTCACAGCTCTTACCTCCATCATTCTATCTTCCAGCTCACTTTTCCATTCTTCTGCCTCATTTATTCTGCTATTGATTCCTTCCAGAGTATTTCTAATTTCAATTATTGTGTTATTCATCACTGTTTGCTCTTTAGTTCTTCTGTGTCCTTTTTAAATGTTTCTTATATTTTCTCCATTCTATTTCTGAGATTTTGGATCATCTTTACTATCATTACTCTCAATTCTTTTTCATATAAGTTGCCTATTTCTTCTTCATTTATTTGGTCTTCTAAGATTTTACCTTGCTTCTTTGTCTATTACATATTTATCTGTCATCTCATTTTTTCAATGGGTGGTGCTGTATTCCTATCTTACTTCTTATTTGACCTGAGGTATACAGCACTGGAGTTTGCAGGCAGTTGGGTAGAGCCAGGTCTTGGTGCTGTTATAAGGAACCCTGGGAGACCTCATTCTGATGAATATTCCCCACTGCCTGAGGTTCTCTGTTAGCCCAGCAGTTTGGACTTGGAGCTTCAACTGTGGGAGCTCAGGCCTGACCCCCAGCCTGGGAATGAAGAACACACAAGCTGCATGGCATGACAAGGGAAAATAGAAAAAAAGTTGCAGTACTACAATAAAGAATAAAACTTAAAATAAAATTAGAAAAATAAAAAATATATTAGAAGAAATACAAACATGAGTGAACCGATGGCAGCAAGGTAAAATAGAACCAGAAAAGAAAAAAGGAAAAAAAAAAAAAAAAAAAGATGAAGCCAAAATGAGCAGAACAACAACAAAGTATAAGAAATAAATTAGAGAAATTAAAAAAAAATTAGAAAACAAACATAAATGAATCAAGAACAAGGTAAAAGAGAACCACAAACTAAAAAACAAACAAAAATATTCTATAAAAAACCTTGTCTGTAGAGGGTGGTGCTTAGGTGGGTCCAGAACTTAGGCATGGGCAGGATGTAGATTTGGACTGGGGCCTAGGCATGTGATGTTTAAGCATTGGGCGGAGCCTAGGCTCAGGACCAGTGCAAAAGGGAAAGGCAGCATGGCCTGAGGGAGACCTCTGAGTGCCTTGGAATGGGTGTGGAGTTTGGGAGTTTGGAGGTAAGGCCTTGGGTGGAGGTGTGTGGGTGGAATTTAAGCCCAGCACAGTTGGAGTGGGTCCCAGAGTGTGCCATGTACTGGTAAGGCCCTGGGTGAGGGTGTGGGGCAGGGCTTATGCTCAGTGCAACCAGAGGGAGTCTCCAAGGATGGAGGATCTGACCTGGGAGACCAACAAATTCCCCAGGGCCCAAGTGGACAAGGGAAGTACTACCCATGCTCCCTTCCATTCCTCCACTGTCCTGAGGGTCTCTCCTATACCCATCGATCCCTTAACTGTAGGTGGGCCCCACAAGGTGTGGGAACCCCTTCCCCCTCCGAGCCACCCCTCAGGGGCACTGGTCCCATCCATTGGACCTTTACTTTTCTTTCCCATCACTCCCTCAGGACCCACGTGGCTGGAGGGTACCTCAGTGGACAGAGGGACAGGGAAGGGTCTTCAGCAGGCTCCCTGGTGCCCAAGTGAGCAGGGGAAATGTTACCCATGTCCTGTTCTGATCCTCTGCCCTCCTGATAGCCTCCCTGTTTCCCCGTTTGGGAGTGGGAACCCCTCGTCTCCTCCAGCCGCCCCTCAGGAGCATCCCACCTCCACTTCTCTTCCTCCCTTAGTCCCCTCACATCCTACCCAGTCACTTGGGTTTCTCCCATCCCCTTAGGTGTCCATGGCCCCCCTTTAGCGCCTGGTAGTTTCCTTAGTTGTGCAGAGACGTGAACTCCACATCCTCCTTGTTTGCCATCTTGACTCCACTCCCTCTTGCTAAATTTATTCATCATTAGCTTATCACTCTTTCTTGTCTGTAACTTTATGAGTTAATTTCAGTATATCTGGAGCCATCAGACAAAATCCTGGTTAAACCACATTTTCTCAGTAAGTTTCTTGCCTCCACAAGAAGTTGATGAGTTTTGGAAAATTTCTACTGTATGGTACTTGAAAAGTTTGTCTCTAATCTGTTTGTTACTTGTAATGAAAAGAAAAAAATTACCACCAGTGTTAGTTTATGTTCTTCAAGAAGCAGATTCTAAGGGATCATTACAAATGTGAGGGATTTATAGGACGAAATACCAGGGAATATTAAAGAGGTGGAAGGGAAATAACTAAGGAAAGCCTTCAGACTATGATGCTAGTCTAAAATCTCTGAAAGGACAAGGAAAGACGTTTGGGCAAATCTTAGATGACAGTGCAGTCCTAAGTAAGCTTCAGACAAGAAAGTGTTAAACTCTCCCATTAGAGTGGTTCCTGTTTGAACAAAAAGATACTTTGTGCTCAGGTTTTTTGTTTGCTTGTTTGTTTGTTTTTCTGGGAGCATGTGTTCTTTGTGTGTACACTGTGGTGTATCCAGAGGCATTTAGCTAGTATTATCAATCAATTTTCCTCCATGTACTAGAAGATTTCATCAGTGCATTTATATGAATATTACACCAACATTCTTCATTTTATGTCAAACAAAATCCAACTCATAAGCACAAGAAATAAATTTTATAAGATATTTAACTGAAAAACTTGGAGGCAGTGATATATCCTCTTTAAAAAAGTTAGAAAAACCAAATAATGGATTAACAAAAATAATCACAAATAGATTAATTAATGCTAGAAAATAAAATAGGATCATATTGAGTTCAAAAGGAAAATAAATGGTTTAATATATTATATCAATAAAAACAGAAAAAAGAAGCATTGGTAAAATTCAGTATCATTTCATGATAAAACACTTGAAAAATGTAAAAATAGAGGCAAGTTCCCTTAACCTGACGAGAACAGCATCAGAAACCCTGTATTACATAAGACATTGGAGAATGTTAATTTATTTAAACATCAGGAATAAAAAAATAAAAATACTGATTATTATAACTCCTACTCAATGCACTGAGAAAGTTAAAAAAGGTGATAATATTTTTTAATTAGAAAGGAACTACTAATATTAAATAATTATATAACTTCCTCCCTTGAGAAACATTAGAGAATCTACAGATAAAATAAATGAATTAATAAGACAGATTAGTCATTTTATATTTTTTGTATTAAAAATATCAATAAAAAAACAATTTTTCATTTCATTACATTGAGACAGTCTCAGTAACTTAACCTGTAAAATCTTGTTTACAATAGCTACAAAATGATAATCTGTAATCTAAAAAAATCTGTCTAAAAATCTAAAATATGTGTGCAAGACTTCCTGAGAAAAATAATGTAATTAAAGAACTCAATTTTATAAATATGTCCATTCTTTCCACATTGGTTTGTAAATTCAATGCAATTCATTCAAAATCCAAACTAAATTGGTGTGCATGTATGTGTGTGTGTGTGTGTGTGTGTGTGTGTGTGTGTGTGTGCACTTTCAACCTAACTCTAAAATATAACTTGGTATATAACACTTCATATAAAATGTTTGTGTCATTGCATATCATTGTAGAAAGCAACATGTTTTACTAATGATGCTAGAAAAATGATTATCCTTGGGGGAAAGAAGAAAAAATGCATGTATATCTCATACTACTACAGTAAAACCAGTTTCAGATTAATAAAACCTTAAATGAAAATGGTAAAGAAATTTTTAAAAAATTCAGTGACGTGTCAGAGTGTTTCAGGAAATTGTCCAAGATCATAAAGCCTTAATAAAAAGTTTTATTGATTAAATGTGAGCCTAAAAGAATATTAGCTAAAAGAGCCCAGTGATACATAAACAAATATAATGTATAAAATATCATGGTCAAGTTCTAATGTCTCAGAGGACTCAATATTGTACACATATCTATCTCCAAATTCATCTCAAAAATTAATACCATCTATTCAAAAATCTCAGAAGATCAAATGATAGAGGAAGTTGAGAACGCAAGATGATATTTACAGATAAAAATATTTAAATAGGGCTTCCCTGGTGGCGCAGTGGTTGAGAGTCTGCCTGCCGATGCAGAGGACATGGGTTCGTGCCACGGTCCGGGAAGATCCCACATGCCGTGGAGTGGCTGGGCCCGTGAGCCATGGCCGCTGAGCCTGCGCGTCCGTAGCCTGTGCTCTGCAACGGGAGAGGCCACAAGAGTGAGAGGCCCGCGTACCGCAAAAAAAAAAAAAAAAAATTTAAATAGAATATAAGAATTCCTGAAAAATGGAGTCTGAAAGCTCATAATGCAAAAGCTGCAGAGCTAAAATCTGGTATCTGAGAGTTATTTATATACCAGCTCCGAGGCAGCGAGAAAGAGAGGAACTTAAGCGGGTTAAAGGTACTACTTGAAGGACTTCTCCAAGGACGGAAGATTCTTTCTACCTCATAAAAACCAGGGTGCCCCGAAAGGAGGAAAGACACTGGAGGTCGGCGGGAAGATGGCGGAAGAGTAAGACGTGGAGATCGCCTTCCTCCCCACGGATACACCAGAAATACATCCACACGTGGAACAACTCCTACAGAACACCTACTGAAGGCTGGCAGAAGACCTCAGAGCTCCCAAAAGTCTGAGCCGTGTGGATGAAAGGCTCTTAGTGCTCTAACCCAGGAGGCAGGGCTCTGCCTCTGAGGTAGGAAAGCCAACTTCAGGACACTGGTCAACAAGAGACCTCCCAGCTCCACATAATATTAAACGGTGGAAATCTCCCAGAGACCTCCATCTTAACACCAGCACCCAGCTTCACTCAACGACCAGCAAGCCACAGTGCTGGACATCCTATGACAAACAACTAGCAAAACAGGAACACAACCCAACCCATTAGCAGAGAGGCTGCCGAAAATCATAACAAGGCCACAGACACCCCAAAACACACCATCAGACGTGAACCTGCCCACTAGAGAGACAAGATCCAGCCTCATCCAGCACAACACAGGCACTAGTCCCCTCCACCAGGAAGCCTACACAACCTGCTGAAACAACCTTAGCCACTGGAGACAGACATCAAAAACAACGGGAACTACGAAAGTGCAGCCTGCAAAAAGGAGACCCCAAACACAGTAAGATAAGCAAAATGAGAAGACAGAAAAACACACAGCAGATGAAGGAGCAAGATAAAAACCCACCAGACCTAACTAATGAAGAGGAAATAGGCAATCTACCTGAAAAAGAATTCAGAATAATGATAGTAAGGATGATCCGAAATCTTGGAAGTAGAATGGACAAAATGCAAGAAACAGTTAACAAGGACCTACAAGAACTAAAGATGAAACAAGCAACGATGAACAACGCAATAAATGAAATTAAAAGTACTCTAGATAGGATCAATAGCAGAATAACTGAGGCAGAAGAACAGATAAGTGACCTGGAAGATAAAGTAGTGGAAATAACTACTGCAGAGCAGAATAAAGAAAAAAGAATGAAAAGAACTGAGGACAGTCTCAGAGAGCTCTGGGACAACATTAAACGCACCAACATTCGAATTATAGGGGTTCCAGAAGAAGAAGAAAAAAAGAAAGGGACTGAGAAAATATTTGAAGAGATTATAGTTGAAAACTTCCCTAATATGGGAAAGGAAATAGTTAATCAAGTCCAGGAAGCACAGAGAGTCCCATACAGGATAAATACAAGGAGAAATACGCCAAGACACATATTAATCAAACTATCAAAAATTAAATACAAAGAAAGCATATTAAAAGCAGCAAGGGAAAAACAACAAATAACACACAAGGGAATCCCCATAAGGTTAACAGCTGATCTCTCAGCAGAAACCCTACAAGCCAGAAGGGAGTGGCAGGACATACTGAAAGTGATGAAGGAGAATAGCCTGCAACCAAGACTACTCTACCCAGCAAGGATCTCATTCACATTTGATGGAGAAATTAAAACCTTTACAGACAAGCAAAAGCTGAGAGAGTTCAGCACCACCAAACCAGCTTTACAACAAATGCTAAAGGAACTTCTCTAGATAAGAAATGCAAAAGAAGGAAACGACCTATAATAACCAACCCAAAACAATATAGAAAATGAGAATAGGAACATACATATCGATAATTACCTTAAATGTAAATGGACTAAATGCTCCCACCAAAAGACACAGATTGGCTGAATGGATACAAAAACAAGACCCTTATATATGCTGTCTACAAGAGACCCACCTCAGACCTAGAGACACATACAGACTGAAAGTAAGGGGATGGAAAAAGATATTCCATGCAAATGGAAACCAAAAGAAAGCTGGAGTAGCAATTCTCATATCAGACAAAATAGACTTTAAAATAAGGACTATTAAAAGGGACAAAGAAGGACACTACATAATGATCAAGGGATCGATCCAAGAAGAAGATATAACAATTGTAAATATTTATGCACCCAACATAGGAGCACCTCAATACGTAAGGCAAATACTAACAGCCATAAAAGGGGAAATTGACAGTAACACATTCATAGTAGGGGACTTTAACACCCCACTTTCACCCATGGACAGATCATCCAAAGTGAAAATAAATAAGGAAACACAAGCTTTAAATGATACATTAAACAAGATGGACTTAATTGATATTTATAGGACACTCCATCCAAAAACAACAGAATACACATTTTTCTCAAGTGCTCATGGAACATTCTCCAGGATAGATCATATCTTGGGTCACAAATCAAGCCTTGGTAAATTTAAGAAAATTGAAATTGTATCAAGTATCTTTTCTGACCACAACGCCATGAGACTAGATATCAATTACAGGAAAAGATCTGTAAAATATACAAACACATGGAGGCTAAACAATACACTACTTAATAATGAAGTGATCACTGAAGAAATCAAAGAGGAAATAAAAAAAATACCTAGAAACAAATGACAATGGAGACACAACGACCCAAAACCTATGGGATGCAGCAAAAGCAGTTCTAAGGGGGAAGTTTATAGCAATACAAGCCCACCTTAAGAAGCAGGAAATATCTCGAATAAACAACCTAACCTTGCACCTCAAGTAATTAGAGAAAGAAGAATAAAATAGCCCTAAAGCTAGCAGAAGGAAAGAAATCATAAAAATCAGATCAGAAATAAATGAAAAAGAAATGAAGGAAACGATAGCAAAGATCAATAAAACTAAAAGCTGGTTCTTTGAGAAGATAAACAAAATAGATAAACCACTAGCCAGACTCATCAAGAAAACAAGGGAGAAGACTCAAATCAATAGACTTAGAAATGAGAAAGGAGAAATAACAACTGACACTGCAGAAATAAAAAAAAATCATGAGAGATTACTACAAGCAACTCTATGCCAATAAAATGGACAATCTGGAAGAAATGGACAAATTCTTAGAAATGCACAACCTGCCAAGACTGAATCAGGAAGAAATAGAAAATATGAACAGACCAATCACAAGCACTGAAATTGAAACTGTGATTAAAAATCTTCCAACAAACAAAAGCCCAGGACCAGATGGATTCACAGGTGAATTCTATCAAACGTTTAGAGAAGAGCTAACACCTATCCTTCTCAAACTCTTCCAAAATATAGCAGAGGGAGGAACACTCCCAAATTCCTTCTACGAGGCCACCATCACCTTGATACCAAAACCAGACAAGGATGTCACAGAGAAAGAAAACTACAGGCCAATATCACTGATGAACATAGATGCAAAAATCCTCAACAATATACTAGCAAACAGAATCCAACAGCACATTAAAAGGATCATACACCATGATCAAGTGGGGTTTAATCCAGGAATGCAAGGATTCTTCAATATACGCAAATCTATCAATGTGATAAACCATATTAACAAATTGAAGGAGAAAAACCATATGATCATCTCAATAGATGCAGAGAAAGCTTTCGACAAAATTCAACACCCATTTATGATAAAAACCCTCCAGAAAGTAGGCATAGAGGGAACTTTCCTTAACATAATAAAGGCCATATATGACAAGCCCACAGCAAACATCATCCTCAATGGTGAAAAACTGAAAGCATTTCCACTAAGATCAGGAACAAGACAAGGTTGCCCACTCTCACCACTCTTATTCAACATAGTTTTGGAAGTTTTAGCCACAGCAATCAGAGAAGAAAAGGAAATAAAAGGAATCCAAATCGGAAAAGAAGAAGTAAAGCTGTCACTGTTTGCAGATGACATGATACTATACATAGAGAATCCTAAAGATGCTACCAGAAAACTACTAGAGCTAATCAATGAATTTGGTAAAGTAGCAGGATACAAAATTAATGCACAGAAATCTCTGGCATTCCTATATACTAATGATGAAAAATCTGAGAGTGAAATCAAGAAAACACTCCCATTTACCATTGCAACAAAAAGAATAAAATATCTAGGAATAAACCTACCTAAGGAGACGAAAGACCTGTATGCAGAAAATTATAAGACACTGATGAAAGAAATTAAAGATGATACAAATAGATGGAGAGATATACCATGTTCTTGGATGGGAAGAATCAACATTGTGAAAATGACTCTACTACCCAAAGCAATCTACAGATTCAATGCAATCCCTATCAAACTACCACTGGCATTTTTCACAGAACTAGAACAAAAAATTTCGCAATTTGTATGGAAACACAAAAGACCCCGAATAGCCAAAGCAATCTTGAGAACGAAAAAAGGAGCTGGAGGAATCAGGCTCCCTGACTTCAGACTATACTACAAAGCAACAGTAATCAAGACAGTATGGTACTGGCACAAAAACAGAAAGATAGATCAATGGAACAGGATAGAAAGCCCAGAGATAAACCCACGCACATATGGACACCTTATCTTTGATAAAGGAGGCAGGAATGTACAGTGGAGAAAGGACAGCCTCTTCAATAAATGGTGCTGGGAAAACTGGACAGGTACATGTAAAAGTATGAGATTAGATCACTCCCTAACACCATACACAAAAATAAGCTCAAAATGGATTAAAGACCTAAATGTAAGGCCAGAAACTATCAAACTCTTAGAGGAAAACATAGGAAGAACACTCTAAGACATAAATCACAGCAAGATCCTTTCTGACCCACCTCCTAGAGAAATGGAAATAAAAACAAAAATAAACAAATGGGACCTAATGAAACTTCAAAGCTTTTGCACAGCAAAGGAAACCATAACCAAGACCAAAAGACAACCCTCAGAATGGGAGAAAACATTTGCAAATGAAGCAACTGACAAAGGATTAATCTCCAAAATTTACAAGCAGCTCATGCAGCTCAATAACAAAAAAACAAACAACCCCATCCAAAAATGGGCAGAAGACCTAAACAGACATTTCTCCAAAGAAGATATACAGAATGCCAACAAACACATGAAAGAATGCTCAACATCATTAATCATTAGAGAAATGCAAATCAAAACTACAATGAGATATCATCTCACACCAGTCAGAATGGCCATCATCAAAAAATCTAGAAACAATAAATGCTGGAGAGGGTGTGGAGAAAAGGGGACACTCTTGCACTGCTGGTGGGAATGTGAATTGGTTCAGCCACTATGGAGAACAGTATGGAGGTTCCTTAAAAAACTACAAATAGAATTACCATATGACCCAGCAATCCCACTACTGGGCATATACCCTGAGAAAACCAAAATTCAAAAAGAGTCATGTACCAAAATGTTCATTGCAGCTCTATTTACAATAGCCCGGAGATGGAAAGAACCTAAGCGCCCATCATCGGATGAATGGATAAAGAAGATGTGGCACATATACACAATGGAATATTACTCAGCCTTAAAAAGAAATGAAATTGAATTATTTGTAATGAGATGGATAGACCTAGAGTCTGTCATACAGAGTGAAGTAAGCCAGAAAGAAAAAGACAAATACCGTATGCTAACACATATATATGGAATTTAAGGGGAGAAAATGTCATGAAGAACCTAGGGATAAGACAGGAATAGAGGCGCAGACCTACTGGAGAACGGACTTGAGGATATGGGGAGGGGGAAGGGTGAGTTTTGACAGGGCGAGAGAGAGTCATGGACATATACACACTAACAAACGTAGTAAGGTAGATAGCTAGGGGGAAGCAGCCGCAAGGCACAGGGATATTAGCTCGGGGCTTTGGGACAGCCTGGAGGGGTGGGAGGGGGAGAGTGGGAGGGAGGGAGACGCAAGAGGGAAGACACATGGGAGCACATGTATATGTATAGCTGATTCACTTTGTTATAAATCAGAAACTAACACACTATTGTAAAGCAATTATACCCCAATAAAGATGTTAAAAAAAAAAAAAAAAAAAAGAATTCCTAAAACTAAAATAAGACTGAAAACTCAATGTAAAATAGATGAAAGGTGTCTGGTAATTCTTAAAAAAGAAAGAAAAAATGTTTAAAATGCATGTTAAAAAAATTTACAATAGGGCTTCCCTGGTGGCGCAGTGGTTGAGAGTCCGCCTGCCGGATTGGCAGGGGACGCGGGTTCGTGCCCCGGTCTGGAAGGATCCCACGTGCCGCGGAGCGGCTGGGCCCGTGAGCCATGGCCGCTGAGCCTGCGCGTCCGGAGCCTGTCCTCCGCAACGGGAGAGGCCACAACAGTGAGAGGCCCGCGTAACGCATAAAAAAAAAAAAAAAAAAAAAAAAAAAAAAAATGTACAATAGCTTGTTAACAGACATGTAAATTAAACAGCAGCAAAATTTCAGCATATATCCACCTCAATATTCAATATTATAAAGAATAAGTATATGGGTATTTTTAACATCTTTATGAGAGTATAATTGTTTTACAATGGTGTGTCAGTTATCTGTTATACATTTGGTGGTGTATATATGTCAATATATATATAGTTTTGATGATAATTTGAAACAACTGATTTCATTACAATTTTCCCATGAAGTTGTAAATTGGTACAAATGTTTCATAAAAAAATTTGTCCAGTATTTGTTAAATCCTAAGGTGTGCATATACTATGCTCCAGTAATTTTATAATTATGTGGGATTCCACTCCCAATAGTAACGTTATATATTTGTACCAAACAACACGTGCAAAAATATACATAGCAAGAGTTTTCTACTTAAAAGGACTTGAAACAACCAAAATATCAATCAGTACTTGTAGTAAAAAATAAATAGAGGCTCATTCATACTGTTTAATTTTATATAGAAATGAAAAATTAACAATTACAGCATCATGAAAACATTTTTAAAAGTAGTAAAATTATTCTACTGTACTAGAAATATTGGTATTGTTCAGCTTTTATGTATCATGTCTAGGAAAATGCACAGGAAAGTTTTTGAGGTTTTGGTAAGTTTCAAAATAATGTGTAAAAATTAATAAACAGAAACCTCATTTAAATAGAGTTTGGAGGTCGGAAGGGAGAGTTTGCAGGCCCTGCAATAATACCAGAGCACAACACAAATAAGAAAGACTTCTCTTCTTTCCTGGCATGTTCTCTGCCAATAAAAATCCATGAACTATGTTTACTATAGCCCTCCCAACTTCCTTTTACCTCTATAAAAGTATTCTTTTTCTCTTGTCATGTGGGAATTTGCACATGGCTTGCCATGGTTGCAAACTGTCAATTGTTTCAGGAGCAGGGGCTTCTTCACTGAAACTGTTTTTTGTTTGTTTGTTTTTCCCATCCTTTAGCTTATTTCTTTTAAAAGAGTCTTCTCTGGAAACTGGCTGAAAAAGCCCTTGGCTTGGCTCCTCTGGGAATAAGCTGTTACCTTAGACCTCGCTGGTATATAGGCTTGCAAATGGTATGAATTTAGCTGTTTGTAATGTAAGCTGCTTGAGCTTTGAAAATTTTTCTTTCACTCTAGAGAAAATGGGAAACTTTTACTCTGATAAATGGGATCCCAGTTATCTAAATATTGTGGGGGCATGCCCCCTACTGCAACTCTGGTCAATCTTATGGTTAAATACTGTAGTTCTTCCTTCTGCACATTTCTAAATAAATGGACTGACTTGATCAAAGACAATTTAGAATGTCAATGGCCATTATGGGGAATTTTTGAAATCCTCAAACAATTTTCTTATACACTGAACTGGACCACAATAGTTAAAAAGTTTCAGAACTAAATGGTATACCTATTTCAATTGGTATTTTGAGGCTTCCAAACTTTATCAAAAGTCTAAAATTGCCTCTCTGCAAAGTAAGATTTTAAGATTAACTGAGGCAAACAAATGATTAAGGAAAGATAAAATGTTTCCCAAAGCCTCAGTTTCTTCTTGCTTTACTTTTTCGTCTCTGGCTCTGCCTCTGGTACCATCTTGTTTCATTTCCTTGGCTCTTCATGGTCAGACTCTATCTCTGATGCCATCTTCCTCATTTCCTTCTGTGATGCATACTCCACCTCTATACACTCAACTCTTCCGTATTAAGTCTCTCACCAAACTTTACCTTTTCTCTAAAACTCTCTCCACTTCCTTTTTCTCTGAATTTATCAGAACTTGTTGCTGTAAAATTAAACCTTCTGAGGATCCAGAGGCTAAACGTTTAATTTCTTATATTCCCTAATGCTTAATTTCAGGCCATGCTCAAAAATTTTCCCAAAGCGGGAGGTGCTGGGAAGATGGAGGAAGAGTAAGACATGGATATCACCTTCCTCCCCACAGATACACCAGAAATACATCTACACGTGGAACAACTACAGAACACCTACTGAATGCTGGAAGAAGACCTCAGACCTCCCAAAAGACAAGAAACTCCCCACATACCTGGGTAGGGCAAAATAAAAAAAAAAAGGAAAAACAGAGACAAAAGAATAGGGACGGCACCTGCACCAGTGGGAGGGAGCTGAGAAGGAGGAAAGATCTCCACACACTAGGAAGCCCCTTCACGGGCAGAGACTGTGGGAGGTGGAGTGGGGAGTGTTGCAGCCACAGAGGAGAGCACAACAACAGGGGTGCGGAGGGCAAAGGGGAGAGATTCCTGCATAAAGGATCGGTGCCGACCGGCACTCACCAGCCCGAGAGGCTTGTTTGTTCACTCACCAGGGCGGGCGGGACTGTGAGCTGAGGGTCGGGTTTCAGTCGGAGCACAGGGAGAGGACTGGGGTTGGAGGCTCGAACACAACCTGAAGGGGTTAGTGCACCACGGCTGGCCAGGAGGGAGTCCGGGGAAAAGTCTGCACCTGCTGAAGAGGCAAGAGACTTTTTCTTCCCTCTTTGTTTCCTGATGCACGAGGAGAGAGGTTTAAGAGCGCTGCTTAAAGGAACTCCAGAGACGGGCGCGAGCTGTGCCTAAAAGCGCAAACCCCAGAGACGGGCACGAGCCGTGGCTAAAAGCACAGACCCCAGAGATGGGTGCAAGCCATGGCTAAAACTGCGGACCCCAGAGACGGGCGCAAGCTGTGGCTAAAAGCCGGGCCTCAGAGACAGGTGCGAGCCGTGGCTAAAAGCACGGACCCCAGAGACGGGCATGAGCTGCGGCTAAAAGTGCGGTCCTCAGAGACGGGCGGGAGACGCTAAGGCTGCTGCTGCCACCACCAAAGGGCCTGTGTGCGAGCACAGATCACTATACACACCCCTCTTCCAGGGAGCCTGTGCAGCCTGCCACTGCCAGGTTCCCGGGATCCAGGGACAACTTCACAGGGAGAACATATGGTGGGCCTCAGGCTGGCGCAATGTCACGCTGGCCTCTGCTGCTGCAGGCCCGCCCCACACGCCATGCCCCTCCCTCCCCCAGGCCCGAGTGCACCAGAGCCCCCGAATCATCAGCACCTTTAACCCCGTCCTTTCTGAGCAAAAAAAAGATGCCCTCCAGCGACCTAAACGCAGAGGCAGGGCCAAATCCAAAGCTGAGCCTCTGGGAGCTGCGAGAACAAAGAAGAGAAAGGGAATCTCTCACAGCAGCCTCAGAAACAGCGGATTAAAGCTCCACAATCAACTTGATATACCCTGCATCTGTGGAATACATGAATAGACAACGAATCATCCCAAATTGAGGAGGTGGGCTTCGAGAGCAAGATCTATGATATTTTCCCCTTTTCCTCTTTTTGTGAAAGTGTATGTGTATGCTTCTGTGTGAGATTTTGTCTGTATACATTTGCTTCCACCATTTGTCCTAGGGTTCTATCTGTCCACTGTTTATTTTTTCAATTTTTTTCTTAGTAATTAATTTTAATTTTAATAACTCTATAATACTTTATCTTCTTTCTTTCTTTCTTTCTTTCTTTCTTTCTTTCTTTCTTTCTTTCTTTCTTTCTTTCTTTCTTTCTTTCCTTCCTTCCTTCCTTCCTTCCCTCCTTTAGACAATGAATCATCCCAAATTGAGGAGATGGACTTTGAGAGCAAGATCTATGATTTTTTCCCCTTTACCACTTTTTGTGAGGGTGTATGTGTATGCTTCTGTGTAAGATTTTGTCTGTATAGATTTGCCTCCACTATTTGTCCTAAGGTTCCATCCATCCCTTTTTTTTTTCTAAATAATTATTTTTTAATTCAATAACTTTATTATACTTTATTTTATTTTACTGTATCTTCTTTTTGTCTGTCTTTTTACCTTCCTTCCCTCATTCCCTCCTTCCTTCTTTCCTCCCTTCTTCCCTCCTTTCTTTCTTTCCTGCCTTCTTTTCTTCTTTCTTTCTTTCTTTTTTCCTTCCTTCCTTCCATCCTTCCCTCCTTTCGTTCTTTCTTCCTACTTCTACTAATTCTCTCTATTTTCTCTCCCTTTTATTCTGAGCCGTGTGAATGAAAGGCTCTTGCTGCTTCAGCATGGAGTCAGGGCTCTGCCTCTGAGGTGGGAGAGCCAACTTCAGGACACTGGTCAACAAGAGACCTCCCAGCTCCACATAATATCAAACAGCAAAAGCCTTCCAGAGACCTCCATCTTAACACCAGCACTCAGCTTCACTCAACGACTAGCAAGCTAAAGTGCTGGACAACTTATGACAAAAAACTAGCAAAACGGGAGCACAAACCCACTTATTAGCAGATAGGCTGCCTAAAATCATAATAAGTCCACAGAAATCACAAAACACACCACAAGACATAGACCTGCCCACTAGAGAGACAAGATCTAGCCTCATCCACCACAACACAGACACTAGTCCCCTCCACCAGGAAGCCTACACAACCCACTGAACCAATATTAGCCACTGGAGACAGACATCAAAAACAACGGGAACTACGAACCTGCAGTCTGCAAAAAGGAGACCCCAAACACAGAAAGATAAGCAAAATGAGAAGACAGAAAAACACACAGCAGATGAAGGAGTAAGATAAAAATGCACCAGAGCTAACAATGAAGAGGAAATAGGCAGTCTACCTGAAAAAGAATACAGAATAATGATAGTAAAGATGATCCACAATCTTGGAAATAGAATGGACAAAATGCAAGAAACATTTACCAAGGACCTAGAAGAAATAAAGATGAAACAAGCAACAATGAACAACACAATGAATGAAATTAAAAGTACTCTACATGAAATCAATAGCAGAATAACTGAGGCAGAAGAACGGATAAGTGACCTGGTAGAAAAAATAGTGGAAATAACTACTGCAGAGCAGGATAAAGAAAAAAGAATGAAAAGAACTGAGGACAGTCTCAGAGACCTCTGAGACAACATTAAATGCACCAACATTCGAATTATAGGGGTTCCAGAAGAAGAAGAGAAAAAGGAAGGGACTGAGAAAATATTTGAAGAGGTTATAGTTGAAAACTTCCCTAATATGGGAAAGGAAATAGTTAATCAAGTCCAGGAAGCACAGAGAGTCCCAAACAGGATAAATCCAAGGAGAAATACACCAAGACACATATTAATCAAACTGTCAAAAATTAAATTCAAAGAAAGCATATTAAAAGCAGCAAGGGAAAAACAACAAATAACACACAAGGGAATCCCCATAAGGTTAACAGCTGATCTCTCAGCAGAAACTCTGCAAGCCAGAAGGGAGTGGCAGGACATACTAAAAGTGATGAAGGAGAAAAACCTGCAACCAAGATTACTCTACCCAGCAAGGATCCCATTCAGATTTGATTGAGAAATTAAAACCTTTACAAGCAAGCAAAAGCTGAGAGAGTTCAGCACCACCAAACAAGCTTTACAACAAATGCTAAAGGAACTTCTCTAGACAAGAAACACAAGAGAAGGAAAAGACCTATAATAATGAACACAAACCAATTTAGAAAATGGGAATAGGAACATACATATCGATAATTACCTTAAATGTAAATGGACTAAATGCTCCTGCCAAAAGAGACAGATTGGCTGAATGGATACATAAACAAGACCATATATATGTTGTCTACAAGAGACCCACTTCAGACCTAGAGACACATACAGACTGAAAGTAAGGGGATGGAAAAAGACATTTCATGGAAATGGAAACCAAAGCAAAGCTGGAGTAGCAATTTTCATATCAGAGAGAAAAGACTTTAAAATAAAGACTATTAGAAGAGACAAAGAAGGACACTACATAATGATCAAGGGATCGAACCAAGAAGAAGATATAACAATTGTAAACATTTATGCAGCCAACATAGGAGCACCACAATACATAAGGCAAAAACTAACAGACATAAAATGGGAAATTGACAGTAACACATTCATAGAAGGGGACTTCAACACCCCACTTTCACCAATGGACATATCATCCAAAATAAAAATAAATAAGGAAACACAACCTTTAAATACTACATTAAACAAGATGGACTTAATTGATATTTACAGGACACTCCATCAAAAAACAAAGAATACACATTTTTCTCAAGTGCTCATGGAACATTCTCCAGGATAGATCATACCTTGGGTCACAAATCAAGCCTTGATAAATTTAAGAAAATTGAAATTGTACCAAGTATCTTTTCCAACCACAATGCCATGAGACTAGATATCATTTACAGGAAAAGATCTGTAAAAAATACAAACACATGGAGGCTAAACAATACAGTACTTAAGGGCTTCCCTTGTGGCACAGTGGTTGAGAGTCCGCCTGCCGATGCAGGGGACACGGGTTCGTGCCCCAGCCCGGGAAGATCCCACATGCCCTGGAGTGGCTGGGACCGTGAGTCATGGCCGCTGAGCCTGCACGTCTGGAGCCTGTGCTCCACAATGGGAGAGGCCACAGCAGTGAGAGGCCCGCATACCACAAAAAAAAAAAAAAAAAAAAAAAAAAAAAAAATACAGTACTTAATAACGAAGTGATCACTGAAGAAATCAAAGAGGAAATAAAAAAATACC
This sequence comes from Phocoena phocoena, assembly GCF_963924675.1. Lineage (NCBI taxonomy): Eukaryota > Metazoa > Chordata > Mammalia > Artiodactyla > Phocoenidae > Phocoena > Phocoena phocoena. The sequence goes on along the minus strand of NC_089236.1, from coordinate 42,268,468 downwards.
TAGAAACAAGTGACAATGGAGACACACTGACCCAAAACCTATGGGATGCAGCAAAAGCAGTTCTAAGAGGGAAGTTTATAGCAATACAAGCCCATGTTAAGAAGCGGGAAACATCTCAAAAAAACAACCTCACCTTGCACCTAAGCAATTAGAGAAAGAAGAACAAAAAAAACCCCGAAGTTAGCAGAAGGAAAGAAATCATAAAAATCAGATCAGAAATAAATGAAAAAGAAATGAAGGAAACAATAGCAAAGATCAATAAAACTAAAAGCTGGTTCTTTGAGAAGATAAACAAAATAGGTAAACCACTAGCCAGACTCATCAAGAAAAAAAGGGAGAAGACTCAAATAATAGAATTAGAAATGAAAAAGGAGAAGTAACAAGTGACACTGCAGAAATAAAAAAGATCATGAGAGACTACTACAAGAAAGTTTATGCCAATAAAATGGAAAACCTGGAAGAAATGGACAAATTCTTAGAAATGCACCACTGCCAAGACTGAATCAGGAAGAAATAGAAAATATGAACAGACCAATCACAAGCACTGAAATTGAAACTGTGATTAAAAATCTTCCAACAAACTTAAGCCCAGGAGCAGATGGCTTCACAGGCGAATTCAATCAAACATTTAGAGAAGATGTAACACCTATCCTTCTCAAAGTCTTCCAAAATATAGCAGAGGGAGGAACACTCCCAAATTCCTTCTACTAGGCCACCATCACCTTGATACCAAAACTAGACAAGGATGTCACAAAGAAAGACACCTACAGGCCAATATCACTGATGAACAGAGATGCAAAAATCCTCAACAAAATACTAGAAAACAGAATCCAACAGCACATTAAAAAGATCATACACCATTATCAAGTGGGGTTTATTTCAGGAATGCAAGGATTCCTCAATATATGCAAATCTATCAATGTGATAAAACATAAACAAATTGAAGGAGAAAAACCATATGATCATCTCAATAGATGCAGAGAGAGCTTTGGACAAAATTCAACACCCATTTATGATAAAAACCCTGCAGAAAGTAGGCATAGAGGGAACTTTCCTCAACATAATAAAGTCCATATATGACAAGCCCACAGCCAACATCATCCTCAATGGTGAAAAACTGAAAGCATTTCCACTAAGATCAGGAACAAGACAACATTGCTCACTCTCACCACTCTTATTCAACATAGTTTTGGCAATTTTAGCCACAGCAATCAGAGAAGAAAAGGAAATAAAAGGAATCCAAATCGGAAAAGAAGAAGTAAAGCTGTCAGTGGTTGCAGATGCCATGATACTATACATAGAGGATCCTAAAGATGCTACCAGAAAACTACTAGAGCTAATCAATGAATTTGGTAAAGTAGCAGGAAACAAAATTAATGCACAGAAATCTCTGGCATTCCTATATACTAGTGATGAAAAATCTGAACGTAAAATCAAGAAAACACTCCCATTTACCATTGCAAAAAAAATAATAAAATATCTAGGAATAAACCTACCTAAGGAGACAAAAGACCTGTATGCAGAAATTTATAAGACACTGATGAAAGAAATTAAAGATGATACAAATAGATCGAGAGATATACCATGTTCTTGGATTGGAAGAATCAATATTGTGAAAATGACTCTACTACCCAAAGCAATCTATATATTCAATGCAATCCCTATCAAACTACCACTGGCATTTTTCACAGAACTAGAACAAAAAATTTCACAATTTGTATGGAAACATAAAAGACCCCGAATTGCCAAAGCAGTCTTGAGAACGAAAAACAGAGCTGGAGGAATCAGGCTCCCTGACTTCAGACTATACTGCAAAGCTACAGTAATCAAGACAGTATGGTACTGGCACAAAAACAGAAAGATAGATCAATGGAACAGGATAGAAAGCCCATAGATAAACCCACATACATATGGACACCTTATCTTTGATAAAGGTGGCAGGAATGTACAGTGGAGAAAGGACAACCTCTTCAATTAGTGGTGCTCGGAAAACTGGACAGGTACATAAAAATGTATGAGATTAGATCACTCCATAACACCATAGAGAAAAATATGCTCAAAATGGATTAAAGACCGAAATGTAAGGCCAGAAACTATCAAACTCTTAGAGGAAAACATAGGCAGAACACTCTATGACATAAATCACAGCAAGATCCTTTCTGACCCACCTCCTAGAGAAATGGAAATAAAAACAGAAATAAACAAATGGGACCTCATGAAACTTCAAAGCTTTGGCACAACAAAGGAAACCATAACCAAGACCAAAAGACAACCCTCAGAATGGGAGAAAATATTTGTAAATGAAGCAACTGACAAAGGATTAATCTCCAAAATTTGCAAGCAGCTCATGCAGCTCAATAACAAAAAAACAAACAATCCAATCCAAAAATGGGCAGAAGACCTAAATAGACATTTCTCCAAAGAAGATATACAGACTGCCAACAAACACATGAAAGAGTGCTCAACATCATTAATCATTAGAGAAATGCAAATCAAAACTACAATGAGATATCATCTCAAACGAGTCAGAATGGCCATCATCAAAAAATCTAGAAACAATAAATGCTGGAGATGCTGTGGAGAAAAGGGAACACTCTTGCACTGCTGGTGGGAATGTGAATTGGTTCAGCCACTATGGAAAACAGTATGGAGGTTCCTTAAAAAACTACAGATGGGACTACCATATGACCCAGCAATCCCACTACTGGGCATGTACCCTGAGAAAACCATAATTCAAAAAGAGTCATGTACCAAAATATTCATTGCAGCTCTATTTACAATAGCCCGGAGATGGAAACAACCTAAGTGCCCATCATCGGATGAATGGATAAAGAAGATGTGCCACATATATACAATGGAATATTACTCAGCCATAAAGAGAAACGAAATTGAGCTATTTTTAATGAGGTGGATAGACCTAGAGTCTGTCATGCAGAGTGAAGTAAGTCAGAAAGCGAAAGACAAATACCGTATGCTAACACATATATATGGAATTTAAGAATAAAAAAATTGTCATGAAGAACCCAGGGGTAAGACAGGAATAAAGACACAGAACTACGGGAGAACGGACTTGAGGATATGGGGAAGGGGAAGGGTGAGCTGTGACAGGGCGAGAGGGAGGCATGGACATATATACACCAACAAACGTAAGGTAGATAGCTAGTGGGAAGCAGCCGCATGGCACAAGGATATCGGATCGGTGCTTTGTGACTGCCTGGAGGGGGGGGATAGGGAGGGTGGAAGTGAGGGAGACGCAAGGGGGAAGAGATATGGGAACATATGTATATGTATAACTGATTCACTTTGTTATAAAGCAGAAACTAACACACCATTGTAAAGCAATTATACCCCAATAAAGATGTTAAAAAAAAATTTTTTTTTCTCAAAGCATCTGAAGATCCTCACAGATTTGCTGAAGAATTTAATATAATCATTCATACTTATCAACCTGGTTTCTCTGACTTACATCATCTTGTTCATATATTTGTCAGTGAAGGCCAGAGTTAGCATTGTATGAAAACTGCTGATTGGGAAAATCCTCAAAAGTCTTTTTTTTTTTTTCTGGTACGTGGGCCTCTCAGTGTTGTGGCCTCTCCTGCTGCTGAGCACAGGTTCCAGACGCGCAGGCTCAGTGGCCATGGCTCACGGGCCTAGCTGCTCCGTGGCATGTGGGATCTTCCCAGACCGGGGCACGAACCCATGTCCCCTGCATCGGCAGGCGGACTCTTAACCACTGTGCCACCAAGGAAGCCCCTGAAAAGTCTTTAGAAGTACAAGAAGGAGAGAAGCCCACCAATTTATTATGTAACAGGCTTGAGCAATTGCTTTTCTAATTTATCAAGCAGTTCCTAGGGCTTTTCCAAAACCTGTTGATTGGAGCAAAGCTCAGGCATGCACACACACAAAAATCTGATGAAATTGTTCATGAATGTTATGATCAACTTCAGATTCTTTTTAAAGAACATTCTGGGCTTCCTTCTCGACACTGATTATCCAGGTAACTCTTAACTATATGTTTTTTAATGGACTGAACTGGAACCATTCCCTTCTAGTAAAAAAGACCAGGAAGAATAGGAAACTATGTCGACTCTAGATTTAGTTAATCTGGTAAACCAGCTCTCTTGTACCCTAGATGAGTCACCAAAATTGTTAGTCTTCAACTCCAGAAAATGAAGGCTCCTACATGAAACTAAAATCCTCCTAGTTTATGCTATTATTGCAAAAAGACAAGAAGCTGGAAATCAGATTGTTACAAATTTAAGTGCTTTAGGTACCTTCAGCCCTCTAACAGCCTTTCCAAAATCCTCCTGATGCTTAATGATTGGGGTCCAAAGAACTACAGAGGCTCTTCACAATCCTCCTCTTAATTGATTGGAGAAAAATTTCTCCAGTCTTAATTGACACGTGTACCACATTCTCAAGTGCTCAACTCAAATATTATAAAAGAGCCCCTGCCTCAGAGTACTAAAACAGTTTAAACAGTGGGGATGTCTAATTAACCTAAAGAGTTCCCTGTCTCTAAACTTATTCCTTTTTATTTAAGTCTTTCGAGAGATACACACCCTTTTCCCCTTACTTCCTCCATTCCTACCCATTTGTTAGGACAAGACCTCCTACAGAAGTATCATGCCAAAATTTCTTTCTCCAAAAGGGAAAAATAATTCAAGGATTTGGCATTAGTTAGAGTAACAAATCAGGTGAATTAAATAACTCTTTGACATCTTTTATTTGTTCCATCTCTGATGGCACTAGAGCTGAATATTGGAACACTGATCATTTGTGCCTGCTGAAGCAGCTCCAAATTTCTTTATAGGCAAAACCTCTGACTGATGTTGGCAAAATTCACAGTGCACCTCCCATGAGATTCAAATATATCCCTTAAAAACTCTTCTCAGAGTTAATCAATACACTGTAAGTAAGTAAGCCCCTCAAAACATAAATCCCGTATTAGAAGATTACAAGGGGCAAGGGTTCACTACTCCTTGTAGAAACCCTTATAACATTCACATTTTACAGGTGAGAAAATATAAGTCCTCAGTGTGGAGGCTTATCCAAGACCTCTGAGCAATAAGCAATATTATTCCTTGACACTCTGTTGTTCCTAACCTTCATATGTTACTAAAATCCATTCTCATTGGAAGTAAATTTGTTACTGTAATTGATTTATGCAGTGCATTCTTTAGTATTCTAGTTGATGAAGATAGTCAATAATTTTTGTATTCACTTGGGAAGAAAATCAATTCACCTGGATATTAATGCCTCAGGGAAGAAGAACTCAGAGTTCTTCTTATTCCTCACAATCCTGAAGGCTGATCTATTGATATAGATTTATTTAGAGGTTCTACTTTGTTGCAATATGTGAATGATTTGTTTTTTTGCTCTCTTTCTCAAGCCTCCTTATAGGAAGACAGCATCCACTTGCAAAAGCTTTTATCCTTAGAGGCACACAATGCAACCAAAGTGAAATTGCAGTGCCCAAATTCAAGCTTGATATATATGGGATCTGATATTTGAACAAGGGCTACATTTAGATCCAGATAGAATTTATGGTGTCCTAAGTTTCTCCAAACCCCAAATAAAGTGCCAAATGTGAGGTTTTCTCAGGCTACGTAGTTATTGCCAAAATTGGATTCCATTTTTTTTTCTTATAGCCAAATTATGAGCCAGTTTTGTGAGAACTAGTCAACATATATTTTGAGGCCTTAAAGGAGAGTTGATAAACCCACAAGCCCTTGAGCATCCCAATTAACAGATTCCATTTTATATTTTTCTATATGAAAGAAGAAAATGTCCTTTAGGTACTAACCCAAAAATATGGGGACCACCATCGACCCATATGGTATTATAATCAACAATTGGCCCTTGTGGAACAGAGATATCCCTTTGCATTAGAGCCATTATGACCGCTACCCTTTTGGTTAGACCACTGAGGAAATTGTTATGGGATCCCCTTTAACCATTTTTGTACCTCTTGCCAAAGCATCTCTCCTAAATTATCATCACACTCAACACTTCTCAGCTCCCTTACCATCTATGAAGTCTTTTGTTAACTGCTTCACACACAACCCTTACTTTGTGATAACCTTGACCCTGCTACCCTTTTCCTTTCCATCATTGATGAAGTCCCTCATGACTGCTTAATGCTGACAGACATCCTCCTGACTCTTTGTAATGATCTATGAGAAACCTTTTCAGGAGTGCAGACTTCCCATGATTCACTGATGGTACCTATTTTAAAAAATGACAATGATAAAAATTGTGCTAGGCATGTTATTGCAACTCTTTTTGATGCATTTGAGGCAGTACCTTTACCTAAGGCTACTTCAGCCCAACAGGCTGAACTATGCACTCTTACATGGGTTTGTACTTCAGCCAAGGACAAAACTGCCAATATTTATACTGATAATAGATATGTCTTTACGATTATTGAGTGCTATGGATGCAATATGGTTTCCTTACTCCTAGCAGAAATAAAATTTTAAATGACCTCTATGCTCAGAAATTATTACATGGAATACTTTTACCTACCACTTTAGCTATTATTAGGATTTGGAGCTTTCTCTACTTGACTATATGGAAGCTAAGGGAAATCACCTTATTGATATGTCCACAAGAAACTTTGCCCTTAAAGGGATCAATATGAAGCCAAACCTGTCATGATCCAAACGGTTATTTCTCCAAATGATAATTCAGAAGATGTGGCTATAGAAGCCCAACAATTGACCTCAGAAAAAGGAAAAATAAAAGATTGGAAATTCAACAACGCTTTTAGGATGGATAAAAAAAGAGAAAGCTCTGGTTTAGACTAAATAACAACACAGTGCTACCAGAGATTCTAAAATTCCTACTCCTCACCACTATACATGCATTAAATCATTGGTCTAACAAAACGATAGCATTTATGATTTAACACTGGTGGTGAAATATTTAAAGGCTGCACAAAGTGAATATCTCACTTGTCCCTCTCATACAAAGTACAACCCAGAAAAGCCTGTTTTTATTGCTCCTAAACAGCAAACTGCCTAATGGACAATTCAAAGTCTGGCAAATGATCTCATACAACTTTATTCATCTAATGGATATAAATATGTCTTAGTACTGGTCTGTATGTTTTCACACTGGACTGAAACATTCCCTTGCAGACAGGCTACTGCATCTTCTGTGGCTAATGTCCTTTTGGAGAAGATTATATCTACCTGGGTAACTCCTCTCAAATTTCATAGTAATCAAGGAACTCACTTCATAATCGAGGACTCAGTTGGCAAAATTTGTGGAAGCCCTCTGAATATCTTGGTCAAAATCATTTCAATTAGCCTTTCTAAATCTTAGATTCATCCCTTTCGAGACTCATTTTTGAAGTAGTCACAGGCACCCAATAAACTTGTCTCCTGCTTCTTTTGACCCAGAACTGATAAAATGTGAGATACTCCAATATTCCAAAGGCCTAATTGCTTCTATTAAAAATAACCAAGCTTTGGTAGGGTAATATTTTCATAGTGTGATTTTGGGAGATGAAGACCTTAAGCATCACATCTTGCAAACTAGAGATTTTGTCTATTATAAAATACACTTTTGGAAGACCTCTCTTCAACCTATCAGGTATGGCTTGAAAACTTGTGCCATGAAACTACAAGGAAGGGACTCTTAGATTCACATGAAACATCTAAAGAAAGCATAGAACACTTACTGGACCTGCACACCAACTTGTGGCCTAAAAGTAAAGATTTCCCAGAATTGATGCTGACAAAATCTGATGAGACAGATTTCCCAAGTTACCCAGTCCAGGACTGTCCAGTTTGTCACCAAGATTTTAATGATAGTAAAGCATTTCAAATGATCTTGATAACACATGAACTTTAGATAAAAATTGTATAAGAGTTTAACTCCTACTCCTCAGTGTTACACAAATGTGAACTCAAGAGCTTTCCAATCTGTGCACTTTCCTTCCACTGTGAGACACTACATCCATGAAGGTCCTTTCTGCCCTCAGTGGACAAAAAACACTGAAACTAGAAAACCTGATTCCTTATCAACAAAGTTTTCAGAAGATGATCTTGCTCAAAAGGGGGAAATGTAAAAAATTAGTAAACTGAATCTTCAATTAAATAATCAGGAGACCAGAAGGGGGAGCTCTCAAACCCTACAATGATAGTAGAGTCCAATAGGAAGAAGAAAGACTCCTCTTTTCTCCTGGCATGGACTCAGCAAATGAAAAGACATGGACTCTTTATAATTATAGCCCTGCTGATTTATTTTCCCCCTCTATAAAAGTATTCTCTTTCCCCTGTCATATAGGAACTTGCTCATAGCTGGCAATGGTTGCAGACCCCAATTTGCAATTTTCTGCTGATCTCAGATAAACCCATCTTCACTGGAGAATATTTGGCATCTATTTATTTCAGGTCAACACATGATAATATTGATGACTACACACGTATTTTCCTTCTGTAAAAAACTTATCAACATGTAGACTTATGATTGTGTTCCTTTCCAAGAATTTGGCATATTTTAATAAATATTTTTCCTTAAATATTTGGAAAGAATGAGATGTGAAATGTTAAGAATGGAATAGAAATAAATAAGGATATACCTTTAATATTTTAAGATATTTTATTTATTTTTTTATTCTAGAGGTCTGTGTGCAAACTTGGATGCTGCTGGAAGGGAGATGGGTTCATTGAAGATTTCTATGAGTGTGGCAGGATGCTTTTATCCTCATGGAAATAATATAGCATAGAGGAGGAAATTAAAGATACAGGAGATTGAGAAGCCAAATGACAAATTATTGTTCTCACAAGATGTTCTTCTATCGATCTTTCCAACAGGCCTATGAACGATACATAATGCAAATTTAATCATGTCATTTACCTTGCTTAAATATCTTTTAACGACCCTTCATTGATTTCTGGATGCATTTTGTGTCTCTAGAACTGATCTATGTGCTAGATACAGAGAGTTTAACAAATAGTGATAACGCTTGCCCTAGTGGGATTTATAATCCACTAGGAAGAAAAGGCAAAAATCGACTAAAGAAATATGCTGAAGGAGTGCTCTCTGACAGAGAATACTAAGCAATATTTGTATGAAATTAGGAACAATTCAGAAGAAAGGCTGTATAGATTCTAGCACCCAATTACAAAGTGTGGTGGTGGTGGTTTTCTTCATACATCCAAGCAATTCTTCAACCCTAGCTGGTGTCCTAGAGTTCAACTGAATTCTGACACTATCTACCTAGAGATAGTGTCAGATCTCACAGATTAAGCACTAATCTTACAATTCTTCTCCCCCTCCCCCAACACTTAATATACCAAACTCAAACCCATGTTGTCACTTGTACTTCTGACTAGCTATAAGTTGGAGGTTCCCACAACCACCACCTCAGGTTCAACTATTTTTCTAGAGACGCCCACATAATTCAGAGAAACATTTTACTTACTAGATTACCAGTTTATTACAAAAGGATGTAATTCAGGAACAGTCAGATGGAAGAGATATATAAGGCAAGGCATGGGAAAGGGATATGGAGCTTCTTCCATGTTTCTCCACCAGTCTCCACATGTTCACCAACCTGGAAGCTTTCTGGGTTTTTATGGAAGCTTCATTACACAGGTATGATCAATTTAATCATTGGCCATTGACAACTGATTTAACGTCCAACCTCTCTCCCCTGACCTCCCCTGGAGGTTAGGAGAGTGAGACTGAAAGTTTCACACCTGTCATCACTTGGTTGGTTCTCCTGGATACCAGCCCTTATCCTTAAGTGAGGCACAAAACTCTCATTAACATGACAAGAGACACCTTTAAGCTTTCCTCATTTAGGAAATTCCAAGGGTTTTAGGACTTCTATGCAGGAAAGTGGGATGAAGACCAAATATATATTTCTTATTACAAATCACAATTTCACAGGTGGAGAGTAGTGGAGAAACTGATAAAAACACTAAAGACCATGAAAAGGAAACATGTGGTATATACAGAGCAAATGTGAAATGATTATTTTTGGTAGTAGGAACAGAAATTTTTTGTGACAAGAGGGAGGAAGAGGGCTTCCCTGGTGGTGCAGTGGTTGAGAGTCCACCTGCCGATGCAGGGGAAGTAGATTCGTGCCCCGGTCTGGGAGGATCCCACATGCCACGGAGCTGCTGGGCCCGTGAGCCATTGCTGCTGAGCCTGCGCGTCCGGAGCCTGTGCTCCATAATGGGAGAGGCCACAACAGTGAGAGGCAAACGTACCGTAAAAACAAAAGAGGGAGGAAGAGAAAATCCATTTGCTTGTGCAAGTCCCAACTTTCATGATCTGTATGAATTGAGTCTTCTTTCTTTCTTTCTCTTTTCATATGTGGAACTCAAACATCCTTTTGTAGTTTCTCTGATGCCAAAGCTTCATGGGGGCCACCAGTGGCTTATAGTTTGAGGCCCTTCATTATTAACCTTTTATGATCTGAATGAATTCCTTCCTTGTGTATAACAAGGAGCCAGCAATGCCACCCATCACAGTTTGTCTTATAATTGTCACAAGTGTGACTTAAAAACTGATATCAAAAGCTCACAAGAGTTTCCTTATAAGGTGATTTTGTCTTGTTTAGTTGTGTCTTCCCATGTTAATCACTACAAATGCTAACTAAATACACTTGGGTTGTGGATTTATTTCAGTATTCTGAATTAGTCAGCCAACAGAGTGAGAATAAGATTGAGACATTTAGATTTGTATATTATCCTTCTTTTGGAGTGCAGTGGGTGGCAAAGCGAAGGAGGCAAAATCAACAAAGGGAATTTTTTTTTTATAAAGGAACAGAATTTTATTTCACTGTACCAGTAAATCTGTATCAGCAGTTACTTATACAGCTGTGTTTCTAAAACACAAGTAAGACTTTGCCATTCCCTTTCTTAAAGATCATAAAGTGAATTATCTAATTTATTTTCTACATTTTTATCTATATCATCTATATCTATATGAAAATAAATAAAGGAAACCTCTTTTTTTTTTTTTTTTTTTTTTGCAGTACGTGGGTGTCTCACCGTTGTGGCTTCTCCCGTTGCAGAGCACAGGCTCTGGACACGCAGACTCAGCGGCCATGGCTCATGGGCCCAGCCGCTCCGTGGCATGTGGGATCTTCCCGGACCGGGGCACAAACCCATGTCCCCTGCATCGGCAGGCGGACTCTCAACCACTGCGCCACCAGGTAAGCCCAAGGAAGCTTCATTTTAAGTAGAGTCAGGAAGCCCTGAAAGGGGCACTTTCATGCACAGCCACTCATATCTCAGCAGGAGGAAGGGAGATTTTTTTTATTGCCTAGAATCAGTCCATTAGATGAATAGTCATAACTACCCTGGACTCTTTGAATTTGAGAAGGGACAGCTTTTCTCATCTTGTTTTCCTCTATAAAATCAAGCCCCTGTCTATTCTTCAGACATGTTAATCTAATTTGATACACCCATAAAAGTGCATAAGCTGTTTAATTATCTGCCAATATATATTTCTTTAATCAGTGACAAAAACTGGAAGGAGTTTTAAATTTTCTGCATAGCCAAGTAAATGAATGAAGGTGACATTAAACATATTTCATTATTTCATGTGAGACTATTGATTCTAATGCACTGAATTACTGGATGGAAACCTGTTAATTTTTTTAAAATCCATAAGAGAAATTTTCATGAAAATATAGATTATAAAATTCACTGGGAAAAATATAACAGTAGCAGTGATAATAAAAAAATCATCAGAGAGGTCAAGTTGGCAGAAGAGGAAGACCTGGAGTTTACCTCTCCATACAAGTACATCAAGAATACATCTACAGGGCTTCCCTGGTGGTGCAGTGGTTGAGAGTCTGCCTCCTGATGCAGGGGACAAGGGTTCATGCCCTGGTCCAGGAAGATCCCACATGCCTCAGAGTGGCTGGGACCATGAGCCATGGCCGCTGAGCCTGCACATCTGGAGCCTGTGCTCTGCAATGGGAGAGGCCACAACAGTGAGAGGTCCGCATACCGTAGAAAAGGAAAAAAAAAGAATACATCTACATATGGAATAATTCACAGAGAACACCTGCTGAACACTAGCAGAGGACCTTGGACACTTAAAAGGACAGGAAAATATCCCCATATAACCTAATAGGACGGACAAGAGAAACAGAAGAAAAAGAGGAAAGAGGACGAGACCTGCACACCTTAGTGTGGGAGCTGAAGGAGAGGAGAGGTTCCCACATCCAAGGAAGCTCCCTCGCCAGCAGGGAGATCAGCTGAGATAGAAGGGGATCTTCAGGGGATATCAGAGTAAAGTGCAGCAGCCGGTCTATGGCAGGCAAGACACAGCAAGGCTTACAAAGACAGTCCGTGCCACAGCCCTACATGCCCTAGCCTGAGATGGATGTATGCCAGTGCTGATAGAGGCTGGGTGCTGGAACATGGGGTTTGGAAAGTGGACCTGAAGAGAGGAATGTGGTTGGCTGTGCAGAGAGAGCCTAAGGGGGTGGGAGTGAGGAGCTCTGAAACTGGAAATGCACCTGGAAGAAGCCCAGACCACCATAAAAAAAAGGCTCCATTATTGAGTGACACATGAAAGTCAGGGCCACCATCACAGCATCTCTCCCCACACGCCATTCCCTGCCTCTGTGGGCACTGGGAAGGGGTCCCACCAGAACAAGTGTGTTTGTCCCAGTCATTGCTGACTTATCCCTCACCCAACTGAGTGAGCATGTGTGCCCCAGTCAGTTGCTGCCTCTTGCCAGCCACTGTCTCTGCAGGGACTAGAAGGGGTTCCCTCCAGAGCAAGCACTTGCATTCCAGTCACTGTGGCCTTATCTCCCTCCACTTGAGATAGAACATGCACCCCAGCCAGTTGCTGCCTCCTGCCCCTCCCACCTAAGTCACTGCCAGCCACGCAGACAGTGACTGACTGGGGCAAGCATGAACAAGTCAGTCACTGCCCTCACCCCTCCCACCAAAATGGGCCAATAATGGGCCTCCAGTAGCTACATTTGCCCCCTCTCACCTAGGTGGGAAACAGATTCTTGAGGGTAGCCCACATGCAGAGGTAGGGCTGAAACAAAAGCTGAGCCCCAGGGACTGTGTAACTAAGGAAAAAGAACTGAAATCTCCAATTGCAGCTGAACAAGCCATAGATTAAATGCCAGCAATCAACTTGGTAAATCCAGTGAGTGTGTACCGAGGTCCAGCCTCAGCAGAACAGGATTGCCTGAGGGGAGACGGAATCGGCGAGGACAGAAGACACAACACCTCTTAGGATGCAGGAATTCTGACAAGCTTTATTGCATACACTATACTTTTTTATACTTTCAAAACAATAAACTGATTTTAGTTTATTACTTTATCAATCATCACCATCATTTTCTCAAACCAAAAAGAACATTTTACATAAGCATTTCACACACGCAGTTTACATAATTTTCTTATTATGTCTGTAATTGTCCCTTGTGATTGAAAGCAATTGTCCCTTGTGGCTAAAAAACGTCCTTTGTGGTTTCCTCAAAATTCTCAAAAGTCGTCATGTCCTTTTCCTTGGTTTGCTTTGCTTCAGTGCTTTACTCCCACATACTCTGCGTCAGCGCCCTTTTCTTTATACGTTTCGCCTCAGTGGTGCAGGTAAGAAGCCTTGTCACGTCTCACTCTTGGCTTAACCTAAAGACTCTTAAAGCTTTTTAATGTTTAATCATCATTAAATCAAAAGCATTTCATCAAAGCATTCTTAAAACTTCTTAATTTTATTTATATACATTTTCATAAAACACGAAAATATATACTAACAGGTGGACACAATTTATGTGGCCACTCACTACACATACGGGGAAGCCAAAGCGGTGGGTTTGGGGGCCATGGTGGTGAACATTGAATCTTTAATCTAGACTTTATATCTTCCTGAAAATAGTTACAATAGATCTATTGTCCCTTATACTTATTAATATACAACCCAGGTTTACAGTTTAACTTTAACGTTGCAGCTGTATGTTCCATTAAAAAGTGTTTCATCATAACTTTATTTCTTATTAAACTTCCCTTGTGCCAATACCAATGTACTCCAAATATATCTTGCACTCCCCATTTTGGTCATATATCATCTAACTTTTCCATTAACGTAGGCTGTTGCAATATAAACATTCCTATAACATTACTTTTAATCCAATATGCAGGTCAATAAGTAGGAACAGCTGGTGTAGTTGGAGGGGGATTTTTAGGTTTTTCCCACTTTACTCTATATTGAAGCCTTTCTTAAAATCCCCCATGAGTAATGGGAATATTAGTACTAATACAAGCAAATACTCAGAGCTTTTATTATATACATGGGAAACTGAGAGAATCCACGCTGTGGGAAGCTTTGCTTTCCCATGACGTACATACCCGTGCCTGCCATGCAGGCACTATTGTTCTCAGCCTTGCTGAGGCACAGCAGCACTTTTCAGGGTCTTAGCCTTGCTGAGGCCCAGCAGTACTTTTCAGGGGTCTCAGCTTTGCTGAGACCCAGCAATACTCTTCAGGTGGCTCTCCACAAGTGTGGAACATCTGAATAGACAAAAGTGTTCCTGAAACTGAGATAGATCTAGCTTTATGAGCTGTGGACATTGTGGGCACATACACATGCGAGTTGGGTCAGGTCAGACTCTAAGCTGACCACACAGTGCACACAGAGGGTCCAGAGACTTACTTAGAGGCCTTAGAGGGCCTTCTGGGGAAGCGAGGGTCAGCTGTAGCTCAAAGTGGGGACAAGGACACTGGTAGAAGAGGCTTCAGGGAATAATTGTTGTTAATGAGTTGTTGCTGCTGTTTTTTAAATTCTTAATTTTTAAAAATAATTTAGTATATATATTTTTTTACTTTTATTTTTTAATTTATTTTTGTTAGTTTCATTTTTTACTGTTTGTTTTGGTTATTGGTTTTTGTTTGCTTAATTGTTTTCTTGGGTTTTTTTGTTTTCTTTGGTTTTATTTTGTTTGGTTTCTTTATTTGCCTTTTTTTTTCTTATATTTTTGTCAGTCTGTCTTGTTTTGTTTTGTTCCTTTTTGTATTTTTGACCACTGTGCATGGCTTGCAGAGTCTTGGTTCCCTGGTTGGCAGTCAAAGCTGAGCCCCAGCAGTGGGAGCACTGAGTCTTGAACAGTGAACCACCAGGAAATTCCCAGCCTCAGGGAATATTAATTGCTGTGAGCTCTCCTGGAGGTCCCCATCTTGGCACCAAGACCTGGCCCTATGCAAAACCCTGCAAGCTCCAGTCCTTGAATGTTTCAGGCCAAACAATGAGCAAGAAAGGAACACAGCCACACCCATCAGCAGACAGGCTACTGAAAGTCATACCAAGCTCAAAGACACCCCAAAACACAGCCCTTGACATGGTTCTACCCACCAGAGGGAAAAGACCCAGATCCACACAAAAGAGGACATTCACCAGTCCCTCCCACCAAAAAGGCTACAAAGCCCTTGAAGCAATCTCACCCACCAGAGTGCAGACGCCAGAGCAAAAGGAGCAACAAACTTGCAGCTGCAGAAAGGAGACCACCAACACACTAAGTTAAAGAAAATGAGATGCCATAAAAATATGCTGCAGATGGAAGAGCAAGGTAAAAAGCAATAAGACCAAATAAATGGAGGAGATAGGCAATCTACCTGAAAAACAATTCAGAGTAATAAAAGAAAAGATGATCCAAGATCGTGAAAAAAGAATGGAGACACAGATCAACAAGACACAAGGAATTTTCAATGAGGACCTTGAAGAACTAAAGAAAAAATAAAGAATGATGAACAATAAAATTACTGAAATGAAAAAATACACTAGAAGGAATCATTGGCAGCTAACTGAGGCAGAAGAATGGAGAAGTGAGCCGGAAGATAGAATGGTGTAAATCACTGCTGTGGAACAGAATAAAGAAAAAAAGAATTAAATGAGGACAGTATCAGACACCTCTGGGGCAACATAAAACTCCCCAACATTCAAATTATAGGTGTCCCAGAAGAAGGAGGGAAAGAGGAAGGGACTGAGAAAATATTTGAAGAGATTACAGTCAAAAACTTATACAGTATGGCAAAGGAAATAGTCACCTAAGTCCAGGATTTTCAGAGAGTCCTATACAGGATAAACCCAAGGAGAAACACACCAAGACACATATTAATTAAACTAATATAAATTAAATACAAAGAAAAATATTAAAAGCAGCAAGGGCATAACAACAAATAACATAAAGGGAATCCACATAAGGTTATCAGCTAATTTTTCAACAGAAACTCTTAGGCCCAAAGGGAGAAGCATGATATATTTAAAGTGATGAAAGAGAAATAACTGCAACCCAGAATACTCCACCCAGCAGGGCTCTCACTCAGATTCAATGGAGAAATCAAAACCTTTAAAGACAAGCAAAAGGTAAGAGAATTCAGCTCCACAAAACCAACTTTACAACAAATGCTAAAGGAGCTTCTAGAGGCAGGAAAAAAAGAAAAGAGAACAAAAAAGAAAGGGAAGAAAAAAGACCCACAAAAACAGACCCAAAATAATTAGGAAAATGGCAATAGGAACATCCTTATGGATAATTACCTTAAATGTTTTAAATGGATTAAATGCTCCAACCAAAAGGCACAGATGGGCTGAATGGATACAAAAACAAGACCCATATATATGCTGTCTACAAGAGACCCACTTCAGACCTGGCACACATACAGACTGAAAGTGAGGGAATAGAAAAGGAAACCCCATTCAAATTGAAATCAAAAGAAAGCTGGAATAACACTACCAATTTCAGGAAAATGAACTTTAAAAGAAAGAGTGTTACAAGAGACAAGGAAGGGCACTGCATAATGATCAAGTGATCAATCAAAGAAGATGATATAACAATTGTAAATATATATGCCTGCAAAATAGGAGCATCTCAATTTATAATGCAAATGCTAACAACCAAAAAAGGAGAAATTGACAGTAATCCTATAATAGTGGGGGACTTGAACATCCCACTAACATCAATAGACAGATCATCCAGACAGAAAATCAATAAGACAACACAACCCTTGAAGACACATTGGAGTAGATGAACATGATATTTACAGAACATTCCATCTGAAAGCATCAGAATGCACTTTCTTCTCAAGTACACATGGAACATTCTTGAGAATAGATCACACCTTGTGTCACAAATCAAGTCTCAGTAAATTTAAGAATATTGAAATCATATCAAGTATCTTTTCTGACCACAACACTGTGAGATTAGAAATAAATTAGAGGAAAAAAATGGAAAATACACAAACAGAGGAAGGTTAAGCAATATGTTAATAAATAATCAACGGATCTGTGAAGAAGTCAAAAAACACCTAGAGAAAAGTGACAATGAAAACACGATGATCCAAAACATATGGGACACAACAAAAACAGTTCTAAGAGGCAGGTTTATATCAATACAATCTTAATTGAAGAAACAAGAAAATTCTGAAATGAAAGACCTATCCTTACACCTAAAGAAACTAGAGAAAGAAGAACAAAAAAATACCAAAGTTAGTAGAAGGAATGAAATCATAGAGATCAGAACAGAAATAAATAAAATAGAAATGGAGAAAACAATAGCAAATATCAATGAAATTAAAGCTGGTTCTTTGACAAGATAAACTAAATTGATAAATGGTTAACTCAAATAGAAAACTCAGACCCAACAAGAAAAAAAGGGAGAGAACTCAAATCAATAAAATTAGAAATGAAAAAGACGAAGTTACAACTGACACCACAGAAATACAAAAAATCATGAGACTACTACAAGCAACTAGATGCCAATAAAATGGAAAAATACAAGAAATGGACAAATTCTTAGTAACATTACAACCTTCCAACACTGAACCAGGAAGAAATAGAAAATATTAACAGACCAACCAAACATAAGTATTGAAATTGAAACTGTTTAAAAATTTTCCAACATGTTGTTTGGCCTGAGGATTCACAGCACTGGAGCCTACATTCTCTTTGGTGGGGTAATGGCGGACTCTGGGAGGGATCATGCCAAAGAGTACTTCCCAGAACTTGTTCTGCCAGTGTCCTTGTCCTCAAAGTGAGTCACAGCCATACCCCCACCTCTGCAGGAGACCCTCCAACACTAGCAGCCATGTGACTGACAGGGTCTTGGTGTTCCAGGAAGGTGTCAGGCCTGTGCCTCTGAGGTGGGAGAGCTGAGTTGAGGACATTGGTAAACCAGAGACCTCCCAGCTCCACGTAATATCAAATGGTGAAAACTCTCCCAGATATCTCCATCTCAATGCTAAAATCCAGCTCCAGACAATGACCAGCAAGCTACAGTGCTGGACACCCTATGCCAAACAACTAGCAAGACAGGAACACAACCCACCAATGAGCAGAGAGGCTGCCTAAAATAATACAGTGACTGAAACACCAAAACACACTACAGGAGGCAGTCCTGCCCAAAAGAAAGACAAGATGCAGCCTCATCAACCAGAACACAGACACTAGTCCCCTCCACCAGGAAGCCTACACAACCCACTGAACCAACTTTTGCCAAAGGGAGCAGACACAAAAACCAATGGGAACTAAGAACCTGCAGCTTGTGAAAAGGAGACCTGAAACACAATAAGTTAAGCAAAATGAGAAGACGAAGAAACACACAGTAGATTAAGGACCAAGGTAAAAACTGACCAGACCAAACAAATTAAGAGGAAATAAGCAGTCCAGCTGAAAAAGAATTCAGAGTAATGATAGTAAAGATGATCCAAATCTTGGAAATAGAATGGAGAAAATACAAGAAACGTTTAACAAGCACCAAGAAGAGCTAAGGAGCAAACAAATAATGATGAACAACACAATAAATGAAATTAAAAATTGTCTACAAGGAATCAATAGCAGAATAAATGAGGCAGATGAATGAATAAGTGACCTGGAAGATAAAATAGTGGAAATAACTACTGCAGAGCAGAATAAAGAAAAAAGAAGGAAAAGAATTGAGGACAGTTTTAGAGACCTCTGGTACAACACTAAATCACCAACATTCGAATTATAGGGGCCCAGAAGAAGAAGAGAGAAAAAAAAGGGACTGAGAATATATTTGAAGAGATTATAGTTGATAACTTCCCTAATATAGGAAAAGAAATAGTTAATCAAGTCCAGGAAGCACAGAGAGTCCCATACAGGGAAAATCCAAGGAGAAACATGCCAAGACACATATTAATCAAACTATCAAAAATTAAATTCAAAGAAAAAATATTAAAAACAGTGAGGGAAACACAGCAAATAACATACAAGGGAATCCTCATAAGGTTAACAGCTGATCTTTCAGCAGAAACTCTGCAAGCCAGAACAGAGTGGCAGGATATATTTAAATTGATGAAAGGGAAAAACCTACAACCAAGATTATTGTACCCAGCAGGGATCTTATTCAGATTCAATGAAGAAATTAAAACCTTTACAGACAAGCAAAAGCTTAGTGAATTCAGTATCACCAAACCAGCTTTACAAGAAACACTAAAGGAACTTCTCTAGGCAGGAAACACAAGAGAAGGAAAAACCTACAATAACAAACCCCAAACAATTAAGAAAATGGTAATAGGAACATACATGTTGATGATTACCTTAAATGTAAATGGATTAAATACTCCAACCAAAAGATATAGACGGGCTGAATGGATAAAAAAAAACACCCCTATATATATGCTGTTGACAAGAGACACACTTCAGACCTAGGGACACATACAGACTGAAAGTGAGGGGATGGAAAAAGATATTCCATGCAAGTGGAAATCAAAAGAGACCTGGAGTAGAAATTCTCATAAAATTTAAAGCAAAGGCTATTACAAGAGACAAAGAAGGACACTGCATAACAATCAAGGGATCAATCCAAGAGGAAGATATAACATTTACACACCCAACATAGGAGCAGCTCAATACATAAGGCAAAACTAGCAGTCATAAAAGGGGAAATCAACAGTAACACAATCATAGTAGAGTCCTTTAGCACCTCACTTTCACTACTGGACAAATCATCCAAAATGAAAATAAATAAGGAAACACATGCTTAAATAATACATTAAAAAGATGGACTTAATTGATAGTTTTAGGACATTCCATCCAAAAGCAACAGAATGCACATTCTTCTCAAGTGCTCATGGAACATTCTCCAGGATAGATCATATCATGGGTCACAAATCAAGCCTTGGTAAATTTAAGAAAATAGAAATCATATCAAGAATCTTTTTTGATCATGCTATGAGACTAGATATCAATTACAGGGATAAATGTTTAATAAATACATACACATGGTTGCTAAACCATACACTACTTAATAACCAATAGGTCACTGAAGAAGTCAAAGAGGAAATCAAAAAATACCTAGAAAAAAATGACAGTAAAAATACAATGACCTAAAAGCTATAGGATGCAGTTCTAAGAGCGAAGTTTACAGCAATACAATCCTACCTCAAGAAACAAGAAAAATCTCAAAATAAACCACCTATCTCTACACCTTAAGAAATTAGAGAAAAAAGAACAAAAACAACAACAAAAATCCCAAAGTTAGCAGAAGTAAAGAAATCATAAAGATCAGATCAGAAATAAATGAAAAAGAAATGAAGGAAACAATAGCAAAGATCAATAAAACTAAAAGCTGGTTCTTTGAGAAGATAAAAATAATTGGTAAACCATTACCCAGACTCATCAAGAAAATATGGGAGAAGACTCAAATCAATAGAATTAAAAATGGAAAAGGAGAAGTAACAACTGACACTGCAGATCATAAGAGATTACTACAAGCAACTATATGCCAATAAAATGGACAACCTAGAAGAAATGGACAAATTCTTGGAAATGCACACCCTTCTGAGACTGAACCAGGAAGAAATAGAAAATATAACTGACCACTCACAAGCACTGAAATTGAGAATGTGATAAAAATCTTCCAAGAAACAAAAGCCCAGGGCCAGATGGCATGATAGGTGAATTCTATCAAACATTTAGAGAAGAGCTAACACCTATCTTTCTCAAAATCTTCCAACATATAGCAGAGGGAGGAAAGCTTCCAAGCTCATTCTATGGGGCCACCAACACACTGATACCAAATGCAGACAAAGATGTCACAAAGAAAGAAAACTACAGGCCAATATCACTGATAAAGATAGATGAAAAAGTCCTCAATAAAATACTAGCAAAGAGAATCTAACAGCATATTAAAAGGATCATACACCATGATCAAGTTGGATTTATCCAGGGAATGCAAGGATTCTTCAATATATGCAAATCAATCAATGTGATAAAGCATATTAACAAACAGATGGAGAAAAACCATATAATCATCTCAATAGATGCAGAGAAAACTTTCAACAAAATTCAACACCCATTTATGATAAAAACCCTCCAGAAAGTAGACATGGAGGGAACTTACCTCAACATATAAAAGGCCATATCTGAAAAACCCACAGCCAACATTTTTCTCAATGGTGAAAAACTAAAACCATTTCTTCTAAGAGCAGGAACAAGACAAGGCTGTCCACTCTCACCACTATTATTCAACATAGTTTTAGTGACAGCAATAAGAGAAGAAAAAGAATCTAAATCAGAAAAAAAGTAAAACTGTCACTGTTTGCACATGACATGATAATATACGTAAAGAATCCTAAAGATGCTACCAGAAAACTACCAGAGCTAATCAATGAATTTGGTAAAGTAGCAGGATACAAAATAAATGCACAGAAATCTCTTTCATTCCTATACACTAGTGATGAGAAATCTGAAGGAGAAATTAAGGAAACACTCCCATTTACCACTGCAACAAAATGAATAAAATACCTAGGAATAGATCTACCTAAGGATACAAAAGACCTGTATGCAGAAAATGATAAGACACTGATGAAAGTAATTAAAGATGATACCAGCAGATGGAGAGATATAGCATGTACTTGGATTGGGAGAATCAACCTTGTGAAAATGACTATACTACCCAAAGCAATCTACAGATTCAATGCAATCCTTATCAAACTACCAATGACATTTTTCACAGAGCTAGAACAAAAAATTTCACAATTTGTATGGAAACACAAAAGACCCCGAAGAGCCAAAGCAATCTTGAAAAAGAAAGATGGAGATGGAGGAATCATGTTCCCTGACTTCAGACTATACTACAAATCTACAGTAAGCAAGACAGTATGGTACTGGAACAAAAACAGAAATATAGATCAATGGAACAGGATAGAAAGCCCAGAGATAAACCCATGCACATATGGTCAACCTATATTTGACAAAGGGGGCGAGAATACACAATGGAGAAAAGACAGTCTCTTCAATAAGTGGTGCTGGGAAAACTGGACAACTACATGTAAAAGAGTGAAATTGGAACAGTTCCTATCACTATGCACAAAAATGCACTCAAAATGGATTAAAGACCTAAACGTAAAGCCAGACACTGTAAAACTCTTAGAGGAAAGCATAAGCAGAACACTCTGTGACATAAATCACAGCAAGATCCTTTTTGACCTACCTCCTAGAGAAATGGAAATAAAAACAAAAATGAACAAATGGGGCCTAATGAAACTTCAAAGCTTTTGCACAGCAGAGTTAACCATATACAAGACAAAAAGACAACCCACAGAATGGGAGAAAACATTTGCAAATGAAGCAACTGATAAATGATTAATCTCCAAAATTTACAAGCAGTTCATGCAGCTCAATATCAAAAACAAACAAACCAATCCAGAATTGGGCAGAAGACCTAAGTAAACATTTCTTCTATAAGATATACAAATTGTCAACAAACATATGCAGCAATGCTCAACATCACTAATCATTAGAGAAATGCAAATCAAAACTACAATAAGGTATCACATTAGACCAGTCCGAATGACCATCATTAAAAAAAAATCTACAAACAATAAATGCTGGAGAGGGTGTGGAGAAAAGGGAACGCTCTTGCTCTGTTGGTGGGAATGTAAATTGATACAACCAGTATGTGGAACAGTATGGAGGTTCCTTAGAAAACTAAAGATAGAACTACCATACGACCCAACAATCCCACTCCTGGGCATATAGCCTAAATAAACCATAATTCAAAAAGTGTCATGTAAAACAATGTTCATTGCTCTATTTACAATAGCCAGGACATGGAAGCAACCTAAGTGTCCAGTGAGAGATGAATGTACAAAGAAGGTGTGGCACATATATACAATGGAATGTTAGCCATAAAAAGAAAGGAAATTGAGTTATTTGTACTGAGGTTGATGAACCTAGAGTCTGTCATACAGAGTGAAGTAAGTCATAAAGAGAAACAGAAATACCATATGCTAACACATATATATGGAATCTAAAGAAAAAAAAAAAAGGTTCTGAAACCTGTGAGCAGGACAGGAATAAAGACGCAGACGTAGCAAATGGAATAGAGGACATGGGGATGGGGAACGGTAAGATGAGACAAAGTGAGATTGTGGCATGGACTTATATATACTACCAAATGTAAAATAAATAGCTAGTAGGAAGCAGCCACATAGAACAGGGACATCAGCTCGGTGCTTTGTGACCACCTAGATGGGTGGGATAGGGAGTGTGGGAGGGAGACACAAGGGGGAGGTGACATGGGGATATATGAATATGCATAGCTGATCCACTTTCTTATAAAGCAGAAACTAACACACCATTGTAAAGCAATTACATTCCAATAAAGATGTTTAAATAAATTAACAAATAAACAAATAAATAAATAATTAAAGGATTGGCCAGTGGTGGAGAAATCACACTAGCCTGTTTAAAACTGGTGGCATGATCAAATGGCCCACAGGCAATTATAATTCATAGGACCCTCCATCTGCAGATGGATGGAAGTTCTGATAGAAAATCAGTTTGGATTTGGACAGGTTAAATTTGAGGAGGTGAGATATGTAGTAGAAATATAAGACTGTCAGTTGGGTGAGAGAGGGCTTAAGGTTCAACAAATAGATGTGGTAGTCCACAACATGAAGTGTTCAGACTCTGAGAGTGTGTAATTAATGCATTAAATTCTTGAAGTGTTTTTGTAATAATTAAAATATATCAAACATTTACAGAAGAGTTAACACCTACCCTGCTGAAAGGCTTCCAAAGAATTGCAGAGGAAGGAATACTCCCAAGATCATTCTATGAGGCCACCATCACCCTGATACCAAAACCTGACAAAAATATAACAAAAAAGTAAATTAAAAGCCAATATCACAGATAAATATAGATGCAAATATCCTCAACAAAATACTAGCAAACCAAATCCAACAGCGCCTTAAAAGGATCATACAGCAATGATCACGTGGGATTTATCCCAGGGATGCAAAGATTCTTCAATACTCACAAATCAGTCAGTGTGATACACCACATGTACATATTGAAGAATAAAAACCATATGATCATCTCAATAGGTGCAGAAAAAGCTTTTGACAAATTCAACATTCATTTATGATAAAAACTCTCCAGAAAGTGGGCATAGCGGGAACCTACCTCAACGTAGTAAAGGCCATATACGACAAACCCACAGCAGACATCATTCTCAACAGTGAAAAGTTGAAAGTATTTCCTCTAAGATCAGAAACATGACAAGGATGTCCTCTCTCAACACTATTATTCAAAATATTTGTGGAAGTCCTGGCTATGGCAATCTGAGAAAAAGAAATAAAAAGAATCCAAATTGGAAGAGAAGTAAAACTGTCACTGTTTGCAGATGACATCATACTATACATAGAAAACCCTAAAGATGCTACCAGAAAACTACTAGAGATCATCAAATAATTTGTTAAAGTTTCAGGATTTAAAATTAATACACAGAAATCTCTTGCATTCCTATACGCTAACAACTAAATATCAGAAATGTAAATGAAGGTAGCAATCCCATTTACCATAGCATCAAAAATAATAAAATACCTAGGAATAAATCTACATAAGGAGGTAAAAAACCTGTACTCAGAAAAGTATAAAATACTGATGAAAGAAATCTAAGATGATACAAACAGATGGAGAAATATACCGTGTTCTTGGATTGGAAGAATCAATATTGTGAAAATGACTATACTACCCAACAATCTACAGATTCAATGCAATCCTTATCAAATTACCTGTGACATTTTTTTTACAGAACTAGAACAAAAAATTTTACAATTTGGATGGAAACAGTAAGACCCCAAATAGCCAAAGCAATCTTGGAAAAGAAAAACGGATCTGAAGGAATCAGGCTCCCTGACTTCAGACAATACTGCAAAGCTACAGTCATCAATACCGTATGGTACTGGCACAATATCAGAACTATAGATCAATGGGACAGGATAGAAAATCTAGAGGTACGCGTGCACCTAATCTATGACAAAGGAGGCATGAATATACAATGGAAAAAGTCTCTTCAGTAAGTGGTGCTAGGATAATTGGACAATTACATGTAAAAAAATGAAATTATAACACTTCCTAAAACCATACAAGAAAGTAAACTCAAAATTGATTAGGGATCAAATGTAAGGCCAGCTGCTATAAAACTCTTAGAGGAAAATCTAAGCAGAACCCTCTCTGGCATAAATTGCTGCAAGATCTTTTTCAATCCACCTCATAGTGTAATAAAAATAAAGACAAAAAGAAATTGGACCAAATTATACCTAAAAGCTTTTGCACAGCAAAGGAAACCATAAACAAAACTAAAAGACAACCCTCAGAATGGGAGAAAATATTTGCAAATGAAGCAACTGACAAGGGAATAATTTCCAAAATATACAAACAGTTCATGCAGCTCAATATCAAAAAAAACCCCAAACAACCCAATCAAAAAGTGGGGAGAGATATAACTAGACATTTCCCAAAGAAGGCATACAGTTGGCTAAAAAGCACATGAAAAGATGCTCAACTTAACTAATTATTAAAGAAATTCAAATAAAAACTACAATGTAGTATCACCTCAGACTGCACAGAATGGCCATCATCAAAAAATCTACAAACAATAAATGCTGCAGAGAGTGTGGAGAAAAGGTAACCATCTTACACTGTTGGCGGTAATGTAAACTGGTACAGCCACTATGGAAACAGTATGGAGTTTCCTTAAATAAATAAATAGAGCTACCATATGATCCAGCAATCCCACTCCTGGGCATATATCCAGAGAAAACCATAATTCAAAAAGATACATGCACCTCACTGTCCATTGCAGCACTATTTATCATAGCCAGGACATGAAGCCACCTAAATGTCCATTGACAGAGGAATGGATAAAGATGTGGTACATATAGACAATGGAATATTACTCAGCCATAAAAAAGAGCAAGTAATGCCTTTTGCAGCAATATGCATGGACATAGAGATTTTCATACTGAGTAAGCCAAATATTATATGATGTGACTTATATGTGGAATCTAAAAGCAGGGTACAAATGAACTTATCTATGAAACAAATAGATTTACAGATGTAGAAAATTAACATATGGTTTCCAGGGGTAGGGGGAGGAGGAATAAATTGGAAGATTGGGATTGACATATACACACTACTGTATATGAAATAGATAACTAATAAGGACCTACTGTATAACACAGTGAACTCTACTCAATACTCTGTAATGGTCTACATGGGAAAAGAATCTAAAACAGAGTGGCTATACATATATGTATAACAGACTCAGTTTGCTCTACCTTGAAATTAGCACAATATTTTAAATCAAATGTACTTCAATAAAAAATTTTAAAAATCATAAATTTTTTCCAAAAATTATTTTATTCAAATTTAATTTATCTTTGCTTTTACTGTAAGAACAGTTAACACTCTCTCACCTATATTTGATAATGTTCCACCAAGGAACTAATGTTCTTATTACCATATATGTAGGTTGTATATATTTCAAGTAGCTGCATTAAAAATTCTCCTCAAATTCTATCTGTATATGTAGATATATTTTGCAGTAAAGTCATTTATGATTGAAAATGCAAGTATAGATTTATGCTATATATAGGTATATATTTCTGTAACAGACTTATTTGAAAACATATTCAAGAATATATTTTCATGAGAAATAATAAATATGTTGGCATGTATGACATGTTTTATATATAAATTATTTTTATAATTATACACATTATATATATATAAAACATTTGATGTTTTTAACACAGTAGGCTCAATTTATATTAGAAAATCTCAGAGAATTCTCAAAATCACTCAAAATATTATCATATTTAATTATAATTCCAAATCTTAGTTTGGTTTGTTTAATAATTTCAAGGAAGAAAAGTGGGATCAAAGTATTTCTAAAGTACTGAGTTTCTTTAAATTATAGAATATTGGTAATATAAAAGTACAGAAAACTGGGTCCTAAGTCTTTTTCAGATGTGGGCCATTATTCTTTTTTTCAGAATTTGCAATAAAACTTCTTTGTCTACACCTCAATTTTGATTTGCTTTTTAAAAATTGTCCCAGGGTTCACTTATGCATAAATTATCTTATAATTCATATGTTTAGTTTGCCTTATTTGAATCTTATTCAAGAATATTTTTCAAGAGAAATGTATGATAATAAAAGGTTCAAATGAAACTAAATACAATTTGAAATCTAAACAGCTAAAAGAATAATTAAATTTGAACTCCTGAAACAAAACATTTAGGAATGAGACGAATTCTATTTTTTTTCAAGCCCATTAACTCCCCAAATCTAAAAGAGAAGTAAGAGTAATTAATGACATTCAAAATGTTGCTACCATATCCCTCACCTAACCTGAGTATGAAAACTGTTGCAACATTTTGTTAAACAATGTTTTAAAATGTGTTGTCCTTCTCTATATAGCATTAATATTTTAAAGCTTGTTACAACTCATCTGTGTTAATCCTAACCTTTGTAAATGCATAGCATATTAAGAATAAACACATACTCTAAGGTGTCATTCAGAAATGAAAGCATTAGTTTCTGCTTTATAACAGAAAAAAAGCAGAAACTAACTTTTCTGTTATAAGGCAGAAACTAATGCTATCATTTCTGAATGATACCTTAGAGTATGTGCATTGTAAAGCAATTATACTCCAAAAAAGATGTTTAGAAAAAAGATGTGGGAGTGCAAATACACTTGCACCTACTTATAATCACTCTTGATTATAATTCAGTCAAAACTCTTGTCCTTTGAGAAAGGAAATACAGAAAGGAATGATTGTAAATTCCTAGTTGCACTTCCATGGAAAATATATTCTTTGCTCTGTACTTTCATTATATAAATAGAGACTTTTTTTTGTACTATTTTACTACTAAAGATAGAATTATTTGTAACTGCAATTAAATCCCTGATATGCACTTTTTTTCCTTTGGGAAAAAATAAACCTACCATCTAAAAAAAGAAAAAAAATAAATAAAAGCATTGCTGGTTTCAATTTGTAAAATATGAAACTTCTAGTAAAAGAAAAATAAGTTAATTATTATGGTACACCATGAAATGTTATTTTGTATCAAACATTCACACATTTAAAAGAAAGTAAGAAAATGTAAATATCAATGCATATATTTGAGTTGTAGGGGAGCACAATGCCAACGTGTTTTCTGAAATCACAAAAGCAGATATGACTCTTTGTATTATATATTTTTAATTAGTATTAAAAATAGTCTGCATATATTCATTAGTATCTAAAACGAATACTAAAAAACAAAGTACAAATAACAATGCACAAAATTACAAGGCAAATGCACTCTGCTCTTTGCTCAGGATATCCTACATCACAATACTGGTATATGTTTAGTTAGGGGAAGGAGTAAATGTTTTTATTAATTTGCCCAAAGACATTATCACATCACCAAGTGAAGCTTGTGTGAGTCTAAAAAAAAGAATGAGCTTAAAAATGAAGCAGTTTTGATTGAGCCTATTGCTTCATACTAATAAGTTTAATGTATAACATTTACCTTTAAACTATAAAATACATTCATGAATCAGCTAAATAATGTCGTCTGGCAATCAGAAGTTCTATTCCAGTTTATAAGGCAGAAATAGCTAGCAAACATACTTTTAATGGCTAGTGAAATACTTCACAGTATAGAAATAAAACATTTTCCTATTCTATTAAAATGTCAGACTTTATTTACTAGAGGTCATAACAGCAAGTTTCTTATATATTAAAGCATATTAAAAGTAAAGTATAAAAATGCATTTAAGGGCTTCCCTGGTGGCGCAGTGGTTGAGAGTCCACCTGCCGATACAGGGGACACGGGTTCGTGCCCAAGTCCGGGAAGATCCCACATGCCGTGGAGCAGCTAGGCCCGTGAGTCATGGCCACTGAGCCTGCGTGCCCAGAGCCTGTGCTCCACAACGGGAGAGGCCACAACAGTGAGAGGCCCACATACCGCAAAACAAAAAAACAAAACAAAACAAACAAAAAAAACATTTAAAATATATTTTCAAGCAGTGTGGTATACAATGTTGCTCTCTTGGATATGTTTGTATTTTAGAGTATGGTTGTAAATGGCACCACTTTTGTTAAATTATGTTCATATCTCATCAGAAAATTAAATTGATTTAAAACCTTAATGAACAAGCTGTAGTTTGGGCTTTCTGTGGAAAATGAATAGAAAGTATTGTTTGAAATTCATCAAGAAAATATTCTATATAAAATTTCATGTGCCAAGTTTCAAAAGTAAAGATTAAGAAAACTTCTTGTATATACAAAAATATTTCCTACTACTTCTACCTGGAAGTATATAATTACCATATACTTGGAATTTCATTCCACTCCATTAGCTATGTACCTTCCAAAGAATGTAAAGATGATTCTTTTTTTTTTTTTTTTTTTTGGCGGTATATGGACCTCTCACTCTTGTGGCCTCTCCCATTGCAGAGCACAGGCTCTGGACACGCAGGCTCAGTGGCATGGCTCACGGGCCTAGCGGCTCCTTAGCATGTGGGATCTTCCCAGACTGGGGCACGAACCTGTGTCCCCTGTATTGGCAGGCGGACTATCAACCACTGTGCCACCAGGCAAGCCCAAGATGATTCTTTAATGGTGATTCATGATCAAATTGGAAATGAATGAATTCACCTGAGTATTTTTCTATGATGAATCTTGTTCAATATTGGTTTCTTTCTTTATTATCTGTAGATTTACTATGAATCGTGACTGTAAAGTAACAGCATTTTTAGAAAATCAATTTGGTAAATAGCATTCAAAAAGAAAATAGTCATTACTTTTCAAATTTAAATCAATTCCAATAAGTTTAAAACATGTACAAAATATAAAAAATAAATACTATAGGCATAACTTAATGACTATGTTCCAAAAATTTAGACTAGAGTTAATAAAATAAATCATCTTACTCATCCAGTTTTATACTCTTCCTCAAAACAGCAACTTATCAGCACCCGACCTTCAGGCTTGATATTTCACTTCACTGTGAAACAAGATGGTTTAAAATCTAACTCTACTCTAATCACTTATCTCTATCTTTGTTTTTTACATCTTTATTGGAGTATAATTGCTTTACAATGGTGTGTTAGTTTCTGTTTTATAACAAAGTGAATCAGTTATACATATGTTTCCATATCTCTTCCCTCTTGTGTCTCCCTCCCTCCCACCCTCCCTATCCCACCCCTCTAGGTGGTCACAAAGCACCAAGCTGATCTCCCTGTGCTATGTGGATCATTATTGAAGAAGAAAAGCATTCTAGCTGAGCACCAGCCAGGAGACATTGAAGGGAGTATTAATGAGATGGACAGAAAGCAGGCAGTTATTTCTCTAGAGGGTGAAGTGTTAACAAACTAGTGACCATGAAGAAGTTAAAAGAAAAGACAAATAGGACTGTTCCTTTTCTGACTAAGAGCATATACCTTAGGAGAACAATAACTTAGGAGAAGTCAGAGTTCTTCTTTGATGAATATTGCCTAGTAAGACCTCGCTTTGATCTCTGCCTTATTTCAAGGGTACACATCAAATTACATTGAATGAGCTTTAGTCTCCCCTTCAGGTGATCATGAACTAGGGAATTAGTAATTTTGTTATCATTTTTCTAACTTTTATCTCTATCTTATGTATTTTATAGCTGAAGGACTTTAAGCAGAAGGTATATAACTTGCTCAAATGGCAACTAAATTTAGGAGCAGAGAAAGGTCTGGAATTTATTCCAAGTTTCAATTCAAAGTTCTCTCTTCCGCTTTCAGCATGGTTCCCATATCATCTATATCAAATATCTTCTTATATTGACAGAGATACACATTTTTGTAAGACTACTTAAATGTGAAGTGTTTCAGGCATATTCATAATAATGAGAATGATTTTAATAGTTAGATTTTATTAAATTATGCCACACTGAATTTTTTTTTAAATTTATTCCCAATTTCCCATTTTACAGATAAATAAATTGGGAGGAAGAAATCATATTTTTTCTATAATCCAGAGTCCATAATGTTCATTACCCACATTCATTTTGTTAAATAAAAATGAATAAAAAATCTTCATTCATCCAGGTCATATTTTTGCATATATCATCAATGTTAATAATTTATTATTTTTCTGTTTTGCAGTAAGCACATTGAGTAGCATAGTACAAAATACTGTCTTTTTATATCAAAAGTAGAAATCATTCTGAGAGAATCATGTTTTGTCAGCATATTCACATATAAATGTAAACTGAATTAAATTAAATATTTTTTCTAGACTATAATATTATTAATTTCAAGAAGGAGTGAAAAA
This sequence comes from Phocoena phocoena, assembly GCF_963924675.1. Taxonomy (NCBI): domain Eukaryota; kingdom Metazoa; phylum Chordata; class Mammalia; order Artiodactyla; family Phocoenidae; genus Phocoena; species Phocoena phocoena. The sequence continues at coordinate 42,236,867 of NC_089236.1, read as the reverse complement.
GCACATTAATTAAAATATGTAGTTGGTTCTAGCTGCTACAGATATATGGGACTTATTTTTGCTTGTTGTGATATGATTTTAATGAAGACTCCACAAATAAATGAATTAAACTATAAAACTTGAAGTGCATTTATTTTTTGTATATAAAATTGATCACATTAAACTTATTAAATTAAAGTATTACCTTTATTATACTTGTTTTTTTCTAATGAAAGCAATTATACTGTAACATTTTACATCAAAATATATAAAAAAGATTAAATAAGATAATTTTATCAATCTTAATACTTAATAATTTTCTGTATTTAATTTAGAAAGAGCATCTTATATTTAAGAATAAATCTCTTAACAAATATAAAAACATTATGAAGTATGCAGGACATTAGTAAAATAGACTAATGGTAATTAGTAATTGGCAATAAAAGGGTTAAAACAAGCATGGTGTTCTCAGAATAGAAAGAAGAGGATTATGTGGTGAAGTAAAATTAATTAATATAGCTTTTTAAAAAAAACTAGACAGATATTTGGTAATAATCTATAATTCAAATGGATGCTTTTGGTCCTGGTTACAAAGGTTTAACTGTTTTTCCTTTGAGATTTTCATACAAAATATCTTGAAGTTCTATTGTGGGGAAAAATTAATAAAAAGTCACATTAAAGTCATAAAGGAGCCATAATTTTTAAAAGGGTAAGAATTAAACAGTTTGAATTCAAATGAGATTTTACTTTAAGAAGAGAAAATCTAAATTGTTATATTTATGTCATGTCAAAACCTATAATATAGAAAAATGAATCATTCAGAAGATATATGGCTAATTTAGTACACTTATTCTGAATAAATGGTTCCTAGCATTCTTGAAGTGTTCTTTCTATAAAATTTTCATTATATGAGCTGCCTGAAAACAGTCTAATTTCCAAAATGTTTTATCACAGGTTGATTTCTGATGAAACATTATTGATTACAGTTTATTGTAATTAATTTAATTACTTTAAAATAAAATACAATTCAAAACTTTTTGCACATGAATTTTTTGTAAACATGGAATGATAGATTTATTGATAATTAATACACTTAATACAATACATATGAGTTTCACTTTTCAAATATATAGTTAAGCTCTAATACACAACATGGCAGAGCTCTAAAATATTTAGCAGAGAAAATATAATTGATGCTTACTTAAAAAGAAGTTAGAATATTGCACAGAAGTTCTCTGTATTTTTAAAGCAAGCAGAGTAGCTTGGCATTCAAACAATAATCTCTGTGTAAAGTATATTGTGTCTCATTGAAGTAAAAGAAAGCAATGATCTTCCCTGAAGAACATTGACAAGAGTTAATGACAACTTTTGTGTCATACATTATTATTCACTAGGCAGTTATTGTTTAATGTAAATTTGATAATACTACCCAGATATTTTGAGATGATACATAGTTGGGTTGATTAATTTATAAATTAGTTCCATTAACCTATTCCTTGAATTAATTTCATTTGAGACCAGTTATTATAATAGACCTGTGCTATTACGAAATGAGTCAAAGAAAATGTGAAGACACAGTAGAAATATGACAAATCATTTTAAAAAACAGTTTTCTTGAGTATTTTAAAGAGAAACTTTTTATAACATAATGCCAATTGATAAATATAGAAGAAATCAAGTTAAAAGACAAGTATTTGGAAAAATTAGACAGAATCATCAATAAATGAGTAAAGGGTCATGAGTAAAATTCTGTTGAGTAATGACACATGATATTCACAAAATGTCACCCACAATATACTTTTTATTTACACAGAGGAAAAAATTTAACTCTAGAAATTTGGCATAAACTACCTTAAGCACATAATCAAAGTTAATGTCCAAAATGAGTCAAACCAACATCAAGAGCCTTCTAACATAATACATTGGAAAGAATTAAGCAACACATCTGTCACGTCCTTGCCAAAAATGCATACTCTTAATATTATCTTGAGGAAATACCAGACAGACCAACACTGTGGAATATTTTTAAAAATAATGGCTGGAACTATTAAAAAAGATCAAGTCCATAAAGACAATGAAAGACTGTTAACTTGTGCGGTTTAGAAGTGAATAAAGAGATGAAACATGAAGACTGGATGCAACATGTTATAAATGATTTCTTGGTTGTGGGACGTATTTTAGTTTTTATTCTTTTTTGATATTAATGGGAAAATTAGGACTTATTTATTAAATGTCTATAGAATACATAATAGTTTTAGATGAGTGCTAATGTCCTTATTTTGCTAATTACAACATAGTTATGTTAGCAAGTGTATTTTTAATTTTTGTTATTGGAGTATAATTGTTTTACAAAGTTCTGTTAGTTTCTGCTGTACAACGAAGTGAACAAGCAATATGTATACATATATCCCCTTCCCCTTGGACCTCCCTGCTACCTCCTCAGCTGACCCATTTAAGTCATCAAGGGCACCAAGCTGAGCTCCCTGTACTATACAGCAGGTTCACACTAGCTATTTAACACATGACACTGTATATATGTCAATCCATATCTCCCAATTCATACCAGCTGCTCCTTCTGCCTCCATGTCCACACTTCAGTTCTCTATTTCTGCATCTCTATTCCTGCCATGCAAATACGTTCATCTGTACCATTTTTCTAGATTCCACATATATGTGTTAATATATGATATTTGTTTTTCTGACTTACTTCACCCTGTTTAACAGACAGGTCCATCCACATTTCTACAAATGACCCAATTTTGTTGCTTTTCATGGCTGAGTAATATTCCATTGTATATATATACCACATCTTCTTTATCCATTACTCTGTTGAAGGATATTTAGGTTGCTTTCATATCCTGGCTATTGTAAATGGTGCTGTAATGAACATTGGGGTACATGACTCTTTTTGAATTATGGTTTTCTCACGGTATATGCCCAGTAGCTGGATTGTGGGGTCAGAGGGAAGTTCTATTTCTAGTTTCTTAAGGAATTTCCATACTGTTATCCTTAGTGGCTGTATCAATTTACATTACCACCAACAGTGTAAGATGGTTCCCTTTTCTCCACACCCTCTCCAGCATTTATTGTTTGCATATTTTTTGATGATGGTCATTCTGAGTGGTGTGAGATGATACCTCATTGAAGTTTTGATTTGCATTTCTCTAATATTAGTGATGCTGAGCATCTTTTCAGGTGCCTCTGGGCTATCTGTATGTCTTCTTTGGAGAAATGTCTATTTAGGTCTTGCTCATTTTTTGATTGGGTTTTTTATTTTTTTAATACTGAGCTGCATGAGCTGTTTATATATTTTGGAGATTAATCCTTTGTCCGTTGGTTCATTTGCAAATATTTTCTCCCATTCTGAGGGTTGTCTTTTTGTCTTCTTTGTAGTTTCCTTTGCTTTGCAAAAGCTTTTAAGTTTCATTAGGTCCCATTTGTTTATTTCTGTTTTTATTTCCAATACTCTAGGAAGTTGGTCAAAAGAGATGTTGCTGTGATTTATGTCAAAGTGTAGTCTTCCTATGTTTTTCTCTCAGAGTTTTATAATGTCCAGTCTTATATTTGGTCTTTAACTCATTGTGATGCTAATTTTATTTATGGTGTTAGGGAGTGTTCTAATTTCAGTTTTTTTTTATGTAGTTCTCCAGTTCTCTCAGCACCACTTATTGAACAGACTGTTTTTTCTCTATTGTATATCCTTGCCTCCTTTGTCATAGATTAGGTTACCACAGGTGCATGGATTTATCTCTAGGCTTTCTATCCTGTTGCACTAATCTATATTTCTGTTTTGTGTCAGTACCATACTGTCTTGATTACGGTAGTTTTGTAGTATATTCTGAAGTCAGGGAGCCTGATTCCTCTAGCTCTGTTTTTCTTTCTCATCACTGCTTTGGTTACTTAGAGTCTTTTGTGTCTCTATACAAATTATAAATTTTTTTTGTTGTAATTCTGTGAAAAGCACCACTGGTAATTTGATAGGGATTGCATTGAATCTGTAGATTGTTTTGGGTAATATAGTCATTTTGACAATATTGATTCTTCCAATCCAAGAACACGGTATATCTATCCAACTATTTGTGTCATCTTTGCTTTCTTTCATCAGTGTTTTATAGCTTTCTGAGTACATGTCTTTTGCCTCCTTAGGTAGGTGTATTCCTAGCTATTTTATTTTTTTGATGCTGTGGTAAACGGGATTGTTTCCTTAATTTTTATTTCTGAAATATCGTTGTTAGTATAGAGGAATGCAAGAGATTTCTGTGCATTAAGTTTGTATCCTGCAACCTTACCAAATTCATTGTTTAGCTGTTTTAGTTTTTTGGTGACATCTTTAGGATTTTCTATGTATAGCATCATGTTATTTGCAAACAGCGATAGTTTTACTTCTTCTTTTCCAATTTTTGTTCCTTTTATTTCTTTTTCTCCTTTGATTGCTCTGACTGAAACTTCCAAAGCTATGTTGAATAATAGTGGTGAGAATGGACATCCTTGTCTGTTACTGATCTTAGAGGAAATGCTTTCACTTTTTCACTATTTAGAATGATGTTTGCTGTGGGGTTGTTGTATATGACACTAATTATGTTGAGATAGTTTCCCTCTAAGCCCACTTTCTGGAGATGTTTTTTATCATAAATGGGTGTTGAATTTTGTAAAAAAATAAACCTTTCTGCATCTATTGAGATGATCATATTATTTTTTTATTCTTCAATTTGTTAATAAGTTGTATCAAATTTGTTGATTTGTTAAAGAATACTTGTATCCCTGGTGTAAATTACGCTCGACCATGGGGTATAATCCATTTAATGTGTTCTGCAATTCTGTTTGCTAGTATTTTCTTAAAGATATTTGCATCTATGTTCCCCAGTGATATTGGTCTTTGTTTCCTTTCTTTTTTTGTGTTATATCTTTGTTTGGCTTTGGTATCAGGGTGATGGTGGCCTCATACAGTTCCTCCCTCTTCAAATTTTTGGGAGAGTTTGAGAAGGATGGGTGCTAGCTCTTCTCTAAATGTTTGCTAGGGCTTCCCTCGTGGTGCAGTGGTTAAGAATCCACCTGCCAATGCAGGGAACACGGGTTTGAGCCTTGGTCTGGGAAGATCCCACATGCCATGGAGCAGCTGGGCCCATGTGCCACAATTACTGAGGCCCAGGCGCCTAGACACCATGCTCCACAACAAGAGAAGCCACCTCAATGAGAAGCTCATGCACCGCAATGAAGATTAGCTCCTGCTCGCTGCAGCTAGAGAAATTCCAATGCAGCAATGAAGACCGAAAGCAGCCAAAAATAAATAAATAAAATAAATTTAAATATTTGCTAGAATTCACCTGTGAAGCCATCTTGTCGTGGACTTTTATTTGTTAGAAGATTTTAAATTAGAGTTTCAATTTCATTACTTGTGTTTGGTCTGTTCATATTTTCCATTTCTTCCTGTTTCAGTCTTGGAGGATTGTACATTTCCAAGAATTTGTCCATTTCTTCCAGTTTGTTCATTTTACTGGTATATAGTTGCTTTTAAAAATCATTTATGAACCTTTGCATTTCTACAGGTTTAGCTGTAATTTCTCCTTTCTCATTTCTGATTTTATTGATTTAAATCCTCTCCTTTTTTTTTCTTGATGAGTGTGCCTAAAGTTTTATCAATTATTTTTATCTTCTCAAAGAACCAACTTTTAGTCTTATTGATCTTTGATTGTTTTCTTCATTTTTATTTCATTAATTTCTCCCCTGGTCTTATGATTACTTTCCTTCTACTAACTTTGGGTTTTCTTTGTTCTTCTTTCTCTAGTTGCTTTAAGTGTAAGGTTAGAATGTTTATTTGAGATTTTTCTTGTTTCTTGAGGTGAGATTGAATTGCTATAAACTTCCCTCTCAGGAAAAGAACGGCTTTTGCTGAGTCTCATAGGTTTTGGGTCATTGTGTTTTCATTGTCACTTTTTCTAAGTTTTTTAAAAAATTTCTTCTCTGATTTCTTCAGTGATCTCTTGGTTATGTAGTACTGTATTATTTAGCCTCCATTTGCGTGTTTTTGTACAGTTTTATTTCCTGTAACTGTTTTCTAATCTCATAGTGTTGTGGCAGGCAAAGATACTTGATACAATTTCAATTTTCTTAAATTTACAGAGGCTTGAGTTGTGACCCAAGATGTGATCTGTCCTGGAGAATTTTCCATGTGCACTTGAGAAGAAAGTGTATCCTGCCACTTTCACTTGGAATGTCTTATAAAAATCAACTAAATCTATCTGGTCTTTTCTGTCATTTAAAACTTGTTTTTCCTTATTTATTTTATATATGAATGATCTGTCCATCGGTGTAAATGGGGTGTTAATGCCCCCGTTATTATTATGTGACTGCTGTTTTCCCTTTTTATGGCTGTTAGCATTTGCCTTATGTATTGAGGTGCTCCTATGTTGGGTGCATAAATATTTATAATTGTTATCTCTTCTTCTTGGATTGATCTCTTGATCATTATGTAGTGTTCTTCCTTATCTCTTGTAACAGCCTTTATTTTAAAGTCTATTTTATCTGGTATGTGTATTGTTTCTCCATCTTTCTTTTCACTTCCATATGCATGGAATATCTTTTTCCTATCCCCTCACTTCAAGTCTCTATGTGTTCCTAAGTCTGTCATGGGTCTCGTGTAGACAACATATATATGGGTCTTGTTTGGTATCCATTCAGCCAGTATGCGTCTTTTGGTTAGAGAATGTAATCCACTTACATTCAAGGTAATTTTTGATATGTATGTTCCTAGTACCATTTTATTAATTGCTTCAGGTTTGTTTTTGTGGGTCTTTTTCTTCTCCGTTTTTTAATTTCCATCTTTATTGGAGTATAATTGCTTTACAATGGTGTGTTAGTTTCTGCTTTATAACAAAGTGCATCACTTATACATATGTTCCCATATCTCTTCCCTATGGCGTCTCCCTCCCTCCCACCCTCCCTATCCCACCCCTCTAGGTGGTAACAAAACACCGAGCTGATCTCCCTGTGCTATGCGGCTGCTTCCCACTAGCTATCTATTTTACATTTGATAGTGTATATATGTCCATGCCACTCTCTCGCTTTGTCACAGCTTACCCTTCCCCATCCCCATATCCTCAAGTCCATTCTCTAGTAGGTCTGTGTCTTTACTCCTGTCTTACCCCTAGATTCTTCATGACATATTTTTTCCTTAAATTCCATATACATGTGTTAGCATACGGTATTTGTCTTTCTCTTTCTGACTTACATCACTGTGTAGGACAGACTCTAGGTCCATCTACCTTATTACAAATAGCTCAATTTCGTTTCATTTTATGGCTGAGTAATGTTCCATTGAATATATGTGCCAGATCTTCTTTATCCATTCATCCGATGAGGGACACTTAGGTTGTTTTCATCTGCTGGCTATTGTAAATAGAGCTGCAATGAATATTTTGGTACATGACTCTTTTTGAATTTTGGTTTTCTCAGCCTATATGCCCAGTAGTGGAATTGCTGGGTCATATGGTAGTTCTATTTGTAGTTTTTAAGGAACCAGCATACTGTTCTCCATAGTGGCTGTACCAATCCACATTCCCACAAGCAGTGCAAGACAGTTCCATTTTCTCCACACCCTCTACAGCATTTATTGTTTCTAGATTTTTGGATGATGGTCATTCTGACTGGTGTGACATATGATATCTCATTGTAGTTTTGATTTGCATTTCTCTAATAATTCATGTTGAGCATTCTTTGAATGCTCAAAGAATGTTGAGCATTCTTTCATGTGTTTGTTGGCAGTCTGTATATCTTCTTTGGAGAAATGTCTATTTAGATCTTCTGCCCATTTTTGTATTCAGTTGTTTCCTTTTTTGTTATTGAGCTACATGAACTGCTTGTAAAATTTGGAGATGAATCCTTTGTCAGTTGCTTCATTTGCAAATATATTCTCCCATTCTGAGGGTTGTCTTTTGGTCCTGTTTCTGGTTTCCTTTGCTGTCCAAAACCTTTGAAGTTTCATGAGGTCCCATTTGTTTATTTTTGTTTTTATTTCCATTTCTCTAGGAGGTGGGTTAAAAAGGATCTTGTTATGATTTATGTCATAGAGTGTTCTGCCTATGTTTTCCTCTAAGGGTTTGACAGTTTCTGACCTTATATTTAGGTCCTTAATCCATTTTGAACTTATTTTTGTGTATGGTGCTAGGGAGTGATCTAATCTCATACTTTTACATGTACCTGTCCAGTTTTCCCAGCACAAGTTATTGAAGAGGCTGTGCTTTCTCCACTGTATATTCCTGTCTCCTTTATCAAAGATAAGGTGACGATACGTGCATGGGTTTATCTATGGGCTATCTATCCTGTTCCATTGATCTATCTTTCTGTTTTTGTGCCAGTACCATACTGTCTTGATTACTATAGCTTTGTAGTATAATCTGAAATCAGGATGCCTGGTTCCTCCAGCTCCGTTTTTCATTCCCAAGATTGCTTTGGCTATTCGGGGACTTTTGTGTTTCCCTACAAATTGTGAAATTTTTTGTTCTAGCTCTGTGAAAAATGACAGTGGCAGTTTAATAGGGATTGCATTTAATTGGTAGATTACTTTGGGTAGCAGAGTTATTTTCACAAAGTCGATTCTTCCAATCCAAGAACATGGTATATCTCTGCATCTATTTGTATCATCTTTAATTTCTTTCATCAGTGTCTTATAAATTTCTGCATACAGGTCTTTTGTCTCCTTACGTAGGTTTATTCCTTGATATTTTATTCTGTTTGTTGCAATAGTAAATGAGAGTGTTTTCTTGATTTCACTTTCAGATTTTTCATCATTAGTGTATAGGAATGCCAGAGATTTTTGTGCATTTATTTTGTATCCTGCTACTTTACCAAATTCATTGATTAGTTTTAGGAGTTTTCTGGTAGCATCTTTAGGATTCTCTGTGTATAGTATCATGTTATATGCAAACAGTGAAAGCCTTCTTCTTTTCCAATTTGGATTCCTTTTATTTCCTTTTCTTCTCTGATTGCTGTGTCTAAAACTTCCAAAACTATGTTGAATAAGAGTGGTGAGAGTGGGCAACCTTGTCTTGTTCCTGATATTAGTGGAAATGCTTTCAGTTTTTCACCATTGAGGGTGATGTTGGCTGTGGGCTTTTCATAAATGGGCTTTATTATGTTTATGAAAGTTCTCTCTATGCCTACTTTCTGCAAGTTTTTTTTAATTATAACTGGGTGTTGAATTTTGTCAGAAGCTTTCTCTGCATCTATTGAGATGATCATATGGCTTTTCTCCTTCAATTTTTTAAGATGGTGTATCACATTGATTGATTTGCGTATATTGAAGAATCCTTTAATTCCTGGAATAAACCACAATTTATCAGGGTGAATGATCCTTTTAATGTGCTGTTGGATTCTGTTTGCTAGTATTTTGTTGAGGATTTTTACGTCTATGTCATCAGTGATATTGGCCTGTAGTTTTCTTTCTTTGTGACATCCTTGTCTGGTTTTTGTATCAGGGTGATGTTGGCCTCGTAGAATGAGTTTGGGTTTGTTCCTTCCTCTGCTATACTTTGGAAGAATTTGAGAAGGATAGGTGTTAGCTCTTCTCTAAATGTTTGATAGAATTCGCCTGTGAAGCCATGTGGTCCTGGGCTTTTGTTTTTTGGAAAATTTTTAATCACAGTTTCAATTTCAGTGCTTGTGATTGCTCTGTTCATATTTTCTATTTCTTCCTGATTCAGTCATGGCAGATTGTGCATTTCTAAGAATTTGTCCAGTTCTTCCAGTTTGTCCATTTTATTGGCATAGAGTTGCTTGTAGTAGTCTCTTATGATCTTTTTTTTTTATTTCTGCACTGTCGGTTGTTACTTCTCCTTTTTCATTTCTAATTCTATTGATTTGAGTCTTCTTCCTTTTTCCTTGATGAGTCTGGCTAATGGTTTATCAAATTTGTTTATCCTCTCAAAGAACCAGGTTTAGTTTAATTGATCTTTGCTATCATTTCTTTCATTTCTTTTTCATTTATTTCTGATCTGATCTTTATGATTTCTTTCCTTCTGATAACTTTGGGTTTTTTTTTTTTTCTTCTTCTTTCTCTGATTGCTTTAGGTTCAAGGATAGGTTGTTTATTCAATATGTTCCTGTTTCCTAAGGTAGGATTGTTTTGCTATAGACTTCCCACTTAGAACTGATTTAGCTGAATCCCATAGGTTTTGGGTCGTCACGTCTCCATTGTCATTTGTTTCCAGGTATTTTTTTAAAATTTCCTCTTTGATTTCTTCAGTGATCACTTCGTTATTAAGTAGTGTATTATTTAGCCTCCATGTATTTGTATTTTTACAGATCTTTTCTTGTAATTTATATCTAATCTCACTGCGGTGTGATCGGAAAAGATACTTGATATAATTTCAATTTTTTAAAATTTACCAAGGCTTAATTTGTGACCAAAGATATGATCTGTCCTGGAGAATATTCCATGAGCACTTGAGTAAAATGTGTATTCTGTTGTTTTTGGATGGAATGTCCTTTAAATATCAATTAAGTCCATCTTCTTTAATGTATCATGTAAAGCTTGTGTTTCCTTATTTATTTCCATGTATGATGATCTGTCCAATGGTGAAAGTCGGGTGTGAAAGTTCTCTACTATGATTGTGTTACTGTCGATTTCCCCTTTTATGGCTGTTAGCATTTGCCTTATGTATTGAGGTGCCCCTATGTTGCGTGCATAAATATTTACAATTGTTATATCTTCTTCTTCGATGTATCCCTTGATCTTTATGTAGTGTCCTTTTGTCTCTTCTAATAGTCTTTATTTAAACGTTTATTTTGTCTGCTATGAGAATTGCTACTCCAGCTTTCTTTTTGTTTCCATTTGCATGAAATATCTTTTCCATCCCCTTACTTTCAGTCTGTATGTGTCTCTAGGTCTGAAGTGGGTCTTTTGTAGACAGCATATATATGGGTCTTGTTTTTGTATCCATTCAGCCAGTCTGCGTATTTAGGTGGCAGCATTTAATCCATTTGCATTTAAGGTTATTATCAATATGTATGCTCCTATTCCCATTTTCTTAATTGTTTTTGGTTTGTTATTGTAGGTCTTTTCCTTCTTTTGTGTTTCTTGCCTAGTGAAGTTCTTTTAGCATTTGTTGTAAAGCTGGGTTGCTGGTGCTGAACTCTCTCAGCTTTTGCTTGTCTGTAAGGTTTTAATCACTCAATCAAATCTGAATGAGATTCTTGTTGGCTAGAGTAATCTTTGTTGTAGGCTTTTCCTTTTCATCAGTTTAAATATGTCCTGCCAGTCCCTTCGGGCTTGCAGAGTTTCTGCTGAAAGTTCAGCTGTTAACCTTATGGGGATTCCCTTGTGTGTTATTTGTAGTTTTTCCCTTGCTGCTTTTAATATGTTTTCTTTGTATTTAATTTTGACAGTTTGGTTAATATGTGTCTTGGCATATTTCTCCTTGGATTTATCATGTATGGGACTCTCTGTGCTTCCTGGACTTGATTAACTATTTAATTTCCCATATTAGGGAAGTTTTCCACTGTAATCTCTTCAAATGTTTTCTCAGTCCCTTTCTTTTCCTCTTCTTCTGGAACCTCTAAAATTCGAATGTTGGTGCATTTAATGTTGTCCCAGAGGTCTCTGAGACTGTCCTCAGTTCTTTTCATTCTTTTTTCTTATTCTGCTCTGCAGTAGTTATTTCTACTATTTTATCTTCCAGGTCACTTATCCCTTTCGCCTCAGTTATTCTGCTATTGATCCCATCTAGAGTATTTTTAATTTTAATTATTGTGTTGTTCATTGTTGTTTGTTTCATCTTTAGTTCTTCTAGGTCCTTGTTAAATATTTCTTGCATTTTCTCTATTCTATTTCCAAGATTTTGGATCACCTTTACTATCATTATTCTGAATTCTTTTTCAGGCAGACTGCCTATTTCCTCTTCATTCGTTAGGTCCAGTGGGATTTTATCTTGGTCCTTCATCTGCTGTGTGTTTTTCTGTCTTCTCATTTTGCTTATCCTACTGTGTTTGGGGTCTCTTTTGCAGGCTGCATGTTCGTAGTTCCCATTGTTTTTTCTGTCTGTCCCCAGTGGCTAAGGTTGGTTCAGTGGGTTGTGTAGACTTCCTGGTCGAGGGGACTAGTGCCTGTGTTCTGGTGGATGAGGCTGGATCTTGTTTATCTGGTGGACATGTCCACGTCTGGTGATGTGTTTTGTGGAGTTTGTGAACTTATTATGATTTTAGGAAGTCTCTCTGCTAATGAGTGGGGTTGTGCTCTTGTCTTGCTAGTTGCTTGGCATAGGGTGTCCAGCACTGTAGCTTGCTGGTCATTGAGTGAACCTGGGTGCTGATGTTGAGATGGAGATCTCTGGGTGCTTTTCGCCGTTTTGTGTTATGTGGAGCTGGGGGGTCTCTTGTGGATCAGTGTCGTGGAGTTGGCTCTCCCACCTCAGAGGCACAGCACTGACTCCTGACTACAGCACCAAGAGGCTTTCATCCACACGGCTCAGAATAAAAGTGTGAAAAAGTAGATAAAAAAGAAAGAAAGAAAGATGGAAGGAAGGAAGGAAGGAAAGAAGGAACTAAGGAAGGAGGGAAGGAGGGAGGGAGGGAGGGAGGGAAGGAAGGAAAGAAAGAAAGAAAGAAGGAAGTAAAGTAAAATAAAGCAAGATAAAATAGAAGTTATTAAAATAATTATTAAGAAAAAAATTTTTTAAAGAAAAAAAAAAAAAAAGGATAGATAGAACCCTAGGGCAAATTGTGGAAGCAAAACTATACAGACAAAATCTCACACAGAAGCATACACATACACACTCACAAAAAGAGGAAAAGGGGTAAAAATCATAAATCTTGCTCTCAAAGTCCACCTCCTCAATTTGGGATGATTCGTTGTCTATTCATGTATTCCACAGATGCTGGGTACATCAAGTTGATGGTGGAGCTTTAATCCACTGCTTCTGAGGTTGCTGGAATAGATTTCCCTCTCTCTTGTTTGTTCACACAGCTCCCGGGTCTCAGCTTTGGATTTGGCCCTGTCTCTGCCTGTAGGTCACTGCAGGGCATCTGTTCTTCGCTCAGACAGAATGAGGTTAACAGAGCAGCTGCTTTGGGGTCTCTAGCTCACTCAGGCTGGGGAAAGGGAGGGGTGCGGATTCGGGTTGAGCCTGTGGTGGCAGAAGACGCCAGGACATTGCACCAGCCTGAGGCACACTGTGCGTTCTCCTGGGGAAGTTGTCCCTGGATCCCGGGACCCTGGCAGTGGCAGGCTGCACAGGCTCCCCGGAATCAGGATGTGGATTGTGATCTGTGCTCACACACAGGCTTCTTGGTGGCAGCAGCAGCAGCAGCCTTAGTGTCTCATGCCCGTCTCTGGTGTCCACGTTTTTAGCCGCAGCTCACGCCTGTCTCTGGAGCTCCTTTAAGCAGTGCTCTTAATCCCCTCTCCTTGCGCACCAGGAAACAATGAGGGAAGAAAAAGCCTCTTGCCTCTTTGGCAGGTCCAGACTTTTCCCCGGACTCCCTCCTGGCTAGCTGTGGTGCACTAACACCCTGCAGGCTGTGTTCACTCCACCAACTGCAGTCCTCTCCCTGCGCTCTGCCTCAGCTCCCAGCCCCCACCATCCCTGACAGGTGAGCAGACAAGTCTCTCAGGCTGGTGAGTGCTCGTTGGCCCAGATCCTCTGTGGGAATCTCTCCATTTTGCCATCTGCACCCCTATTGTTGTGCTCTCCTCAAGGGCTATGAAGCTTTCCCCCTCTGCCTCCTGCAGTCTCCGCCCACTAAGGGGCTTCCTAGTTTGTGGAAACCTTTCCTCCTGCACAGCTCCCTCCCACTGGTGCAGGTCCCATCCCTATTCTTTTGTCTCTGTTTATTCTTTTTTCTTTTGCCCTACCGAGGTACGTGGGGACTTTCTTGCATTTTACGTGGTCTGAAGTCTTCTGCCAGCATTCAGTATGTGTTCTGTAGGAGTTGTTCCACGTGTAGATGTATTTCTGGTGTATCTGTGGAGGGGAAGGTGATCTCCACGTCTTACTCTTCCGCCATCTTCCCTGGAAATCCTCTTTTTCTTCTCTTGTTGTTCCCACCTAGAGAAGTTCCTTTAGCATTTGTTGTAAAGCTGGTTTGCTGGTGTTGAATTCTCTTAGCTTTTGCTTGTCTGTAAAGCTTTTGATTTCTCTGTTGAATCTGAATGAGATCCTTGCTGGGTAGAATAATCTTTGTTATAGGTAATCTCAGTGTCTTTTTCTTAATAAATACAAAATGGAAATATTTAGATGCATAGGGACTGTATGACTACAAGCTATACTAAAGCAACTAAAAAATATTGTGATTGTGTATCCCACAATTACTTGAGATAATTTTGTGAAAATTTTAGGGGTCTAATTTGGTGCTGGTTTTCCCCCAAGGAATTTTGCATCTGTTTCTACCTGGAGATAATGTTGCTTCTCTCCACCTGTCAATGTCCATGATATATTCTGAAAGAATTAATTTTAGTTTCCCCACCTACCTCTATCAATACTAATTATGAAATTTCCCTTAGGTCACCCTGCATTTTGCTGAAGAAATTAAGTTCCTATCTTTAGTTGAATAAACAATACACTACTTAATAACGAAGTGAACGCTGAAGAAATCAAAAGGGAAATCAGAAAATACCTAGAAACAAAGGACAATGGAGACAAACGACCCAAAGCCTATGGGATGCTGCAAAAGCAGTTTTAGGAGGGAAGTTTATAGCAATACAATCCTACTTTAAGAAACAAGAAACATCTCGAGAAAACAAACTCATCTTGCCCTAAAGCAATTAGAGAAAGAACAACAAAACACCAAAGGTAGCAGAAGGAAATAAATCATAAAGATCAGATCAGAAATAAATGAGAATGAAATGAAGGAAATGATAACAAAGATCACTAAAACTAAAATCTGGTTCTTTGAGAAGGTAAACAAAATTGAGAAACCATTATCCAGACTCATCAAGAAAAAAAGGGAGAAGACTCAAATCAATAGAATTAGAAATGAAAAAGGAGAAGTAATAACTGACACTGCAGAAATACAAAAGATCATGAGAGATTACTACAAGCAACTCAATGCCAATAAAATGGACAACCTATAAGAAATGGACAAATTCTTAGAAATGCACAACCTGCCATGACTGAATCAGGAAGAAATAGAAATATGAACAGACCAATCACAAGCATAGAAATTGAAACTGTGATTAAAAACCTTCCAACAAACAAAAGCTCAGGACCAGATGGCTTCACAGGCGAATTCTATCAAACATTTAGAGAAGAGCTAACACCTATCCTTCTCAAACTCTTCCAAAATATAGCAGAGGGAGAAACACTCCCAAACTCATTCTACGAGGCCACCATCACCCTGATACCAAAACCAGACAAGGACATTACAAAGAAAGAAAACTACAGGCCAATATCACTGATGAATATAGATGCACAAATCCTCAACAATATACTAGCAAACAGAATCCAACAGCACATTAAAACGATCATACATCATGATCAAGTGGGGTTCATTCCAGGAATGCAAGGATGCTTCAACATATGCAAATCAAACAATGTGATACACCATATTAACAAATTGAAGGGGAAAATCCATATGGTCTTCTCAATAGATGCAGAGAAAGCTTTCAACAAAATTCAACACCCATTTATGATAAAAAAAACCCTCCAGAAAGTAGGCATAGAGGGAACTTTCCTCAACTTAATAAAGGCCATATATGACAAACCCACAGCCAACAGCGTCCTCAATAGTGAAAAACTGAAAACATTTCCACTAAGATCAGGAACAAGACAAGGTTGCCCACCCTCACCACTCTTATTCAACAGTTTTGGAAGTTTTTGCCACAGAAATCAGAGAAGAAAAGCAAATAAAAGTAATCCAAATTGGAAAAGATGAAGTAAACTGTCACTGTTTGCAGATGGCATGATACTATACATAGAGAATCCTAAAGATGCTACCAGAAAACTTCTAGAGCTAATCAATGGATTTGTAAAGTAGCAGGATATAAAATTAATGCACAGAAATCTCTGGCATTTCTATGATAAATTATAAAAAATCTGAAAGTGAAATCAAGAAAACACTCCCATTTACCATTGCAACAAAAATAATAAAATATCTAGGAATAAACCTAACTAAGGAGAAAAAAGACCAGTATGAAGAAAATTATAAGACACTGATGAAAGAAATTAAGGATGATACAAATAGATGGAGAGATATACCATGTCCTTGGATTGGAAGAATCAACACTGTGCAAATGACTGTACTGCCCAAAGCAATCTACAGATTCAATGCAATCCCCATCAAACTACCTCTGGCATTTTTCACAGAAATAGAACAAAAAATTTTACAATTTGTATAGAAACACAAAAGATCCCAAATAGCCAAAGCAATCTTGAGAACAAAAAACAGAGCTGGAGGAATCAGGCTCCCTGACTTTACACTGTACTACAAAGCTACAGTAATCAAGACATTATGGTACTGGCACAAAAATAGAAAGATAGATCAATGGAACAAGATAGAAAGCCTAGAGATAAACCCATGCACATATGGTCACCTTACCTCTGATAAAGCAGGCAGTAATGTACAGTGGAGAAAGGACAGCCTCTTTAATAAGTGGTGCTGGGAAAACTGGACACGTACATGTAAAAGTATGAGATTAGATCACTCCCTGACACGATACACAGAAATAAGCTCAAAATGGATTAAAGACCAGAAACTATGGTAAGGCCAGGAACTATCAAACTCTTAGAGGAAATCATAGGCAGAACACTCTATGACATAGATCACAGCAAGATCCTTTTTGACCCACCTCCTAGAGAAATGGAAGTAAAAATAAACAAATGAGACCTAATGAAACTCCAAAGCATTTGTACAGCAAAGGAAACCATAATCAAGACCAAAAGGCAACCCTCAAAATGGGAGAAAATATTTGCAAATGAAGCAATTGACAAAGGATTAGTCTTCAAAATTTACAAGCAGCCCATGCAGCTCAATAACAAAAAAACAAAAAACCCAATCCAAAAATGGTCAGAAGACCTAAATAGACATTTATCCAAAGAAGATATACAGACTGCCAACAAACACATGAAAGAATGCCCAACATCATTAATCATTAGAGAAATGGAAATCAAAACTACAATGAGATATCATGTCACACCAGTCAGAATGGTCATCATCAAAAAATTTATAAACAACAAATGCTGGAGAGGGTGTGGAGACAAGGGAACACTCTTGCACTGCTGGTGGCAATGTGAATTGGTACAGCCACTATGGAGAACAGTATGGAGGTTCCTTACAAAACGACAAATAGAACTGCCATATGACCCAGAAATCCCACTACTGGGCGTATACCCTGAGAAAACCATAATTCAAAAAGAGTCATGTACCAAAATGTTCATTGCAGCTCTATTTTAATAGCGAGGAGATGGAAACAACCTAAGTGTCCATCATCAGATGAATGGATAAAGAAGATGTGGCATATATATACACAATGGAATATTACTCAGCCATAAAAAGAAACGAAATTGAGCTATTTGTTATGAGGTGGATGGAACTAGAGTCTGTCATACAGAGTGAAGTAAGTCAGAAAGAGAAAGACAAATACCTTATGCTAACACATATATATGGAATTTAAGAAAAAAAATGTCATTAAGAACCTAGGTGTAAGACAGGAATAAAGACCCAGACCTACTAGAGAGTGGACTTGAGGATATGTGGAGGGGGAAGGGTAAGCTGTGACAAAGTGAAAGAGTTGCATGGACATGTATACACTACCAAACGTAAAATAGATAGTGGAAAGAAGCCACATAGCACAGGGAGATCAGGTCAGTGATTTGTGACCACCTAGAGGGCTGGGATAGGGAGGGTGGGAGGGAGGGTGATGCAAGAGGGAAGAGATATGGGAACATATGTATAACTGATTCACTTTGTTATAAAGCAGAAACTAACACACCATTGTAAAGCAATTATACTCCAATAAAGTTGTAATATATATATATTCAAAGTACTGAAAGTACAAGAAATGTACAAAAAAAAGAAAAAAAATGAATACACTGTATGTCAAAGCTACTATTCAGATATGAAGTAGATATAAATAGTTTTATAGACAATCAAAATCTAAATATTTCACTGTTACTAAGTTGGCTTTACAAGCAATATTAAAGGGACTTCTTTAAATGGAAAAGACAACAACTAGAAATATCAAAATTATGAAAGGAACACTCTTACTGGTATAGGAAAAATTAAAATAAATATAGTAAATCAACTACTTAGAAAGCTAGTAGGAAGATTAAAAACAAAAGATGTAAATTCACGTATATCTGCAATAAGTACTTAAGGGACACACAAAATAAAAAATGTAATATATGATGTCAAAAATGTTAAATGTTGTGGGGGAGGATTAAAAATGCAGGGTTGTTAAAATGTGTTTGAACATAAGAGACACAAATTAATCACATGTATATAAGTTTTGCTATATATAACTCATGGTAACCACAAACCAAATATATATAATAAATAGATAAAGTAATAATAAAAATAACTAAAAATAAGAAAAACCTACCAAAAATTTATAATAAATATTCACACAGGTGATGAGAAAATCCAAACATATTAAAGATAGTCATCAAATCACAAGGGAGAAGAGCAAGAAAAGTAAAAAAGGACATATAAGAACTACAAAAACAAATGCAAAGCAATGAACAAAATGACAATAACTACATACATGTCAATAATTACTTTAAACGAAAATGGACTAAATGCTCCAAGCAAAGGTCATAGGGTGGCTCAATGGATAAAAAACGGGACCCATCTATATGCTGCTTACAAGCGACTCACTACAGAATTCAAGACAGAGACTGAATATGACAGAATGTGAAGAAATATTATTTGCAAGTGGAAACAAACAAAAAGAAAGTTGAAGTAGCAATACTTATACAAAGATGGTAATAAAAAACAAAGAAATAAGCTACATCATAATAAAGAGGTCAATCCAATAGAAGATATGATCATTGCAAATATATATGCACCCAACATAGGAGCTCCTAAATACATCAAGCAAATATTAACAAACATAAAGGGATAAATTGACAGTAACACAATAATAGTAAGGGACATTAACACTACACTTACCTCAAGTGATGTAACAGATCAGATGTAACAGATCCTGGACAGATCACGAGGACAAAAAATCAATAAGGAAACATTGGCTTTAAAAGACACATTAGATCAGATAAGCTTAACTGATATATGTAGGATATCCCACCCCAAAGCAGCAGAATATACTTTTTTTTCAACTGGAAATGGAACATTCTCCAAGATAGATCACATGCTAGGGACATAAAGCAAGTCAATAAATTTTAAAAGATTGATTGAAATAATATCAAGCATCTTTTCCAACCATGACACTATGAGGCTAAAAATAAAGTATAAGAAAAAAAACTACAAAAAACACAAACAGTTGGAGGCTAAACAATATTCTGCTAGACAGCCCATGGGTCACTGGAGATATCAAAAAATGAAGTCGAGACATAATTGCAGACAAATGAAAATGAGAGTACAATAACCCAGAATCTATGGGACACAGCCAAAATGGTAAGAGCAAAGTGTATAACCATACATTCTTACCTCAGAAAACAATAAAAATCTCAAATAAATAAACTAACCTTACACCCAAATAAACTATAAAAAGAAGAATTTAAAAAAGGGACCCAAATGTAGTAGAAGGAATGAATGATAAAGATCACAGCAGTAATAAATACAATTGAGACTAAAAATCAATAGCAAAGATTAATGAAACCAAAAGCTGGTTGTGTGAAAAGATAAACAAAATTTATAAACCTTTAGCAATATGCATCAAGAAAAAAAAAAAAAGAAAGCACCCAAATAAATAAAACATGAAAGAGAAGTCTCAACTGCTGCCTCAGAAATACAAAGAATTTTGACATGAATACAACAATGTAATGGACAACTTAGAAGAAATTCTTAGAATTCAATCTTAAAAGAATGAATCAGGAATAAATGGAAAATATGAACAGACCAATTACCAGTAGAAGTTGAATTGTTATTCATAAAATTGACAACAAACAAAGGTCTGGAGCCAGAAGGTTTCATGGGTGAATTCTACAAATTATTTAAAGAAGAGTTAACATCTATATATTTCAAACTATTCAAAAAAATTAAAGAAAAAGGAAAGCTTCTAAACTCCTTCCACAAGGTCAGCATCACCTGGAAAACAAAACCAGACAAAGAAATTACACACACACACATGCACACACACACACAAAACACACACACAAAATTCCAGGTCAACATCACCAATGAAAACAAATGCAAAAATCCTCTAAAAAATTAGCAAACCAAATTCAACAGTATATTAAAAGGATCATACATTGTGATCAAGTGGGATTTATCCCAGTGATGTAAGATGTTTCAATATTTGCAAATCAATCACTGTGATATTACATTAACAAATTGAAGAATAAAAATCATATAACCATCTCAACAGATGAAGAAACAGCTTTTTATTTTTTTCTTTTTTGTTTCGTGGGCCTCTCACTGATGTGGCCTCTCCCTTTGCGGAGCACAGGCTCCGGATGTTCAGGCTCAGTGGCCATGACTCACAGGCCTAGCCGCTCCATGGCCTGTGGGGTCTTCCCATACCGGGGCACGAACCCATGTCCCCTGCATCAGCAGGTGGACTTTCAACCACTACGCCACCAGGGAAGCGTGAAGAAACAGCTTTTGACAAAATTCAATATCGATTTATGATAAAAACTCTCATAAAAGTGGACATAGATGGAACATACCTTAATGTAATAAAGGCCTTATATGACAAGCCCACACTTAACAACATACTCAATGGTGAAAAGCTGAAAAATTTCCCATAAGATCAGGAAAAAGACAAGGTTGTCCACTATCACCACTTCTATTCAACATAGTATTGGAAGTCTTAGCCTTAGCAATCAGACAAGAAAAAGGTGTAAAAGAAATCCAAATTGGAATGAAATTAAAACTGTCACTGTTTGTACATGACATAGTACTATATACAGAAAATCCTAAAGGCACCACCATGAAAAACTATTAGGACAAATAAATAAATTCAGCAAAGTTGAAGGATACAAATTTAAGATGCAGAATTCTGCTGCATTCTATACACTAACAATAAATTATCGCAAAGAGAAATTAAGAAAACAGCCCTATTACAATTGCATTAAAAATAATAAAATACATAGGAGTAAATCTAAATAAGGAGGCAAATGGCCTGCACTCAAAAATCTATGACATTGATGACAGAAACTGAAGGCAACCCAAACAAATGGGAAGATATACAATGCTCATTGATTGGAAGAAGCAGTACAGCTAAAATGACCATACCACCCTAGCAATCTACAGACTGAATGCAATTTCTTTTAAAAACCAGTGAAATTTTTCACAGGACTAAAAAAGTAATTCTAAAATTTGTATAGAAACACAAAAGACCCTGAATGCCACAAAAAATGATCTTGAGAAAGAAAAGCAAAGTTTATCACACTTCCTGATTTCAAATTATGCTTCAAAGCTATAGCAATCAAAACAGTTTAGAACTGGCACAAAAGTAGACACATAGCTCAATGAAACAAAATAGTCTGGATGAAGCCACACTTAGATGTTCAATTATTCTATGACAAAGAATGCATGAATATATAATGGCAAAACAATAGCCTCTAATCAATCATGTTGGGAAAACTGAACAGTTCCATGCAAAAGAATCAAACTGGACTACTTTCTTACACAATATACAAAATTAAACTTGAAATAGACAAAAGCTTAAATCTTAGATGTAAAACCATAAAAATCCTAGAATAAAACATAAACAGTATGCTTTTTGACATTGGCCTTAGCAGTAATTTTTTGGAAATGTCTCCTCAGGCAAGAGAAACAAAATAAAAAATAAATAGTACTACATCAATCTAAATAACTTTTGCATAGTGAAGGAGACTATGAACAAAATAAAAAAAAATTAAAAATCGCCTCCTGAATGGGAGAAGATATTTGCAAAAGATACATTTCTAAGGGGTTAATATCGAAAATATGCAAAGGACTCATACAACTTGATGTCAAGAAAAAGAATAAAACAACCCAATAAAATATGGGCAGAGGAACTGAATAGACATTTTTTAAAAAAGACAGACAGATGGCCAACAGACATGAGAAAAGAAAGATGTTCGACATCACTAATCATCAGGGAAATGCAACTTAAAACCACCTCACACCTACCAGAATGGCCATGATCAAAAGGTCAACAAATAACAATTGTTGGCAAAGATGTGGAGTAAAGCAAACCCTCATGCACTGTTTGTGTGACTATAAATTTTTGCAGTACTATGGAAAACAGTATGGAGTTTCCTCAAGAATTAAAGCTAGAACTCCCATATGATAAAGCAATTCCACTTCTGGGTATTCATCTGAAAACATGAAATCATTACTTGAAAAAGATATTTGCACCCCAATGTTCATAGCAGCATTATTTACAATAACTAAGAAATGGAAGTAATTACGTGTCTATTGATAGATGAATGTAAAAGGAATATGTGGTATGTGTGTGTGTGTGTGTATATATATATATATATATATATATATATGTATATATATATATATATACATATATATATATGTGTGTGTGTATATATGCAATATTACTCAGCCATACTAAAATAACAACATTTTGCCATTTGGATCAACATGAATGGAGGTAGAGGTGAAATACGTCAGACAGAGAACAATAAAAAACATATGATTCCACTCACAAGCGGAAGCTAAAAGTCAGAAGATGGGACATCCCTGATGGTCCAGTGCTTAACTCTGCACTTCTACTTCAGGTGCTGTGGGTTCGATCCATGGTTGGGAACTAAGATCCTGCATGCTGCATGGAACAACTGAAAAACAGTAGAAATGAACACATGTAACAAAATAGAAACAAATCACATATACAAAAATTAAATACGTGGTTGCCAGAGGGCAGTGAGGTGGGATGATGAGTGAAATAGATGAGGGAGTTTAAGGTATACAAACTTCTGATTACACGATATATGAGTCATGGGAATGATATGGACACCTTGGGGAATATCATCAATAATATTTTAATAACTTTGTTGACAAGTGGTAACTAGACTTGTAGACCATTTTGTAATGTATAAAAATATTGAATAACTATGTTGTGAACTAACATGGTGTTGTAGGTCACTGACACATATTTCAACTAAAAAAGCAGCAGTTGCAAAGAGAGTAAATCTTAAAATCAGTCACACACACATAAACTGTAACTACATGAGGTGATGGATGTTAACTAAACCTACTGTGGTGATCATTCCACAATATATACATATATCAAATGACTATGTCGTATACCTTGGGCAAATATAATATTACATGTTAACTCTATATCAATAAAGCTGAGAAAAAAATGTAAAGGTACCTAAGTCCCCATCCAAATCACTATTCAAGCATGCTGCCAAAAGCCTTAGTTTGATTCTTGGTGGAGTTGTCTGGAGTCAGGTACTTTTATAAAAATATAAGACAGAAGGAATCTTGGTCAAAGAGTAAGCTGAAAAAATTTCAGATACCTCAGTCGTACCAATATGGAAAGTTGCTTCAGATTTCTGATTTTAGTTTGTCAGTGTATAAACATGGCACAGATTGTAACACATCTATAGACTTTTGGGAGACCAGAGCTGCATGAACACAACAGGAAATATCTAATGAGTGCTATTTAGTCAATTCTATGCCATTCTAGAAGAAAGAAATAGTAAGGAAGAATAATAATTTGTCTAATATGGAGGTTTCCAATGAAAAATAATTGTTTATTAAACTGAAAACAATGTAATTATAAAAAAAAATTTATTGTCTTGTAGCTGTGGAATATGCTACATTTTCTTCAAGATGAAAAACAGGAAAAAAACTTCCAGAAATTTAGTCTAATATAACTGAATATGGCATACTTATTTTGCCATTTTGTAGAGAAAACTAATATTACACCAAAAAAAAAAAAAAAATGTGGTTATACTGCCCCTCCCCCACATTGTAGTTACCACAAACATGATTTCAATAATGCACTCTGGAGTCAAAGAAACCCTTAGATTGAGGAGAGAATAGCCAAGGTGGAGCCATGCAGATGTAACTTCCTGGCTATCTTCAAGAAAGTATGAGTTGAAATATCTCTTTGAAAAAATTGAGTATGTAATAGATTGTCAGGCTTTAAAAATCAGCACGTCTTTTAGTAAGCCTGTCAGAGAATTAACTTCTGCAGGAAATAATTTAGTTTTTGACAAACCCAGTCCATTACTTTTTAAAATATCCCACTCTCTATAATTTACAGATTACAAATTCATTGTGAAGTTCTACAGGTTCCTCTGGTCTCAATCTTTCATAAAAAAAAAAAAAAAAAAAAAAAAGGAAGGTGGGTCCAGACTTAGATTTTATTTATTTGACAAGAAAATTGGTGGTT
This sequence comes from Phocoena phocoena, assembly GCF_963924675.1. Lineage (NCBI taxonomy): Eukaryota > Metazoa > Chordata > Mammalia > Artiodactyla > Phocoenidae > Phocoena > Phocoena phocoena. The sequence goes on along the minus strand of NC_089236.1, from coordinate 42,212,437 downwards.
TTGTTCTTTTATCAGGTAGTATGTAATGGTTATCTTTCTTTTTATGATATTAGCGTTCACTGCTTCTCAAATTTATGTCTTTTAAGTCATTACTACATCTTCGGTTTTCATTTTTAGCTTGAGTGTATATAAATATTATAATATTTATAAAAAATGGTCTTTTATATTTTTTAGTTACTCTTCTATTATTCTTTGGTATAGTTGATATAGGATAGGAAGAGAAATACCTTCATTTTTTTTTTCCTATTTAAAAGGTGTCTAGATAAGGAATTGTCTCCCTAATGTCTTAGAACTTGACTAACTGGTTTTGTTTTCTTATCTAAGCATCATTAGAAACTCATGAGTTTAAACATATTTGATGAGTTTTAATTCATTGCAGTTCTTACTCAAGCATAAATTACTTCTTCTGGCCAGTAGGATTCACTTTACTTTGACTTCTGAACCTTTTGACACAACCATAGTGTTTGCCAAGTTTGTCAACATCCTTACTTTTTGTTAGATTTGGACACTAGAATTATTCATTGCATTGCTATTTTTTTTCTTTTTTCCTTTTTTTTTTTTTTTTTTTTGCAGTACACAGATCTCTCACTGTTGTGGACTCTCCCATTGCAGAGCACAGGCTCCGGATGTGCAGGCTCAGCGGCCATGGCTCACGGGCTTAGCCACTCCACAGCATGTGGGATCTTTCCGGACTGGGGCACAAACCCATGTTCCCTGCATCCGCAGGCAGACTCTCAACCACTGTGCCGCCAGGGAAGCCCCTACATTGCTATTTTTAATCATTAAAAATTGTTTGATTTTTTTCTCTTAAAAGTTCAAAAATTATACTTTTTAATTTTTATAAATAAATATATGAATAAGGTTGAACAAATGAATAAGGTTCACAAATCACAAATCTGAATATCAATTTAATATAAAATCTGACTACTGTTAATTTTTCTAGAGTACCTGATTATACACATTTGATTATATTTGACACTAATTGAGAGGAAAAAAGTGGGCTACATTATAAGGTCTTGTTCTATGCTTCATATCAAACAGAAAATTCTAAAATACTTTTAACAATTTTCTCATAATTAAGCCTAGCTGTGATATTAATATAAATAAATGCCTTTGTTGAGGTATGCAGCTTTAAAAGATATATATTTTAATACTAAAACTGTGTGTATGGTTTTAGAAAATATAGGCTTTCCAAAATACAGAGGTAGTCCAAACTTGTAATTTATTCAGATTCTGTATAAATGTATAACATTCATTTAAATCAATGCAGTGATTAAGAACAGAATAACAGCCATGATGTTCTATCATGCACAAAATTTGGTAAAAAAAAGTTTTTATTTTTATTCAAATAGATGATATTGTTGACTGAAAAAAGTGCACAACCTAAAAGTTGCAAGTTATGTTTTATTCAGGGGGCAAAACTGAAGACTTAAGCCTGGGATACAGCATCTCAGATAACTCTGAGAGACTGCTCTGAAGAGGCAAGGAGGAAACCAGGATACGTAGGAGTTTTTGCAACAAAGGCCAGGTAATCAGAACATCATAAGATTACTGTTAATTAAAGAAAACCAGATATCTCAAGTTAAGGAATTTAGTGCTTTTCTATGTATGGGAAGATGCAAGAGTCTGGGCTCACTGAAATCATTCCTTTGATATGTACCTCAGCTATCTGGATACAGTGTCCTGTGTTTTCTCATTCTGAGTTTCCTCAGGGTGCACCATCACCAAGGGGGTGGGGGGTGGCTACAGTGTCTGATGATTTGATGGTAGGAATTATATTTCTATCCTGAGTTCCCCCAGGGCTCACCATAGGGGCAGCTGTAATGTGATGTCTTGATGGCTGCAACGTCCTTTGTTTACTTATATGGCAAGCAATATATTTCATTCACAATAACTGTGTCAAATTTACCTTTCAATCAATTCAATTTCATGAATTCTTTCATCAAAATTCAAAATCACCAGAAAAGGTCAGGAAAATTGTACATATGAAGCAGGAGAGTGTAATATTGAACATTTGAAAAAATGTTGGTAATTTTGGTGATAGTGGATAATCAGAGGTGATTTACATAAATTTCAATTACAGATGGGTTGTAATGACTGTGAAGTCGTTGTCTAGCTGTCCACAACATAAACATGGGAAGGAAAGGCAATGGAAACAGGAAAGGCAAACAGAAACCTTGATATGGAATAAGTGGCAAAGAAACATTCATTTAGAGCAAATGTTCAAAATGTAAATAATTGTAGCAAAAAAAGTTGGTAGGGAATAAATAGTATCTTTTAAAATATCTACATTGTGGGTATATAGGCCAGAAAATGAAAGAGTAAAACGAAAAGGAAGACAAATTGTAGCTAGCGCAATGATAATCATTCTAGCAATCATTTGAATGGTTATTGTTGGACAATTGAGTGTTATAATTGCCACTTTGCTCTCTATTCACTATCTTTTTCATCCTTTTTCTTATATCTATACATAAATACAGTCATGTTTAAAAACACTGATATTAAGTGACCCAGCAATATCCCTGTAAATACTAAAATTACTGCAATTTGTTTCTAAATAAATTGGCTAAAACTCTGGGGTAATTTAACAAATGATTTTTTTAAATGTTGCATAGTTTCAAGATGTGTCTTTTGCTCTAAAGTAGAAAAACGTTGTTTCAAACTGTCTGTGATCAGATTAACTGTGAACTGGCACATACAGTTTTTAGAATATGAATAAATCCAAATACTGTTGTATATTCACTAAACACAGTTTCCTGTCTAGAAAGAATACTATATAAGTGGAAGAATTTGTAGAGACAAGCAGGTAAATAATTTCTCTGATAAAAAACCCTCAGAATATGGTTTAATTCAAAGGAAACAATATAAGATTTAATGGTTTGTGTCAAGTGCTACATCTCAAAATAGATAATAATAAGAGCTAATATGTGTATTTGCCTTGCTGTTTTAGTCAAGCAGTTTTATTTTTAAAAATGCTTTATTGAGGACTGTAAAGTTCACCCATTTAAAGTGTACTATGCATTAATTTTAGCATATTCAATGATACGTGCAACCTCAATTAAGTGAATTTTAAAACATTTTTACCATCACATTAAGACACATGACTTTGGCTATCATCCTTTAACATCCTATTTCTGGCCACCATCCTAAGGAGCAACTAATCTACTCTTTTTCTCTATAGATTTATGTAGTCTGGATATTTCATATTAGTTAAATCATATATGGGGTTTTTTGTGACTAGTTCCTATCACTCAGCATAATGTTTTCAAGGATCATTCATGTTGTAATATGTCTCAGTTCAGTACTAAATTCCTTTTTGTTTTTGAATTAATAATATTACATTGTGTTAACATACCACATTTTGTTTATTGGTGCTGTTTCTCTGAAAAAACCTAATACATGCGGGCACTATGTTACTGTGCAACATCATGCTTTAAGTTTCACAAAAATTTCCCTCTTCCATCACTATGTTAGAAGATAGTAGTAGGCTATAGAGAGACAATGTAGCATAATACGAAAGTCACAGATTTTTGTAATCAGATGTACCTGCAAACAACTCCTTAATTTGTTACAAAGTATTATATATAAGCAGGTAAATAACCACAATTTATGTAATTGCAAAGTGGGAGAAATGATCACTCATGTGAGTCTACTGAGATATGAAGTTGTATATCATATATAATGTGGTGATATGATCCCCAGGATGTACTGTTTGTCGACATATTTCCATACCAAATACTAAATAGAGCCTTTTGGCAAGCTATGTCAGAAGATTTATGATTTAAAGATGTAGCTGACAGGAAGAATTTTGTCATATATTGACATCCACAAGATTATTAAATGTCAATTTATAGAAACTAGGTAAACAATGTAGTCACTTTATTCCTGTTGCCTAAAGGTTTTCAACAGCTTTCCTCCATTTAAATAATTTTTGGGCCACTAGATGTTACTGCTGACTTCAATAAATAATCTAAAAATTATTTTCAAACTCTGTAGTGTATAATAAAACCTCACTTTATATCTCAATTTTGTAATATAGGACCTATCTAAAGAAGATATAGAGGCAAAATGAACTAAACAGTAGACAAAATAAAATGATATAATTCTAAGAAAAGTTGTTCTGGTTGTGGGATTGCCATATATCTTTCTTTTCTGCACTGGGCCCATTCACTATCTAGAATATGTTGTATTATAAGTTAACAAGAAATTTAGTTGCATATAAATCTTTATATCCATGATAAATGTGGAAGAAAAGTTAATTATCTTGTACTTATAAAAATGTGGACAGTCTTTGCATTTAAGTATGTCTACACATACAGGATTTTCCCACCAACATAGAAAGTGAAAATTTGGTGTTCTTTTATTTAAAAAAACTATCAGTTTTGTACATTCTTAATACTAATATATTGATATACTCTCAAAACATTCATCATTTATCATTGAGAGCTTTCTTTTTTTTTTTTTACTAGAATTGAATTAAATTGAGGGGAAATGAAGCAAAACTGTTATGTGATTCAAATACATTAAATTAATGCATGCAATGTATTGTGGCTAAATATGTATGTATTTCAAGACAAAATTTTCAAAAAATACTTTATTTCTACAAATATACTTTTTTTCTCCAAACCTATCATGTTGAGAATGTATATGTGACATGTCTAATGCAAAGACAAAATAGCTTTAAGTATTTGCTTCTTAAATGGATGAATAAAACTGAATCCAATGCAAAAAATGTTGAGGTCTGTAGAGGAAGGGACTGATACTAGATTAAAAATTAATAAAATGATCTGTTTAACTGTAACCACTTAAAAGTACTACTACTTTTTCAAACTTATTAAAGGTGGTGGATGGTACAGTCAATTTAGAATACAGTTTGACAGTTTCTTATGAGTTCACACATACACTTACTTATTATTCCAGGAATCCCACTTCAAGGTATTTACCCAATAAAATAAAAACATGTTCATATAAAACACAGTAAGTAAATGTTTAGAGTGGATTTATATAATCATCTAAAACCAGTAAAAATCCAAATGTCAGTCAACTGGCGAGTGCATAACCAAACTGTAGAATGACTATAAGTTAAAGAGAATTAACTTATTAAACACACAAAATATGGACAAATCACAAATGTATCATGCAATTTAAAAATATCCACACTCTAAGGTGTGTATTTAATATAACTCCATTGATATGATATTGTAAAAAACAAACAAAAAATACTATCAGGAGAGGAAATATCAGTGTTGCCAGAGGGTGGAGGTTGAGGAAAATGTTGATCACCTCTTGGCTTGGGAGAAGGTTTGGAATCACTGATTTATATACTGATTGTGGTGATGGCTACACAATGAGAGCTTTTAAAACTTGGAGAATTATACACACAGAAAAGGACAAAATATTTAAAAGAAAAAAATCTGGTGAATAGATGTGTTATTTTATGGTTACTATATTCATATAATTGATTAAACAACATTTAAAAGAAATGGGTTGGATCATTGTGTTTTCATTGTCATTTGTCTCTAGGTATTTTTTTAATTTCCTCTTTGATTTCTTCAGTGATCTATTGGTTGACAAATAAAACTAGAAAGGAAAAAGAAGTTACAACTGACACCACAGAAATACAAAGGATCATAAGAGATTACTACCAGCAACTGTATGCCAATAAAATGGGCAACCTAGAAGAAAGTGGCAAAATTTTAGAAATGTACAAACTTTGAAGACTGAACCAGGAAGAAATATAATATATATATATATATATATATATATATATATATATATATATATATATATATTAAAAAATCACAAGTAATGAAATTGAAACAGGGATTAAAATCTTCCAACAAACAAAAGTCCAGGACAAGATGGCTTCACAGGTGACCTCTATCAAACATTTAGAGAGAGCTAACACCTACTCTTCCAAAAAGTTGTAGAGGAAGGATCACTCCCAAACTCATTCTATGAGGCCACCATCACCCTGATACTAAACCAGAAAAAGATATCACACACATACAAAAAGAAAGAAAATTACAGGCCAATATCACCGATGAACACAGACACAAAAATTCTCAACAAAATACTAGCAAAGCAAATCCAGCAACACATTAAAAGGCTCATACACCACGATCGAGTGAGATTTACCCCAAGGATGCAAGGAATTTTCAATATCCACAAATCAATCAGGGTGATACACCATGTTAAAAAATTGAAGAACAACAACAACAAAAAAAAATTGAACAAAAACAATGTGATAATTTAAATAGCTGCAAAAAAATCTTTTGACAAAATTCAACACCCATTTAAGGTAACAACTCTCCAGATAACAACACACAGAAATGGGTGTTGTTTATAATAACAGCACACATTTATGATAACAACTCTCAACACCCGTTTATGATAGCAACTCTCCATTTATGATAACAACTTTCCAGAAAGTGGGCATAGAGGGAACATAACTCAACATAATAAAGGCCAAAAAAACCAAACCCACAGCAAACATCATTTTCAATGGTGAAAAACTGAAGAATTTCCTCTAATATCAGGAAGAAGAAATGGATGTCCACGTTCTCCTCTATTATTCAACATAGTTTTGGAAGTCCTAGCCATGGCAATCAGAGAAGAAAAAGAATTAAAGGAATCCAAATTGGAAAAGAAAAAGTAAAACAGTCACTGTTTGCAGATGACATGGGACTATACAGAAAAAATCCTAAAGATTCTACCAGGAAAACACTAACACTCATCAATGAATTTGGTAAAATTGCAGGATAGAAAATTAATACACAGAAATCTCTTGTATTTCTATACACTAACAATGAAAAATCAGAAAGAAAAATCAAGGAAACAATACATTTACCATCACACAAAAAAAGAATAAAATACCTAGGAGTAAATCTACCTAAGGAGGTAAAAGACCTGTTCTCAGAAAGTGATGAAAAATATAGTGATGAAAAAAATAAAAAGTAACACAGATGAAGACATATACTATGTTATTGGATTGGAAAAATCAATATTGTAAAAATGACTATAATACCCAAAGCAATCTACAAATTCAGTGCAATCTCTATCAAATTGCCAATGGTATTTTTCACAGAGCTAGAACAAAAAAAATCACAATTTGTATGGAAACACAAAAGACCCCGAAGAGCCAAAGCAATCTTGAGAACGAAAAACGGAGCTGGAGGAATCAGGCTCCTTGACTTCAGACTATACTACAAAGCTACAGTAATCGAGACAATATGGTACAGGCACAAAAACAGAAATATAGGTCAATGGAAGAGGATAGAAAGCCCAGAGATAAACCCACGTACATATGGTCAACTTATCTTTGAAAAAGGAGGCAGGAATGTACAGTGGAGAAAGGACAGCCTCTTCAATAAGTGGTGCTGGGAAAACTGGACAGGTACACATAAAAGTATGAGATTAGAACACTCCCTAACACCATACACAAAAATAAAATAAAAAATGGATTAAAGACCTAAATGTAAGGCCAGAAACTATCAAACTCTTAGAGGAAAACATAAGCAGAACACTCTCTGACATAAATCACAGCAAGCTCTTTTTCAATCCACTTCTTAGAGCAGTGAAAATGAAAACAAAAATGGACCTAATTAAACTTAAAGGCTTTTGCACAGCAAATGAAACCATAAACAATACGAAAAGGTAACCCAGAGAATAGGAGAAAATAGCTGCAAAAGAAGCAACCAACAAGGGATTAATCTCCAAAATATACAAACAGCTCATGCAGCTCAATATAAAAAAAAAAAAAAAAAAAAAAAAAAAAACACACACACACACACACAATAAAAAAAAATGGGTGGAAAATCTAAATAGACATTGCTTCAAAGAAGGCATACAGATGGCTAAAAAGAACATGAAAAGATGCTCATCATCACTAATTATTAAAGGAATGTAAAGCAAAACAACAATAAGCAGCTCTCCTGGTGGTGCAGTGGTTGAGAGTCTGCCTGCGGATGCTGTTGATGCAGGGGACGTGGCTTCATGCCCTGGTCCGGGAAGATCCCACAGGCTGTGGAGCGGCTGGGCCTGTGAGCCATGGCCACTTAGCCTGCGCGTCTGGAGCCTGTGCTCCACAACGGGAGAGGACACAACAGTGAGAGGCCTGCGTACTGCAAAAAAAAGCAAAAAAAAAAAAAAAAAAAAAAAAAAACATCCAATGAGGTATCATCTCACACCAGCCAGAATGACCATCATCAAAAAAATCTACAAACAGTAACTTCTGGAGTGGGTGTGGAGATAAGAGAACCCTTCTACACTGTTGGTGGGAATGTAAACTGGTACAGCCAATATGGAAAACAGTATGGAAAATCCTTAAAAAAACTAAAAATAACACTACCATATGACCCAGCAATCCCACTCCTGGGCATATATCCACAGAAAATCATAATGAGAAAAGGTACAAGCACCTCAATGTTCATTGCAGCACTATTTACAATAGTGTGGACATGGAAGCAACCTAAATGTCCATCAACAGAGGAATGGATAAAGAAGGTGTGGTACATAGATACAATCGAATATTACTCAGCCATAAAAAGAATGAAATAATGCCATTTGCAGCAACATGGATGGACCTAGAGATCATACTGAATGAGATAAGTCACACAGAATAAGACAAATATCATGTGATATTGATTATATGTGGAATCTAAAAATGGGTACAAATGAATTTATCTACAAAACAGAAATAGTCAGATGTAGAAAACAAGCTAAGTGTTACCAGGGGGTAAGGGAGGGAGGGATAAATTGGGAGATTGGGATTGACATATACACACTACTATATATAAAATAGATAATTAATAAGGACCTACTGTACAGCAAAGGGAACTCTACTCAATACTCTGTAATGTCCTATATTGGAAAATAATCTAAAAAAGAGTGGATATATATATATATATATATATATATATATATATATATGTATATGTATATGTATATGTATAACTTTTTCACTTTGTTGTAAACTTGAAACTAACACTCATTGTAAATCTATACTCCAATAAAAATAAAACAATAAAAAAAGAGAAACAAAAGAAATTTGTTGATCCTAGTAAGGCAATATTCAGTTAATGTAGTAAATCCCCAGAAGAGGTCAAGCTGGTGGAATAGGAGAACCTGGGAATCACCTCTCCCCAAAAGTACATTAAAAATGCATCTATAAGTGGAACAATTCACATAGAGCACCTGCTGACAACTAGCAGAGGACCTCAGACACCTAAAAGGACAAGAAAAGATCCCCTCATAATCAGGTAACATGAAAGAGAGAAAATGAAGAAAAAGAAAAGAAGAAAGGGGATGGAATGTGCAACGCTTGGTGGGAGCTAAAGGAGAGGAGAGGTTATCACACCTGGGGCAGTTCTCTCACCAGTGAGATCTGCTGAAATAGAGGGGGTGATTTGGGGGTTACTGGAGGAAAACACAGTGGCCAGTCTATGGCAGGCAGGACAGAGCAAGACTTGCATGGATAGTCCATGCCACAGCCCTGCATGCCACAGCCTGAAATGGGTATCTGCCAGGGCTGGTGGGGGCTGGGTGCTGAAGCATGGACTTTGGAAAGAAGAGCCTAGGAAAAGACTGCTGTTGGCTGCATGTAGATGGCCTGAAGAGACAGAAGTGAAATGCCTTTCTGTGTGAGACAGCCTGAAGGTACAAGAATGAGGAGCTCTGCAGCAGGGAATGCTCTTGGAGAGAGCACAGACTGCGTTGGAAGTGAGATGCCATTGTTGAGTGGCATATGAGGGGCAGGGAAGCCAACACTGCCTCTCTCCCCACATACCAGCTCCTGCCTCAGCAGGCTCTGGGAGGGAATACCACCAGAGGGAGCCCACACACCCCAGTCATTGCCACCTTGTCCCCCTCACGCCTGATAGAGCACACGCACCTCAGTTGTTCATCACCTCCTGCCGGTCCCAGCTCCATGAGCACTGAGGGGCTCCCACTGGAGTCACCATGTGTACTCCAGTTGTTGCCACCTTGTCCCCCTCAGGCCTAAGTGGGTGTGCATATTCCCAATGTGCTGCAACCTCCTGATGGCCCCTGCTACCACATATAGTAGAGAGGAATCCCATTGGGGTGAGGTCGTGTGTCCCAATCTTGCCACCTTATTCCTCTTCCTCCTGAGCATGCACATGTCACAGTCAATCACCATCACTTGCCCCTCCCACTTAAGTTAGCAAGCTTGCTCCAGTCAGTCATTGCCTTCACATCCCTCTCACCTGGGTGGGGAGCAGATGCCTGAGGAAGGCCCACATGCAGAGGTGGTGCCCAAACCAAAGCTGAGCCCCAGGGGCTGTGTGACTAATAAAGAACTGAAATCTCTGTTTGCAGCTGCACAGACCACAAATTAAACCCACACAGTTGGCTTAATGAACCCTGTGTCTGCAGAACATTTGAATGGACAAGTCCTCCTACAACTGAGAAGGGTCTAGCTTTAGCAGGTGTGGATTTTGTGGGCATGTATATGAGGGGGTTGGGCCAGGTCAGAGTGTGAGCTGCCCCCACAATGCCCACAGCAGGTATAGAGACCTACCTAGAGGTCTTGGAATGCCTCCTGGGGAGGTGGGGGTTGGCTGTGGCTTGCAACGGGAGGGGGAAAACACTGATGGGGAAAATGAGGTGACAGAGAAATATGTTGCAGATGAAAGAGCAAGGTAAAAACTTACAAGACTAACTAAATGAAGAAGATAAGCAATCTACCTGAAAAATAATTCAGAATACTGATAGTAAAGATAATCCAAGATCTCAGAAAAAGAATGGAGGCACAGATCAAGAACATAAAAGAAATGTTCCACAAGGACCTAGAAAAACTGAAGAACAAACAAACAGTGATGAACAATACAATAAATGCAATGAAAAATACACTGGAAGGATTCAATAGAAAAATAACTGAGGCAGAAGAATGGAGAAATGAGCTGGAAGATAGAATGGTGGAAGTCACTGCCATGGAACAGAATAAAGAAAAAAGAATGAAAAGAAATAAGGACAGTTTCAGAGACTTCTGGGACAACATTAAATGCACCAACATTCAAATTATAGAGGTCCCAGAAGAAGAAGAGAAAAAGAAAGGGACTGAGAAAATATTTGAAGAGATTATAGTCAAAAACTTCCCTAACATGGAAAAGGAAATAATCAATCAACCCAGGAAGTTCAGAGTCCCATACAGGATAAACCCAAGGAGTAGTACAACAAGACATATTAATCAAACTATCAAAAATTAAATACAAAGAAAAAAATATCAAAAGCAGCAAGGGAAAAACAACAAATAACATACAAGGGAATATTCATAAGGTTATCAGCTGACTTTTCAGTAGAAACTCTGAAGGCCAGAAGGGAGTGGCAGTATATATTTAAAGTAATGAAAGGGAAAATCCTGCAACCAAGATTACTCTCTCCAGCAAGGATCTCATTCAAACTCCACAGAGAAACCAAAGGCTTTACAGACAAGCAAAAGCTAAGAGAATTCAGCACCACTAAAGCAGCTTTACAATAAATGCTCAAGAAGCTTCTCTAGCCAGGAAACACAAGAGAAGAAAAAGACCTAAGAAAACAAACCCAAAACAATTAATAAAATGGAAATAGGAAAATACATACTGATTACCTTAAATGTAAATGGATTAAATGCTCCAACCAAAAGACATAGACTGGCTGAATGGATACAAAAACAAGACCTGTCTACAAGAGACACACTTCAGACCTAGAGACACATACAGACTGAAAGTGAGCAGATGGAAAAAGATATTTCATGCAATTGGAAATCAAAAGAAAGCTGGAGTAGCTACAAAATAGACTTTAAGAGAGAGATTATTACAAGAGGCAAGGAAGGACACTTCATAATGATCAAGGTATTAATCCAAGAAGAAGACATAACAACTGTAAATATATAGACAGTCAACATTGGAGCAGCTCAATGTATAAGACAAATGCTAACAGCCATAAAAAATGAAATCAACAGTAACACAATAATAGTGGGGGACTTTGACACTCTACTTACACCAATGGACAGATCATTCAGACAGAAAATTAGTAAGGAAACACAAGGCTTAAATGACACATAAGACCAGATAGACTTAATTGATAATTATAGGGCATAAATATAGGGCATAATAAAGACTTCATTCTCTTTAAATTCATTTTCTAATTTTTCCCTTTTTTCTCAGTTGTTATGAATTAAATTTAAAAAATCATATTTAACTAAAATATTGAGCTAATAGCCTTATGTGATGTTTGCCAAGGAGCAAATTCTTTTTTCATATTAAAAAAAGGAAATAACTCTAGGTATAAAATAACTATGAAATACCAATTCTTTATGGAAATATGTCCATAATACCAAATTATATTTTTGCATTAAGGAAATCATAAAAAAAGTTTTCTTTTATATTTAATTATATAGCTTTTCCTATCCCAATTGTTTTACTCTGGTCTAACATGTTTTTTTTTCTTTTTTTTTCTTTTTTTATATCTCTAGTCAAGGTTATGAACCAATCTGGGGGTAGGAAACTACCATAGCGCTTGTGGTGGGGACTGAAATTTCCTCAAAATGAGCTCACAAATTGGATTGTTAACACCAAGAAATTGTATGAATGGTTCTAATGGTTTTGTTTTCTATTACCTGAGATTAAATACTCTTAATACAGATTATTTATCCTGTTAAGAAAATAATTGGTACACTGCAACAGTTTTTTTCTTTCATGAAAAGATGCTTCTATTAAGCCAGAAAAATATAGATTCTTAGCACAATTAGTTTATTTTTATTTGTTTCCCTCTGTTATTTATTATTATTGTGGCAATATTTGAACATATGATATACAATTTTAGTGCTAAAGAAAATATTTTTGTGGTCATATGTTTACAAGTATTGTAATGATGTTTAAGTGAAATGCAAAAACAGCATTTTTTTTTCAGAAATAAAATGTCAAATATTTTTACAAGTCAGATGAAAATTACTTTGGGAATTTACAGTAAAGAATCTAGATAATTATCTCTATTCTCTAATGGAAGTTTGTACACTTAACTAGATACAATTATTTTCTAAATTATAAATGTTTCATTTTTGGTGGCCAGGTTAACAGCCTCATATGTCTATGACAAAAGACGGTTGGAATAATACTCTTAGTATTATATCTATACTTAAGGAGAAGAAGCATATTTATGATTCTTTTAGTTGCCTGCAGAGGCATACTAAATTAAACCAATGACTGAGCGTCATAAGTGTCTTTCTGTAATTGTTAATATTTTGTAAACTGCATGTGTAATAGTCAACAGAAACTTATCTACCTAGGGCTAATTAGGAATTAATTTAAATATATGTAGAACATAATTAATATTAGAAGGTGACAACTGGCATATTATCTGAACTTGAAAAAAATGTGAGGTTTGCTACAATTTAATTAAAAGATCAAAATATTGAAACAAAAAAATTGCAATCACTTAAGGTAGGTTTACTTTATGTGTATATTTTTCCTTTATTAGAAAATTGGAACTTGGGACTCCTGACTTGTGAGTCTCATTTACAAGTAGTCTCCAAACAAATCTGAAATATATATTTAGTGATTTTGGAATTTGTTATTGATCCCAAAGTATATACTCAACTCAGCTTTTTCAAGGCTTGTAGATAAAGAAGACGTTATAGGCCAAGATCTCACAGGATGGGTTCAGATCAGAAGCACTCCAACAAAAAATGACAGTGTAGTCAGCCATAATTTATTTCTTGTTTGCCTCTAAATCCCATCCTCTTAAATAGATGTGAGGGAGATCATAGGATTTTGTTTTCAGGGAGGTGAGATTTATAGATGGTAGCTATGGAAGTTTTTGTAATTAAAGAATTTTAATGAATGCTTTGAAATCTACAAATTCTGAGTAAAGCTTGATATGGATTTTTTTGACTCATATGGTGTAGGGAATGTCGAGAAGAAAATATAAAATTGCCAAATTTGATATTATTCTAACTATAAATACCATAAAGGATCAGTTTGGCTTTGATGTGATTATCTGGATTTTTAAAAATTCTTTATTGGATTATAATTGTTCCACAATGGTGTGTTAGCATCTGCTCCACAGCAAAGCAAATCAGCCACACACATACACATGCTCCCACATCTCTACCCTCTTGCGTCCCCCTCCCTCCCAACCTCCCCAGCCCACCCCTCCAGGCAGTCACAAAGCACTGAAATGATCTCCCTGTGCTATGCGGCTGCCTCCCACCAGCCATCCACCCTACGCTTGGCAGTGTATATATGTCCATGCCACTCTCTCGCCCTGTCAGAGCTCACATTTCCCCTACCCATATGCTCAAGTCCACTCTCCAGTAGGTCTGTGTCTTTATTCCTGTCTTACACCTAGGTTCTTCATGACATTTTTAAAAATTAAATTCCATATATATGTGTTAGCATAGGTATTTGTCTTTCTCTTTCTGACATACTTCACTCTGTATTACAGACTCTAGGTCCATCCACCTCATTACAAATAGCTCAATTTCGTATCTTCTCATGGCTGAGTAATATTCCATTGTATATACCTGCCACATCTTCTTTACCCATTCATCCAATAATGGACACTTAGGTTGTTTCCATTTCCAGGCTACTGTAAGTAGAGCTGCAATGAATATTTTGGTACATGACTATTTTTGAATTGTGGTTTTCACAGGGTATATGTCAGTAGTGGGATTGCTGGGTCATATGGTAGTTCTATTTGTAGTTTTGTAAGGAACCACCATACTGTTCTCCATAGTGGCTGTACCAATTCACATTCCCACCAGCAGTGCAAGAGTGTTCCCTTTTCTCCACACACCCTCCAGCATTTCTTGTTTCTAGATTTTTTTGATGATGACCATTCTGACTGGTGTGAGATGATATCTCATGGTAGTTTGATTTGCATTTATCTAATGCTTAATGATGTTGAGCATTCTTTTATGTGTTTGTTAGCAGTCTGTATATCTTCTTTGGAGAAATCTCTATTTAGGCCTTCTGCCCATTTTTGGATTGGGTTGTTTGTTTTTCTGTTATTGAGCTGCATGAGCTGCTTATATATTTTGGATATTAATCCTTTGTCAGTTGCTTCCTTGGCAAATATTTTCTCCCATTCTGAGGGTTGTCTTTTGGTCTTGTTTATAGTTTCCTTTTCTGTGCAAAAGCTTTGAAGCTTCTTTAGGTCCCATTTGTTTATTTTTGGTTTTATTTCCATTTCTCTAGGAGGTGGGTCATAAAGGATCTTGCTGTGATTTATGTTATAGAGTGTTCTGCCTATGTTTTCCTCTAAGAGGTTGATAGTTTCTGACATTACAATTAGGTCTTTAATCCATTTTGAGGTTATTTTTGTGTATGATGTTATGGAGTGATCTAATCTCATATTTTTACATGTACCTGTCCAGTTTTCCCAGCACCAATTATTGAAGAGGCTGTCCTTTCTCCACTGTATATTCCTGCTTCCTTTATCAAAGATAAGGTGACCATATGTGCGTGGGTTTATCTCTGGGCTTTCCATCCTTTTCCATTGATTGATCTTTCTGTTTTTGTGCCAGTACCATACTTTCTTGATTACTGTAGCTTTGTAGTACAGTGTGAAATCAGGGAGCCTGATTCCTCCAGCTCCGTTTTTTGTTCTCAAGATTGCTTTGGCTCTTCAGGGTCTTTTGTGTTCCATACAAATTGTGAAATATTTTGGTCTAGTTCTGTGAAAAATGTCAGTGGTAATTTGATAGGGATTGCATTGAATCTGTAAATTGCTTTGGGTAGTAGAACCTTTTCACAATGTTGCTTCTTCCAATCCAAGAACATGGTATAACTCTCCATCTCTTTGTATCATTTTTAATTTCTTTCATCAGTGTCTTATAATTTTCTTCATACAGGTCTTTTGTCTCCTTAGGTAGGTTTATTCGTAGATATTTTATTCTTTTTGTTGCAATAGTAAATGGGAGTGTTTTCTTGATTTCACTCTCAGATTTTTCATCATTAGTATATAGGAATGCCAGAGATTTCTGTGCATTAATTTTGTATCCTGCTACTTTACCAAATTCATTGATTAGCTCTAGCAGTTTTCTGGTAGCATCTTCAGGATTCTCTATATATAGTATCATGTCATCTGCAAACAGTGACAGCTTTACTTCTTCTTTTCTGATTTGGATTCCTTTTATTTCCTTTTCTTCTCTGATTGTTGTGGCTAAAACTTCCAAAACTATGTTGAATAAGAGTTGTGAGAGTGGTCAACCTTGTCTTGTTCCTGATCTTAGTGGAAATGCTTTCAGTTTTTCACCATTGACGGTGATGTTGGCTGTGGGTTTGTCATATATGACCTTTATTATGTTGATGAAAGGTTCCTCTATGCCTACTTTCCGGAGGGTTTTTTTTTTTTTTTTATCATAAATGGGTGTTGAATTCTGTTGAAAGCTTTCTCTGCATCTATTGAGATGATCATATGGTTTTTCTCCTTCATTTTGTTAATATGGTTTATCACGTTGATTGATTTGCGTATATTGAAGAATCTTTGCATTCCTGGAATAAACTCCACTTGATCATGGTGTATGATCCTTTTAGTGTGCTGTTGGATTCTGTTTGCTAGTATTTCGTAGAGGATTATCGCATCCATGTTCATCAGTGATATTGGCCTGTAGTTTTCTTTCTTTGTGACATCCTTGTCTGGTTTTGGTATCAAGGTAATGGTGACCTCATTGAATGAGTTTGGGAGTGCTCCTCCTGCTGCTATATTTTGGAAGAGTTTGAGAAGGATAGGTGTTAGCTCTTCTCTAAATGTTTGATAGAATCCACCTGTGAAGCCATCTGGTCCTGGGCTTTTGTTTGTTGGAAGATTTTTAATCACAGTTTCAATATCAGTGCTTGTGATTGGTCTGTTCATATTTTCTATTTCTTCCTGATTCAGTCTTGGCAGTTGTGCATTTCTAAGAATTTGTCCAATTCTTCCAGGTTTTCCATTTTATTGGCATAGAGTTGCTTGTAGTAATCTCTCATGATTTTTTGTATTTCTGCAGTGTGAGTTGTTACTTCTCCTTTATTATTTTTAATTCTATTGATTTGAGTCTTTTACCTTTTTTTCTTGATGAGTCTGGCTAATGGTTTATCAATTGTGTTTATCTTCTCAAAGCACAAGCTTTTAATTTTATTGATCTTTGCTATCATTTCGTTCATTTCTTTTTCATTTATTTCTGATCTGATCTTTATGATTTCTTTCCTCTGCTAACTTTGTGGTTATTTTTTGTTCTTCTTTCTCTGATTGCTTTAGGTGCAAAGTTAGGTGGTTTATTCAAGATATTTCCTGTTTCTTAAGGTAGGATTGTATTGCTATAAACTTCCCTAATAGGACTTCATTTGCTGCATTCCATAGGTTTTGGGTCATTGCGTCTCTATTGTTATTTGTTTCTAGGTATTTTTTGATTTCCTCTTTGATTTCTTCAGTGCTCACTTTGTTATTAAGTAGTGTATTGTTTAGTCTCCATGTGTTTGTATTTTTTACAGATCTGTTCCTCTAATTGATATCTAGTCTCATAGCATTGCGGTCGGGAAAGATACTTGCTACAATTTCAATTTTCTTAAATTTACCAAGGCTTGATTTGTGACCCAAGATATGATCTATTCTGGAGAATTTTCCATGAGCACTTGAGAAAAATGTTCATTCTGCTGTTTTTGGATGGAATGTCCTCTAAATATCAATTAAGTCCATCTTGTTTAATGTATCATTTAAAGCTTGTGTTTCCTTATTTATTTTCACTTTGGATGATTTTTCCTTTGGTGAAAGTGGGGTGTTAAAGTCATCTACTATGAATGTGTTACTGTCAATTTCCTTTTTTATGGCTGTTAGTATTTGCCTTATGTATTGAGTTGGGTGCATAAATATTTACAATTGTTTTACCTTCTTCTTGGATCAATCCCTTTATCATTATGTAGTCTCCTTCTTTGTCTCTTCTAATAGTCTTTATTTTAAACTCTATTTTGTCTGATATGAGAATTGCTACTGCAGCTTTCTTTTGGTTTCCATTTGCATGGAATATCATTTTCCATCCCCTCACTTTCAGTCTGTATGTGTCTCTAGGTCTGAAGTGGTTCTCTTGTAGACAGCATATATGTGGGTGTTGTTTTTGTATCCATTCAGGCAGTCTATGTCTTTTGGTGGGAGCTTTAATTTATTTACCTTTAAGGTAATTATCGATATATTTGTTCCTATTCCCATTTTTAATTGTTTTGGGTTCCTTATTGTAGGTCTTTTCCTTCTCTTGTGTTTCTTGCTTAGAGAAGTTCCTCTAGCATTTCTTGTAAAGCTGGTTTGGAGGTGCTGAACTCTCTCATCTTTTGCTTGACTGTAAAGATTTTAATTTCTCCATCAAGTCTGAACGAGATCCTTGCTTGGTAGAGTAATGTTGGTTGTAGGTTTTTCTCCTTCATCACTTTAAAAATGTCCTACAAGTCCCTTCTTATTTGCAGTGTTCCTGCTGAAAGGTCAGCTGTTAAACTTAATTGGATTCCCTTGTGTGTTATTTGTTGTTTTTCCCTTGCTGTTTTTAGTATGTTTTCTTTGTATTTAATTTTTGACAGTTTGATTAATATGTATCTTGGCATATTTCTCCTTGGATTTATCCTGTATGGGACTCTCTGTGCTTCCTGGACTTGATTAACTATTTCCTTTCCCATATTAGGGAAGTGTTCAACTATAACCTGTTCAAATATTTTCTCAGTCCCTTTCTTTTCCTCTTCTTCTTCTGGAACACCTATAATTCGAATGTTGGTGTGTTTAATGTTGTCCCAGAAGTCTCTGAAACTGTCCTCAGTTCTTTTCATTCTTTTTTCTTCATTCTGCTCTGCAATAGTTATTTCCATTATTTTATCTTTCAGGTCACTTATCCATTCTTCTGCCTCAGTTATTCTGCTATTGATCCCATCTAGAGTATTTTCAATTTCAATTATTGTGTTGTTCATTGTTGCTTGTTTCATCTTTAGTTCTTCTAAGTCCTTGTTAAATGTTTCTTGCATATTGTCTATTTTATTTCCAAGATTTTGGCTCATCTTTACTATCATTATTCTGAATTGCTTTTCAGGTAGACTGACTATTTCCTCTTCATTTGTTAGGCCTCGTGGGTTTTTATCTTGCTCCTTCATCTGCTGTGTGTTTTTCTGTCTTCTCATTTTGCTTATCTTAGTGTGTTTGGGGTTCCTCTTTGAAAGCTGCATGTTCGTAGTTCCCATTGTTTTTGGTGTCTGTCCCCAGTGGCTAAAGTTGGCTCAGTGGGTTGTGTAGGTTTCCTGGTGGAGAGGACTAGTGCCTGTGTTCTGGTGGATGAGGTTGGATCTTGTCTATCTGGTTGGCAGGTCAACGTCTGGTGGTGTGTTTTGGGGTGTCTGTGGACTTATTATGATTTTAGGCAGCCTCTCTTCTAATGGGTGGTGTTGTGTTCCTTTCTTGTTAGTTGTTTGGCATAGGGTGTCCAGCACTGTAGCTTGCTGGTCATTGAGTGAAGCTGGATGCTGGTGTTGAGATCGAGATCTCTGGGAGATTTTTACCATTTCATATTATGTGGAGCTGGGAGGTCTCTTGTGAACCAGTGTCCTGAAGGTGGCTCTCCCACCTCAGAGGCACAGCACTGACTCCTGGCTGCAGCACCAAGAGCCTTTCATCCACACAGCTCAGAAAAAAAGGTAGAAAAAGTAGAATGAAAGAAACAAAGAAAGAAAGAGAATGAAAGAAGGAAAGAAAGAAAGAAAGCAAGGAGGGAGTTAGGAAGGGAGGGAGGCAGGAAGAAAGGAGGGTAGCAAGGAAAGAAAGAAAGAAGATAAAATAAAATAAGATAAAATAAAGTTATTAAAATAAAAAATAATTATTAAGAACATTTTTTTCCTTTAAAAAGAAAAAAAAAAAAAAACAGATAGATAGAACCCTAGGATAACTGGTGGAAGCAAATCTATACAGATAAAATCTCACACAGAAGCATACACATACACAGTCACAAAAAGAGGAAAAGTGGAAAAAATAATAAATCTTGCTCTCAAAGTCCACCTCCTCAATTTGGGATGAGTTATTGTCTATTCATGTATTCCACAGATGCAGGGTACATCAGGTTGATTGTGGAGCTTTAAACCGCTTCTTCTGAGTCTGCTGGGAATGGTTTCCCTTTCTCTTCTTTATTCTCACAGCTCCCGGGTATCAGCTTTGCATTTGGCCCCGCCTCTGCATGCCGGCCACCGGAGGGCATCTTTTCTTCACTCAGACAGGACGGGGTTAAAGGAGCAGCTGATTCGGGAGCTCTGGCTCACTCAGGTCGGGGTGAGGGAGGGCTACGGAGTGCAGGGTGAGGCTGCAGTGGCAGAGACCAGTGTGATGTTGTACCAGCTGGAGACACGCCGGGCATTCTCCCGGGGAGGTTTTCCCTGGATCCCGGGACCCTGGCAGTGGAAGGCTGCACAGGCTCCCTGGCAGGGGCGTGTGGATACTGACCTGTGCTCGCACACAGGCTTCTTGTTGGCAGCAGCAGCAGCTTTAGCGTCTCATGCCCGTCTCTGGAGTCCGTGTTTTTAACCGTGGCTCGCGCCCATCCCTGGAGCTCCATTAAGCAGTGCTCTTAATCCCCTCTCCTTGCACACCAGGAAACAAAGAGGGAAGAATAAGTCTCTTGCCTCCTTGGCAGGTCCAGACTTTTCTCCGGACTCCCTCCTGGCTAGCCGTGGTGCACTAACCCCTTGCAGTCTGTGTTCACACTGCCAACCCCAGTCCTCTCCCTGTACTCTGACAAGCCCAAGCCTCAGCTCACAGCCCTGCCTGCCCTGGCGGGTGAGCAGACAAGCGTCTCGGGCTGCTGAGTGACGGTCGGCACTGATCCTCTGTGTGGGAATCTCTCTGCTTTGCCCTCCGTGCCCTTGTTGCTGTGCTCTCCTCCATGGCTCTGAAGCTTCCCCCCCCCGCCCCCCCGCTGTCTCCACCCGCAATGGGGCTTCTAGTGTGTGGAAACATTTCCTCCTTCACAGCTCCCTCCCACTCGTTGCAGGTCCCATCCCTATCCTTTTCTCTCTGTTTATTCCTTTTTCTTTGGCCTACCCAGGTATGTGGGGACTTTCTTGTCTTTTGGGAGGTCTGACATCTCTGCCAGCATTCAGTAGGTGTTCTGTAGGAGTTATTCCACGTGTAGATGTATTTCTTGTGTATCTGTGGGAAGGAAGGTGATCTCTGCATCTTACTCTTCCGCCATCTTCCCCTCGTCTCGATTATCTGGATTTTAATAGATGAATACTACCTAGAAAAATCACCCACACTTTCATGATGTTTGTAGAAGTGAAATAAAATATTACCACTATCTCTAGCAAGGTTAATTTCCCAAAGCAAAAAATAGTTTGTATGTTAAACACAGGGAAAAACATATTACTGAGAATCTATCATAGGAACTGGTAATATTTATATTTTTAAAAAATCTGGGGGAGACCTTGAAGATGGCGGAAGAGTAAGACACAGAGATCACCTTCCTCCCCACAGATACACCAGAAATACATCTACACGTGGAAGAACTTCTACAGAAAACCTACTGAAGCCTGGCAGAAGACCTCAGACCTCCCAAAAGGCAAGAAACTCCCCCACGTACCTGGGTAGGGCAAAAGAAAAAAAGAAAAAACGAGACAAAAGAATAGGGCCGGCACCTGCACCAGTGGGAGGGAACTGTGAAGGAGGAAATGTTTCCACACACTAGGAAGCCCCTCCATGGGCAGAGACTGTGGGATGCGGCAGGGGGAGCTTTGGAGACGCGGAGGAGTGCACAGCAACAGGGGTGCGGAGGGCAAAGCGGGGAGATTCCCGCACAGAGGATCAGTGCCAACCGGCACTCACCAGCCCGAGAGGCTTGTCTGCTCACCTGCTGGGGCGGGCGGGGCTGTGAGCTGAGGCTCGGGTTTCGGTTTAGGTCAGAGTGCAGGGAGAGGACTGGGGTTGGTGGCTTAAACATAGCTGGAAGGGATTAGGGAACCACGGCTAGCCGGGAGGGAGTCCCGAGAAAAGTCTGCACCTGCCGAAGAGGCAAGAGACTTATTCTTCCCTCTTTGTTTCCTGGTGTACAAGCAGAGGGGTTTAAGAGCACTGCTTAAAGGAACTCCAGAGACGGGCATGAGCCACGGCTAAAAGCGCGAACCCCAGAGACGGGCACGAGCCGCGGTTAAAAGCGTGGACCCCAGAGATGGGCGCAAGCCACGGCTAAAAGCACGGACCCCAGGGAAGAGCGGGAGATGCTAAGGCTGCTGCTGCCACCAACAAGGGACCTGTGTGTGAGCACAGGTCACTATCTGCATCCCTCTTCCGTGGAGACTGTGCAGCCCGCCACTGCCAGGTTCCCGGGATCCAGGGACAACTTCCCCGGGAGAATGCATGGCGGGCCTCAGGCTGGTGCAACGTCATGCCGGCCTCTGCCGCCGCAGGTCCGCCCCGCACTCAGTGCCCCTCCCTCCCCCCAGCCTAAGTGCGCCAGAGCCCCCGAATCACCGGCTCCTTTAACCCCGTACTGTCTGAGCAAAAAACAGACGACCTCCAGCGACCTACATGCAGAGGCAGGGCCAAATCCAAACCTGAGCCCCTGTGAGCTGTGAGAACAAAGAAGAGAAAGGGAAATCTCTCCCAGCAGCCTCAGAAAGAGTGGATTAAAGGTCCGCAATCAACTTGATGTGCCCTGCATCTGTGGAATACATGAATAGACAAGTCATCCCAAATTGAGGAGGGGGGCTTCGAGAGCAAGATCTATGATTTTTTCCCCTTTTCCTCTTTTTGTGAATGTGTATGTGTATGCTTCTGTGTGAGATTTTGTCTGTATACTTTTGCTTCCAACATTTGTCCTAAGGTTCTATCCGTTCCTTTTTTTTTCTAAATAATTATTTTTTTAATTCAATAACTTTATTATACTTTATTTTATTTTACTGTATCTTCTTTTTTCTGTCTTTTTTCCTTTTCTTCCCTCCTTCCTTCCTTCCTCCGTCCCTCCTTTTGTTCCTTCTTGCCTTCTTTCCTTCTTTCTTCCTTCCTTCCTTCCCTCCCTCTTTTCTCTCTTTCTTTCTTCATACTTCTACTAATTCTCTCTAC
This sequence comes from Phocoena phocoena, assembly GCF_963924675.1. Classification (NCBI taxonomy): domain Eukaryota; kingdom Metazoa; phylum Chordata; class Mammalia; order Artiodactyla; family Phocoenidae; genus Phocoena; species Phocoena phocoena. The sequence goes on along the minus strand of NC_089236.1, from coordinate 42,189,382 downwards.
TTTTTCTCCCTTTTATTCTGAGCCGTGTGGATTAAAGGCTCTTGGTGCTCTAGGCAAGAGTCAGGGCTCTGCCTCTGAGGTAGGAGAGCCAACTTCAGGACACTGGTCAACAACAGACCTCCCAGCTCCACATAATATCAAACAGCAAAAATCTCCCAGAGACCTCCATCTTAACACCAGCACCCAGCTTCACTCAACGACGATCAAGCTACAGTGCTGGACAACCTATGCCAAACAACTAGCAAAACAGGAACACAACCCCACCCATTAGCAGAGAGGCTGCCTAAAATCATAATAAGGCCACAGATACCCCAAAACAAATGACCAGATGTGAACCTGCCCACTAGGGAGACAAGATCCAGCCTCATGCACCACAACAAAGTCACTAGTCCCCTCTAGCAGGAAGCCTGCACAACCCACTGAACCAACCTCAGCCACTGGAGACAGACATCAAAAACAGCAGGACCTACGAACCTGCAGCCTACAAAAAGGAGACCCCAAACATAGTAAGATAAGCAAAATGAGAAGACAGAAAAACACACAGCAGATAAAGGAGCAAGATAAAAATGCACCAGACCTAACAAATGAAGAGGAAATAGGCAGTCTACCTAAAAAAGAATTCAGAATAATGATAGTAAGGATGATCCGAAATCTTGGAAGTAGAATGGACAAAATGCAAGAAACAGTTAACAAGGACCTAGAAGAAATAAAGATGAAACAAGCAATGATGAACAATTAATTTCATTTAACAAATGAAATTAAAAGTACTCTAGATGGGATCAATAGCAGAATAACTGAGGCAGAAGGACGGATAAGTGACCTGGAAGATAAAATAGTGGAAATAACTACTGCAGAGCAGAATAAAGAAAAAAGAATGAAAAGAACTGAGGACAGTCTCAGAGACTTTTGGGACAACATTAAACGCACCAACATTCGAATTATAGGGGTTCCAGAAGAAGAAGAGAAAAAGAAAGGGACTGAGAAAATATTTGAAGAGATTATAGTAGAAAACTTGCCTAATATGGGAAAGGAAATAGTTAATCAAGTCCAGGAAGCACAGAGAGTTCCATACAGGATAAATCCAAAGAGAAATATGCCAAGACACATATTAATCAAACTGTCAAAAATTAAATACAAAGAAAGCATATTAAAAGCAGCAAGGGAAAAACAACAAATAACACACAAGGGAATCCCCATAAGGTTAACAGCTGATCTCTCAGCAGAAACCCTACAATCCAGAAGGGAGTGGCAGGACATACTGAAAATGATGAAGGAGAAAAACCTGCAACCAAGACTACGCTACCCAGCAAGGATCTCATTCAGATTTGATGGAGAAATTAAAACCTTTACAGACAAGCAAAAGCTGAGAGACTTCAGCACCACCAAACCAGGTTTCCAACAAATGCTAAAGGAACTTCTCTAGGCAAGAAACACAAGAGAAGGAACAGACCTATAATAACGAACCCAAAACAATTTAGAAAATGGGAATAGGAACATACATATCGATAATTACCTTAAATGTAACTGGACTAAATGCTCCCACCAAAAGACACAGATTGGCTGAATGGATACAAAAACAAGACCCTTACATATGCTGTCTACAAGAGACCCACTTCAGACCTAGAGACACATACAGACTGAAAGTAAGGGGATGGAAAAAGATATGCCATGCATATGCAAACCAAAAGAAAGTTGGAGTAGAAATTCTCATATCAGACAAAATAGACTTTAAAATAAGGACTATTAGGAGAGACAAAGAAGGACACTACATTATGAACAAGGGATCGATCCAAGAAGAAGATATAACAATTGTAAATATTTATGCACCCAACATAGGAGCACCTTAATACAAAAGGCAAATACTAACAGTCATAAAAGGGGAAATCGACAGTAACACATTCATAGTCGAGGAGTTTAACACCCCAGTTTCACCCATGGACAGATCATCCAAAATGACAGTCAATAAGGAAACACAAGCTTTACATGATACATTAAACAAGATGGACTTAATTGATATTTATAGGACACTCCATCCAAAAACAACAGAATACACATTTTTCTCAAGTGCTCATGTAACATTCTCCAGGATAGATCATATCTTGGGTCACAAATCAAGCCTTGGTAAATTTAAGAAAATTGAAATTGTATCAAGTATCTTTTCCGACCACAACACCATGAGACTAGATATCAATTACAGGAAAAGACCTGTAAAAATTACAAACACATGGAGGCTAAACAATACACTACTTAATAATGAAGTGATCACTGAAGAAATCAAAGAGGAAATGAAAAAAATACCTAGAAACAAATGACAATGGTGACACAACGACCCAAAACCTATGGGATGCAGCAAAAGCAGTTCTAAGGGGGAAGTTTACAGCAATACAAGCCCACCTTAAGAAGCAGGAAACATCTCGAATAAACAGCCTAACCTTGCACCTCAAGCAATTAGAGAGAGAAGAACAAAAAATTCCCCAAGCTAGCAGAAGGAAATAAATCATAAAAATCAGATCAGAAATAATTGAAAAAGAAATGAAGGAAACAATAACAAAGATCAATAACACTAAAAGCTGGTTCTTTGAGAAGATAAACAAAATAGATAAACCACTAGCCAGACTCATCAAGAAAAAAAGGAAGAAGACTCAAATCAATAGAATTAGAAATGAAAAAGGAGAAGTAACAACAGACACTGCAGAAATAAAAAAGAACATAAGAGATTACTACAAGCAACTCTATGCCTATAAAATGGACTATCTAGAAGAAATGAACAAATTCTTAGAAATGCACAACCTGCCAAGACTGAATCAGGAAGAAATAGAAAATATGAACAGACCAATCACAAGCACTGAAATTGAAACTGTGATGAAAAATCTTCCAACAAACAAAAGCCCAGGACCAGATGGCTTCACAGGCAAATTCTATCAAACATTTAGAGAAGAGCTAACACCTATCCTTCTCAAACTCTTCCAAAATATAGCAGAGGGAGGAACACTCCCAAATTCCTTCTACGAGGCCACCATCACCTTGAAACCAAAACTAGACAAGGATGTCACAAAGAAAGAAAACTTCAGGCCAATATCACTGATGAACAGAGATGCAAAAATCCTCAACAAAATACTAGCAAACAGAATCCAACAGCACATTAAAAGGTTCATACACCATGATCAAGTGGGGTTTATTTCAGGAATGCAAGGATTCTTCAATATACGCAAATCTATCAGTGTGATAAACCATATTAACAAAATGAAGGAGAAAAACCATATGATCATCTCAATAGATGCAGAGAAACCTTTTGACAAAATTCAACACCCATTTATGATTAAAACCCTCCAGAAAGTAGAAATAGAGGGAACTTTCCTCAACATAATAAAGGCCATATATGACAAGCCCACAGCAAACATCATCCTCAATGGTGAAAAACTGAAAGCATTTCCAGTAAGATTAGGAACAAGACAAGGTTGCCCACTCTCACCTCTGTTATTCAAAGTAGTTTCAGAAGTTTTAGCCATAGCAATCAGAGAAGAAAAGGAAATAAAAGGAATCCAAATCAGAAAAGAAGTAAAGCTGTCACTGTTTGCAGATGACATGATACTATACATAGAGAATCCTAAAGATGCTACCAGAAAACTACTAGAGCTAATTAGTGAATTTGGTAAAGTAACAGGATACAAAATTAATGCACAGAAATCTCTGGCATTCCTATATACTAGTGATTAAAAATCTGAAAGTGAAATCAAGAAAACACTCCCATTTACCATTGCAACAAAAAGAATAAAATATCTAGGAATAAACCTACCTAAGGAGACAAAAGACCTGTATGCAGAAAATTATAAGACACTGATGAAAGAAATTAAAGATGATACAAATAGATGGAGACATATACCATGTTCTTGGATTGGAATAATCAACATTGTGAAAATGACTCTACTACCCAAAGCAATCTATAGATTCAGTGTAATCCCTATCAAACTACCACTGGCATTTTTCACAGAATTAGAACAAAAAATTTCACAATTTGTATGGAAACACAAAAGACCCCGAATAGCCAAAGCAATCTTGAGAACGAAAAAAGGAGCTGGAGGAATCAGGCTCCCTGACTTCAGACTATACCACATAGCTACAGTAATCAAGACAGTATGGTACTGTCACAAAACCAGAAAGATAGATCAATGGAACAGGATAGAAAGCCCAGAGATAAACCCACACACATATGGACACCTTATCTTTGATAAAGGTGGCAGGAATGTACAGTGGAGAAAGGACAGCCTCTTCAATAAGTGGTGCTGGGAAAACTGGACAGATACACGTAAAAGTATGAGATTAGATCTCTTGCTAACACCATACACAAAAATAAGCTCAAAATGGATTAAAGACCTAAATGTAAGGCCAGAAACTATCAAACTCTTAGAGGAAAACATAGGCAGAACACTCTATGACATAAATCACAGCAAGATCCTTTCTGACCCACCTCCTAGAGAAATGGAAATAAAAACAAAAATAAACAAATGGGACCTAATGAAACTTCAAAGCTTTTGCACAGCAAAGGAAACCATAAACAAGACCAAAAGACAACCCTCAGAATGGGAGAAAATATTTTCAAATGAAACAACTGACAAAGGATTAATCTCCAGAATTTATAAGCAGCTCATGCAGTTCAATAACAAAAAAACAAACAACCCAATCCAAAAATGGGCAGAAGACCTAAATAGACATTTCTCCAAAGAGGATATACACACTGCCAACAAACACATGAAAGAATGCTCGACATCATTAATCATTAGAGAAATGCAAATCAAATCTACAATGAGATATCATCTCACACCAGTCAGAATGGTCATCATCAAAAAATCTAGAAACAATAAATGCTGGAGAGGGTGTGGAGAAAAGGGAACACTCTTGCATTGCTGGTGGGAATGTGAATTGGTTCAGCCACTATGGAGAACAGTATGGAGGTTCCTTAAGAAACTACAGATGGGACTACCATATGACCCAGCAATCCCACTACTGGGCACATACCATGAGAAAACCAAAATCCAAAAAGAGTCATGTACCAAAATGTTCATTGCAGCTCTATTTACAATAGCCTGGAGATGGAAACAACCTAAGTGCCTACCATCGGATGAATAGATAAAGAAAATGTGGCACATATATACAGTGGAATATTACTCAGTCATGAAAAGAAACGAAATTGAGCTATTTGTAATGAGATGGATAGACCTAGAGTCTGTCATACAGAGTGAAGTAAGTCAGAAAGAAAAAGACAAATACTGTATGCCAACACATATATATGGAATTTAAGAAGAAAAAGAAATGTCATGAAGAACCCAGGGGTAAGACAGGGATAAAGACACAGATCTATTCGAGAACAGACTTGAGGATATGGGGAGGGGGAAGGGTGAGCTGTGACAGGGCGAGAGAGAGTCATGGATGTATATACACTAACAAGCCTAAGATAGCTAGTTAGTGGGAAGCAGCCGCATGGCACAGGGATATCAGCTCGGTGCTTTGTGACTGCCTGGAGGCGTGGGATAGGGAGGGTGGGAGGGAGGGAGATGCAAGAGGGAAGAGATATGGGAACATATGTATATGTACAACTGATTCACTTTTTTATAAAGCAGAAACTAACATACCATTGTAAAGCAATTATACCCCAATAAAGATGTTAAAAAAAAAAATCTGTCTTGGGCTTCCCTGGTGGCACAGTGGTTGAGAGTCCACCTGCTGATGCAAGCAACACGGGTTCGTGCCCTGGTCTGGGAATATCCCACATGAATGGAGCAGCTAGGCCCGTGAGCCATGGCTGCTGAGCCTGCGTGTCTGGAGCCTGTTCTCCACAACGGGAGATTCCACAACAGTGAGAGGCCCGCGTACTCCCCCCCAAAATAAATAAATAATAAAAATGAAAAATGTCTCAATTTTGTATCAAGAGGAAATCTTTTCTATACACTGCCAGCCAGATTGCAGAAATGACTGCCTGAAATACCATGAAGGGTTAACTGGTAGCTGAGGTATAAAGATTTCCTACTAAGTCTCTGGAAATGAATTTATACACTTAGAAATACCAAACTCTTCTGCTATGGACCCAAGAAAAAATCAATTACAATATTTGACATCTAGCCTGAAGGACATTTCAAATTTATCTTTGAAACACTATGCACTCTTAGATGGAACAATTTATCTCTGATTTTCAAAAATAATAGCTTACAGAAAATGAAAGTCCACTTTTATACAGCAACTGCTAGTCACTGTCCTAAGCATTTTATATTATTATCTCATTTAATCTCTCTATATATAACCTTGTAGGTTATTATTTTCCAGATTAGGGGCCTGAAACTCCAAGAGAATAATGAACTCGCTCAAGGTGTCCAAGCTAAAAATGGCTAAAATGTTGGGCTATGAATTCAGGCATCAACTTTCAAATACTTAAGTTTTAATTAATGTATTATATTAAATTTTATCAGAGACTTTTCTGGAGCAAGTTATCAAGATTTTCTATCTTTTTGCAAAACTGAAGTTCAAGTACCTGGTAATGAATACAAAAGAACACTGTAGCCTTTTTCAATATTTTATGGGAAAGTAAATTAACTCTAGGTTCCAGAATCTGGGTTGTTATGCTTGTAGAAGATGAGAAAATCATGTTTTAATTCACTTATAAACTATTTATTGTTTAACCTAGCACACTAAGATGACTTTATTCCTTTATAAACAGGATACATTTATTTTAAATACTACATAGTAAATTACTATTGAAGCACAGTGATTAATGAAAATTTCTCTGATATGTTAAATAGAATTTTTCCTATAGAAGTCCAGACACCGGTGACCTGAGGGAAAAAAATAAGCTTACTAATAAGAGGTTTTGCTATAAGAGGTTCTTATCTAAGGATTTAAACCAATTAGCAGCTAGAATCCAGACCCTTGATATTTCAGGTGCTTGCAAACACTTTCTTTGATTCTTCTTTTTCATTCTTTTTCTCTGAAGACAAAGTGGTACAGCAATAAATTGAGGTAGAGGGCAAAGTTATGATGATTTAAACTTCAGTTCAAACTTGTTTGGTAATTTTAGATGAAATGCTTTTATTTAAATTCACTTTGGACTTTTGACATTTCATTAACTTGTTTTTTTTTCCTTTCCAAGACTCAACAATATAGATATTCCAAAATACATGTGGGTAGATTTGCAGTGCTTTTTCTACTCTAAATGTGCTGAACTCCTATGGTTCTCTTTTTGAACTACATATATTAATATAATTTATTTTCAGTTTGATTTTCCTAGTAACCTATTAACAGATTTCTGGTCTGTTTTATATCTACTGTTTAATCATAATCAAAGTGTTATTTTTTAACTAGGAAAAATGCCATAACTAAAGTTAATTTAAAAATTTTAGAATATCTATGCCAAATAAATGAGTCAAAACTCATGCAAAACTTAGCAGATAATTTGAAAAAAAACTGTATAGTTTGGGATTATGTAGAAGTTTTATCTTAAGTGGAGTGAAAAGAAGGTAAGTGATATCTTGACTATGAGACAATATTATGTAGTTCTGAACAGCACATTTTTAGATTTATTTTTGTGCACTAGGTAATTAAAATCCTTCATCAGTTCTTTTTCCCCTTTATCACAAGCTCATTTTATTTTTCAGGCCATTTCCTCAACTTTATGACACTTTTTATCTAGTGGTTTATAACACATACCAAAATAATTTAGATCTATTGTAACATTCAATTTCTTCTGACCTATTCTATTCTCCTTATTCTGCTCAACTATACTATTTGTAACATTTTCATCACGTGTCAAAAAATGTATATAAAGGAGACTGCCCTATAAGTGGCATATTTAGAATAAAGTGGTGAATAAAAATTACATGAAAAATAAGTTCCAACTATCCAGTGTACATGTTAATGAGTAATACATGAACTGGAAACCCATGGAAACTTCACATAAATCCAACTTGTTCTCAAACTTGTTGCCCAATGTGATTACTTACCAAGGTACCATGTGGATCACTAGCTCACAAGTACTGATTAGTTATTGCCAAGCCCAAGTTCACGTGCCTGATACACAACGAGGCCATACACTTCCTAAACATCGGAGTTTGGAGCAGAGAAATGTTTATTGCAGAGTCATGCAAGGTGACAGGTGGCTCATGCCCCAAAACCCCAAACTCCCTGAAGGATTTCAGTAAAGCACTTTTAAAAGGCAGGTGATGGAGTGGAATTGCATAATATATGATCAACTTGTGTACAATTCTCTAATTGATTAATGGTAAGGTAAGGTAACAGGGCAGTGTCAGAGGGATTAAAATTATCAATCATTTGGCTCCAATGGCTGGGGCTATGGGCTCATAGTCATCAAGTAGTTAACATCTTCTATTTGGTGAGGGTTTTTCATATCTATAAAACAACTCAGGAAATACTCATCAGATACTGTTATCTAGGTACTTCAGAGAGGAGTTAAAGCAGAGGATATGGGAGAAGGGTCTGTCTCAGAAAGACCCAATAGGGTCCTGCTCAGATACATGGTCAGTATTAGCACAAATCAATATAAAATTGTATCTGTTATGCTGTCTCACTAGTATAACTCTGATTATGTATTTTTAGTTAATTAATTGACAACATTTTACTACAAAACATTATGTAGTTTATTTTTAACCTACATAAGCATAATATGTATGCAAAATTTTGTTATATCACATTTAGCATAAGAATAACTTGTTTAGCAGGACATGAAAATTCAGAAATAAGAAAGTATAGAGTGTATAGCTTTGAAATTCATACAGAATAACAGAAAAAGGGAAAACAGAATAGATTCTATGAAGCAGATGTAGAGAGGTTCAAACATTGGGGTATTTGTGTCAGAAAAAAAATAGAGCAGCAATGAAATTTTGTGCATGAATGTGTTTTGGTTTTAATAGCTGCCTGACCTTACTTATATAGGCATGGTCACTATTGGCCTATTGAAACCATATTTTACTAATATAATTATGTTCACAGCCATGTTTAACTATACCACTAAGTGAAGCTATTCTTTTACTAAGGAAAACAGGAACTCACTCTGCTGTGGCTTTCATGAGTGGCAATGTAATAGCAATTGAGGAAGACTACTTATGAATTACAATCTGCTTTTTACTGCAAGCCAGAAGAGGTAGAATGCTCCAAAGAAGGAACAGATTAGAGAGTAAGAACAATAGTCACAAGTTTCAGGGCCTCAGCCTGCTTTCTCCATGTACTCTTTCACTTGTGGGTCTTTTGAAAGAATGAATTTCACTAGTTAACTCTTTCTTTTGATATCTGCAAATGAACATAAAGGTATTTTAGTTTTAAAGAAGATATTGCTCTTCAAAAAGTTTTCTCAGACCCTTCCCATTCTGGGACCCCTATAATTCAAATGTTGGTGTGATTAACGCTATCCCAGAGGCTTCTGAGACTGTTCTCATTTCTTTTCATTCTTTTTCTTTGTTCTGCTCCTCAGAAGTTATTTTCACTTTTCTATCTTCAAGCTCAATTATTTGTTCTTCTGTCTCAGTTATTCTGCGATTGATCCCTTTGAGTGTATTTTTCATTTCAGTTATTGTGTTTTTCATCACTGTTTGTTTCTTCTTTAGTTCTTCTAGGTTTCTGTTAAACATTTCTTGCATTGTCTCAATCCATGCCTCTATTCTATTTCTGAGATTTTGGATCATCATTACTATCATTACTCTGAATACTTTTTCAGGTATGTTGCCTATTTCCTCTTCATTTATTTGGTTTTGTAGGTTTTACCTTTCTCTTTCATCTGTAGCATGTTTTTTTGTTATCTATTTTTTTTTTTTTTTTGGATGACTGAGGCTGTGTTCCTGTCTTGCTGGTTGTTTGGCCTGAGGTATCCAGCACCAGAGTTTGCAGGCAGTTGGCTGGAGCTGGGTCTTGACACCTCTGGGAGACCTCACACTGATTAATATTCCTTGGGACCGAAGCTCTCTGTTAGCCCAGTGGTTTGGACTCACTGCTCCCACCACAGGAGCACAGGCCCAACTCCAGGCCTGGGAACCAAGACCCCACAATCCACCAGCTCCCCAGCAGCCCTCCAAGACCTCTAGGTACATCCCTGGACCCTCTGAGTCAGCCCCACCTCTGCATGTATTTCTGCCTCCAGTATCTGTTCCTGGAGCTGGCACAGAGCACAGCTTCCCTTGCAGGCCAGCAGGGTTACAGGCCTCCACATGCAGACCCGCAGGGGCTTGCTGCATCACAGGAGGCCTTGGAGGAGGGTGACACTCAACCCACCTAGACCTGGGTAGTGAGAGGATACCATGTCAGGGGTGGCACTTGGGCTGCATCTTCCCTAACATGGGAAAGAAAATAGCCACCCAAGTCCAGGAAGTGAAGAGAGATTTGTACAGGACAAACCCAAGAAGGAACACACCAAGACACATATTAATCAAACTAACAAAATTAAGTTCAAAGAAAATATAGTAAAGGTAACAAGGGAAAATCAAAAAATAACATTCAGGGGGATCCCCATAAGGTTATCAGCTGATTTTTCAACAGAAACTCTGCAGGCCAGAAGGGAGTGGCAGGATATATATATAAAGTAATGAAAGGGACAAACATACAACTAAGATTACTTTCCCCAGCAAGGACCTCATTCAAATTCTATGGAGAAATCAAAAGCTTTACACGCAAGCAAAAGCTAAAAGAATTCAGAACTACCAAACCAGCTTTACAAAAAAAACGAAAGGAACTTCTCTAGGCAGGAAACAAAAGAGAAGGGAAAAAATTACAAAAAGAAACACAAAACAATTAAGAAAATGGTATAGGAACATACATATTGATAATTACCTTAAATGTAAAAGGATTAAATGTTCAAACCAAAAGACACAGACTGGCTGAATGGATACAATATCAAAACCCATATATGCTGTCTACAAGAGACCAACCTCAGACATAGAGACACATACAGACTGAAAGTTAGGGGATGGAAAATATATTCCATGCAAATGGAAATCAAAAGAAACCTGGAGAAGCAATACTTATATAAGATAAAATAAACTTTAAAGTAAAGGCTGTTATAAGAGAAAGGAAGGACACTACATAATGATCAAGGGATAAATCCAAGAAGAATACTTAACAATTATAAATATTTATTCACTCAACATAGGAATACCTCAATACATAAGGCAAATGCAAACAGCCATAAAAGGGGAAATCGGCAGTAACACATTCATAGTGGAGGACATTAACACCCCAATTACACCAATGGACAGATCATTCAGACAGAAAATAAATAAGGAGACACAAGCTTTATATGACACAATAGATCAGATAGATTTTATTGATATTTATAGGACATTCAATCTGAAAGTGTCAGAATGAATTTTCTTCTCAAGTGCACACAGAATATTCTCCAGGATAGATCACATCTCGGGTCCCAGATCAAGCCTTGGTAAATTTAAGAAAATTAAAATCAGACCAAACATCTTTTCCAATCACAACACTATGAGATTACAAATCAATTACAGGAAAAAACTGTAATTGATTTCTAAATTTCAAACATATGGAGGCTAAACAATATGCTACTAAATAACCAAAAGATCACTGATGAAATCAAAGAGGAAATACAAAATACCTAGGGACAAATGACAATGAAAACACAATGATCCAAAACCTTTGGGACACAGCAAAAGCAGTTCTAAGAGGGAGGTTTATAACAATACAATCCTAACTCAATAAACAAAGAAAATCTCAAATAAACAATCTAAACTTACAACTATAACAACTAGAGAAAGAAGAACAAACAAAACTCAAAGTTATAGAAGGAGAGAAATCATAAACATCAGAGCAGAAATAAATGAAATAGAAACAAAGAAAACAGTAGCAAAAATCATTGAAACTAAAACCTGGTTCTTTGAGAAGGTAAACAAAATTGATAAACTTTTAGCAAGAAAAGGGAGTAGATTCAAATCAATAAAATTAGAAACAAAAAAGGAGAAATTACAGCTATCACTGCAGAAATGCAAAGGATCAAAACAGACTACTACAAGCAAATATATGCCAATAAAGTGGACAACCTGGAAGAAATGGACAAATTATTTGAAAGGTACAACCTTTCAAGACTGAACTAGGAAGAATAGAAAATGTAAACAGACTAATCACAAGTAACAAAATTGAAATTATAATTAAAAATCTTCCAAAAAACAAAAGTCCAGGACCATATGGCTTCACAGGTAAATTGTATCAAACATTTAGAGAAGAGCTAACTCCCATCGTTCCAAACTCTTTGAAAAATTGCAGAGAACACACCCAAGCTCATTCTTCGAGGCCACCATCACCCTGATACCAAAAGTAGACAAAGATAACACCAAAACAGAAATTACAGACAAATATCACTGATGAACATAGATGCAAAAATCCTCAGCAAGCTACTAGCAAACTGAATCCAACAACACATTAAAAGGATCATACACCATGATCAAGTGGGATTTATCCCAGTTATTCAAGGATTATTCAATATATGCAAATAAATCAATATGATACACCATATTATCAATTGAAGAATAAAAACCATATGATCATCTCAACAGATACAGAAAAAGCTTTTGACAAAATTCAACACCCATTTATGATAAAAACTCTCCAGAAAGTGGGCATAGAGGGAACCTACCTGAACATAATAAAGGTTATATATGACAAACCTACAGCAAACTGAAAATATGTCCTCTAAGATCAGGAGCAGGACAAGGATGTCCATTCTCACCACTACTATTCAACATAGTTTTGAAAGTCCTAGCCACAAAATGCAGAGAAGAAAAAGAAATAAAAGGAATCCAAATTGGAAAAGAAGAAGGAAAACTATCAATATTTGCAGATGACATGATACTATACATAGAAAATCCTAAAGATGTCACAAGAAAACTACTAGAACTAATCAATTAATTTGGTAAAGTTGCAGGATACAAAATTTATGCACTGAAATCTCTTGCATTCGTATTCACTAACAATGAAATATCAGTAAGAGAAATTAAGGAAAAATATCCCATTTACCATAGCAACATAAAGAATAAAATACTTAGGAATAAACCTACCTAAGGAGGTAAAAGACTTGTACTCAGAAAACTATAAAACACTGATGAAAAACTCAAAGATGCCACAAACAGATGGAGAGATATACCATGTTCTAGGAGGGGAAGAATCAGTATTGTGAAAATAACTGTATTACCAAAGCAATCTATAGATCCAGTGTAATCTGTATCAAATGACCATGTCTTTTTTTCACAGAATTAGAACAAACCATTTTACACTTTGTATGGAAACACAAAAGACCCCTAATAGTGAAAGCAATCTTGAGACAGAAAAACGGAGCTGGAGGAATCAGGCTCCCTGATTTCAGACTACACTACAAAGTTACAGTCATCAAGACAGTATTGGTACTGGCACAAAAATAGAAATATACATCAATGGAATGGGATAGAAAGCCCAGAGTTAAAACCACACATCTATTGTAACCTAATCTATGACAAAGGAAACAAGAATATACAGTGGAGAAAAGACAGTCTCTTCATAAGTGGTGCTGGGAAAACCAGACAGCTACATGTAAAACAATGAAATTAGAACACTCCCCAACACCATACACAAAAATAAACTCAAGATTGATTAAAGACCTAAATGTAAGACCAAACACTATAGAAATCTTAGAGAACAAACTTAGGAAGGACACTCTTTGACATAAATAACAGCAAGATATTTTTTGAACCACATCCTAGAGTAATGAAAATGAAAACAAGAATAAATAAGTGGGACTAATTAAACTTAAAAGCTTTCGCACAGCAAAGGAAACCATAAACCAGATGAATAGAGAATTCTCCCTCAAAATGGGAGAAAATATTTGCAAATGAAGCAACTGACAAGGAATTAATCTCCAATATACACAAACAGCTCATGTAACTCAATATCAAAAAAACAAACAGCCCAATCACCAAATAGGTGGAAAGCATAGACGTTTCTTCAAAGAAAGCATACAGATGGCCAAGGAGCACATAAAAAGATGCTCAACATCACTAATTATTAAAGAAATGCAGATCAAAACTGCAGTGAGTTATCGTCTCACACTTGTCAGAATGGCCATCATCAAAAAATCTACAAACTATAAATTCTGGAGAGGGTGTGGAAAAAAGGGGATCCTCTTGCCCTGTTGGTGGGAATGTAAATTGATACAGCCACTATGGAGAATAGTATGGAGATTCCTTACAAAACTGAAATAGAACTGTCATATGACCCAGCAATCCCACTCTTAGGCATATACTCAGAGAAAACCATAATTCGAAAAGAAATATGCACCCCAATGTTCATTGCAGCACTATTTACAATAACCAAGACATGGAAGGAACCTAAATGTCAATCAACAGATGAATGGATAAAGAAGATGTGGTACATATATCCAATGGAATGTTACTCAGCCATAAAAAGGAATGAAATTGGGTCACTTGTAGAGATGTGGATGGACCTCCAGTTTGTCATGCAGTGTGAAGTAAGTCAGAAAGAGAAAAATATCGTATATTGACACATATATGTGGAATCTAGAAAAATAGTACAAATGAAACTATTTGCAGGGCGGAAATAGAGAGGCAGATGTAAAGAATGAATGTTTGGTCCCATGGGGGGAAGGGGTGTGGGATGGATTGGGAATTGGGATTGACAAATATATACTATTATGTGTAAAACAGATAGCTAGTGGGAACCTGCTGTATAGCACTGGGAGGTCAGCTCAGTGCTCTGTGGTGACCTAGATGGGGGGATTGGAGGGTGGGGGTGGGAGGGAGGTCCAAGAGGGAGGGGATATATGTATACATATAGCTGATTCACTTTGTTGTACAGCAGAAAATAAGAGAACATTTTAAAGCAACTATCCCTCAATAAAAATAGAGAAAATAAAAAATAAATAAAATGCAGAAAGAAATAAGAAAAGGTATTACTCATTTCCTTAGGGGAAAAGACAGGCTAATAAAACGCAATGAAGTGAGAAATTTCTGTGTCCATCAGGAGAGACTATGTTATGCTCTGACAACTCACAACTCTTTGATCTTAGTAACTGAGGTAAATACCCCTGCAAATCTAAGTGGTCATTCGTGCAACTATCCTTTATGAGGCAGTTCAGTGAGCCAAGCTGAATGAGGCTCAACCATCTGTACACATATATCAGGAATACACAACTTTCTAGTTCTGTATGACAGAGAAAGAATGAATGGAAAAGTCAAGCACTAGCAATTAAGTATTTCCACCCAGGGGTAATATATGTCATTTTCACTCACATTTTCTTGGCCAAAGTATTATATAAACATGTTAACCTCAGGGAACAGGGCAGTATAATATTCTTTCGAGTCCACCATAGAGAAGAACCAGAAGCAATTTCTGCCACAATTCTAAGTTTGAAAAGCTACTTAATCTATATTTTGAGAATATATTTTAACAAATAATAGGAAGTTACAGTACGAGATTCCACACATGATTATGAAATTGTCTGGTGTGAATAAGAATACACAGAAAGAGCTACAACATTTAACTGGAGCTGGAACTTAAAAGGCATTTATTATTTAAAAAACAATTAAAACCAGTGGTGTACTGTGCACCAGGGTTAAATTGGTAAATATGACAAAGTATGTTCTTACACTTATCTAGCTCATAATCCAGTGAGTGATACATATCTCATATGCCAGGCTACTGAGAATAGACATAGTTTTTTTTCATGGCAGCTGCTTTTATAATTTTAAGTTTGGTAAAGCACTCAAGCTTTAGATTAGATAGAAAACAAAGTAGAAGGTTATTTTAGCCATTGTGGGATGATCAAAGTGGGTCGAACCGCCAAATGTGGAGAAATAGACCAACAATACCAGTTATTATACTAAAGCGAACAACCTATTACACGTATATATATCCATGTAAATACATACATAGAGCAGGAGACATGACAGTTCTCCTTGTCTAATAAGGGGCTTAAGATTCAAAAAAATCACCACTCTATTTTAATGCTGACAGATAAAATTAAAGACTCCTTTTGCCATCCTCTTTGAGGAAAGAAGAATGTACCTGGGTGAAGAGTGTTAGTTAATATTCTCCTAGGTTGCTTGTGAAGGCTTTTTCTAAATGTTATATATATTATACAGTCTTCATCCTCCACATTTTATTGATCAATTTTTCCAATGACAGACATTTTTCCCTATTTTACTAGCCTATGAGTGTGTACATAAGCACATATGCACAAACATACACACGTACACACAAAGCTCTGAAAAATATTTTATGAATGTACTCTACTGACATTAGAGTAGCTGTGGCAGGACTGACAGAATAGCCTAGTGGTTTAAGTGAGAAAGGGAAAAGCCTGATATAAATATAAGATGCATACTACCTTTGTTTTGGTTTAAGCAAAAAGGAACAAAAAAGAACATTCTAAGAGGCCTCTAGGAGACGGCCTGTGGCAGAAAGCCAGTCAGGTCTCTACAGTCTTCTCTTGAGTACAACATGCAATTCAAAAAAGGTTTAGGAGGGCACCTTTCAATCTGTAACCCAAGTGAGGCTTTGAGGATTGGACTCTGGAGGTGGCCTAGGCTCTACTGGTAAATTCCCCAGGTGAGATCTTTTGTTACTTTTGCATGCACTGTTGAGTCAAGGTCCCCTGTAATGTCTAGTCTCAGATTCTTTTTAACAGATGTCTTTCAACTGGTATGAGTTCAGAGACTGACTCTTAATCTGTAGTATAATTGGGGACACCTGAGTGGGATCACTGTTGCTTAGATGCCTCCACCTGGATCTTTTGTGCCTGTCATTTATCAAATGCTTCATCATCTTATTATCTACTTAATTAGTCACTAGCAGAACTCTGGATTTGGCGAAGAAAGTTCCAACCCGCTCAAATGCTGTAGGACCATATGGTAGTCACAGGAAAGGAAAAAAGCAGTGTATCTGGATTGCTTCTCAGGATGGCACACTTTATCCCTTGGGCCCAGATATTTAGCAAACCCAGTGCCAGAGCTTACCTGGCTGGTAATAGCTAAACATGAAGGTCACACCCCCCATTATGTCATTCTACATTCTATGGAACATGCAGTTGTGCTGAAGTTAGTGTTAATATGGGATGTAGATACTGCCTATTGACATGGGGAATTATTTAGGGTAATATAAATATTAGTGGAGTCATTGCAAGCAGAGAAAACAACTATTCTGATGCCTTCTAAATTAGGAAAACCATAATTTTAGATCAGGCAGAAAGTATTATGGGACTAAATAAATGAGATTTCAGAAGATAGTGTTATTTTATGAATTTGGAAGGAAGTCAAGGATCAGAATAATGGGAAAGGTACAACAGAAATCCCTTAATTTGAACAGCCTGTCTTAGTGGTTAAGAAGTTTAAATCCTTCTTTCTAGGTTAAGTGGATATTCAAAGATGTAAAAGAAAATTTATTTTATTTTACTTTATATTACTTTTGTTAAACTGCTCCCTCTATGTAGATTGGTCATGGTTCCTCACAGTGGAACTAGAATGGATTAAATAACATTGTGTCACACTTGTAATCATTAGTACAAACTTTGACAACGATAGTTGTTGCCCTGTCAACAAGGGAATGGAATGAAGTAATTGATTTGTTAAGTTTATTTCCTTTATTCCACTCGTAGAAGTTAACTGGCTCTAAAATATCCACATGAGAATATCTTTGTTATATAGGTCTTCAGTTACAATGAGGCTGTGTAATAGAGGATTTGGAAAGGTGGGTAGAAGTTATAAAGTCCTTATGGAAGGTGGAGGATCTATATGATCAATTAATTGTGGTACTTGTACACAACAATCTCTCAAATAAAATGAAATATTTTCCATTCCAAAGAGTGCCCAAGGACATCAATCTCTGATCAACAGCAATCGTAAGAGCACTTAGACTTCAACAAATAAAAATAGAAAGCTCTCCAATTTAATAATGACATCCACTGGAGTAAAGTGGTCAGCAAGACATTTTAAGAGACATGAATAAATATACTGTATTTTGTTCCCAGGAAAAATTTTCATGGAATCCACATAGTTTGTTTCACCAATGCATCTAAGGGGATAGTGTACATGCAGTACAGTATACACATTCCACAAAATTCCAAAATTTCCCTTACTCTATAATGGTTCAGGTATATTCTCTCATACTCAAATTTTACCAATACAATGTGGTAGGAGGAAGTACGTGCAGTCTGTTTGTATGTATGTGTGTGTCGTTGTTAGTTGTCTGGTGGTAATATCAAGGTGAATATTTGATGGAATAATTGTTATATTCCTAAGTGTTTCGGATGTGTAATTAAAGTAAGAAATATTAATTTGGTCACTCTTTTTGGTTAAAGACTCAATAAAAAGTTAAGGGATAAGAGTCCTAAATGTCCTGGCACTATGAAATTGAGATGGGCTTTTATCTTGATATGCCAAGACAGTGTAGATCATGCAGAGATGGTTAGGGTTAGGAAATATGGCCTAGTGGCGAAGAGGAAGAAATTATTACACAAATGCTTTTTTTAATTATTTTTAATACTTATGGTAAACTTGTTGAAGGGATAGAGTAATGCTCTTGCAAAATCCAAAAGTTATGTCCCCAAATGGCCAATTATGTCTAGTTAAATGGAGCTTGCCAGTCATACAGACCCGGAGCCTGAGATAGTTGCTACAGACCACATACATCATTATCCTGATATAGTGACACCTACTTTCCTTGGCTAAAGATCCTTAAGAAATGTTATGATCAGTTAATCAATTATTAAAGAGAAAATGCTTATTGAACTCTTTAATAGGACGAGACACATAATTGTAATTTCATAAACCATATGGGTAGTGAAACATGTTCAAGTACCAGCAGGCTAAAGAGCTAAACTGCATAGAGTTTTTATTCTTTCTAACTTTTGTGTTAGGGTTTTTGGTACAGTGAGTTTTGCTGAAAGTACTATCACCTGTCAATTAAATTGGCCCTGTGTTTTTTACTGTGGAAGTAAAAGATGTCTCACCAGATTTATGAGAAAGTGTCCCTACAGGTTATCAAAACTCCACACCTACCATAATACAAACAAAAATAGACCCAGTGATACAATAAGAAACAGAATGTGGAAAGGTAAAATTGCTGCTTTTGTATTTATATTCCCTCCCAACTTCTGTCTCCTATTACCAGTTAAAACAGTAAAAGAATGATCTTCATGGATTCCTTTATCTATTAATTTTCTGTTTTGTTCTTTCTATTTGAAAGAAGGAAAATGTATCTGTGACCAAAAATTGAGTTTCAATTTGAACTACTTGTTGATGATTACATAATAAATTAAGGTGGTACTAACCTTAATTGAATCTAAATCATTGCTCTCATCATACTCAAACATGAATCAGGCTTTGTAATTTCCTCTCACTCATTGCCGTGGCTCTTTTTCAAAACCAACGTCCTTCATTCTTCATATTTTGGATTTGCTTTCTTATTCTTTTTAAAATTTTGACTAGAGAATTTACATATTTTCAACATTTATTCATCTGTCCTTTAAAACTGTTTCTTGAAGGGTAATATAAATACTGAGTAGTGCACATAAGTGTGTAGCTCGCATAATTTTAACAAACTGACTATTTTGTGAAACTAGTAACCTAGACCAAAATTCATAACCTCTTAAAAGCTGTCCTGTATTCCCTTTAGGTTCCTATCCTCTTTCAAAACAGCGTTCTGTATGGTATTCTATAGCATTTCTTCCAAATAGTGTATACTCTTTTGTCTTGCTTCTTTTAATTGCCATAATGCTTTATGAGATCCATTCATATTGCAAGTAATCCAGATTATTCTTATTTTTGAAAAGAATTACATTATATGGATATGCTACAATTTAATTTGCATAATTTAATTTATTTATATTTACAATTTAATTTATTTTGGGGCATCTGGTAAAGTTCTAGGTCAATTAAAATAGTACTGTCATGAACATTCTAGTGAATATTATATGGTTAATATATATCATAAATATTTCTGTTAAGCATGTAAATGTTAGGTCAAAAGATATTCAACTGTTTAACTTTAAAAGATACCACCAAGGTATAAAAATTTCCAAAGTGGTTGTATCCATTTACTTTGCCATCAGCAGTATATGAATATTTATTCATTCACATCCTCACAGATGTTTGTTATTCTCTTATTGTCTGTCTTTTTAACTTTTGCCATTCTAGTGGCTGTATAGTAGACACATTTTACTTTTGAACTGTATTTTAAACTACAAATTTTCTTACAATGGCTAGTTTAGTTTTGGCTTATATATTTTGGCATACGAAAATTCCATAAGAATTAAGTAGTATTTTGCAAATTTCCTTATTTTCTTTTAAACTCAGTATTCACTTTGTAGTTTGTTAACATAGAGATATGAGGATTTTACATCATCTCATTGATTTTTTTTTTTTTAAACATCTTTATTGGGGTATAATTGCTTTACAATGGTGTGTTAGTTTCTGCTTTACAACAAAGTGAATCAGCCATACATATACATATGTTCCCATATGTCTTCCCTCTTGCGTCTCCCTCCCTCCCACTCTCCCCATCCCGCCCTTCCAGGCTGTCACAAAGCACTGAGCTAATATCCCTGTGCCTTGCGGCTGCTTCCCCCCAGCTATCTACCTTACTACGTTTGTTAGTGTGTATATGTCCATGACTCTCTCTCGCCCTGTCAAAACTCACCCTTCCCCCTCCCCATATCCTCAAGTCCGTTCTCCAGTAGGTCTGCGTCTTTATTCCTATCTTACCCCTAGGTTCTTCATGACATTTTTTTCCCTTAAATTCCATATATATGTGTTAGCATACGGTATTTGTCTTTTTCTTTCTGACTTACTTCACTCTGTATGACAGACTCTAGGTCTATCCATCTCATTACAAATAGCTCAATTTCATTTCTTTTTAAGGCTGAGTAATATTCCATTGTGTATATGTGCCACAACTTCTTTATCCATTCATCCGATGATGGGCGCTTAGGTTGTTTCCATGTCCTGGCTATTGTAAATAGAGCTGCAATGAACATTTTGGTACATGACTCTTTTTGAATTTTGGTTTTCTCAGGGTATATGCCAAGTAGTGGGATTGCTGGGTCATATGGTAATTCTATTTGTAGTTTTTTAAGGAACCTCCATACTGTTCTCCACAGTGGCTGAACCAATTCACATTCCCACCAGCAGTGCAAGAGTGTCCCCTTTTCTCCACACCCTCTCCAGCACTTATTGTTTCTAGATTTTTTGATGATGGCCATTCTGACTGGTGTGAGATGATATCTCATTGTAGTTTTGATTTGCATTTCTCTAATGATTAATGATGTTGAGCATTCTTTCATGTGTTTGTTGGCATTCTGTATATCTTCTTTGGAGAAATGTCTATTTAGGTCTTCTGCCCATTTTTGGATGGGGTTGTTTGTTTTTTTGTTATTGAGCTGCATGAGCTGCTTGTAAATTTTGGAGATTAATCCTTTGTCAGTTGCTTCATTTGCAAATGTTTTCTCCCATTCTGAGGGTTGTCTTTTGGTCTTGGTTATGGTTTCCTTTGCTGTGCAAAAGCTTTGAAGTTTCATTAGGTCCCATTTGTTTATTTTTGTTTTTATTTCCATTTCTCTAGGAGGTGGGTCAGAAAGGATCTTGCTGTGATTTATGTCATAGAGTGTTCTTCCTATGTTTTCTTCTAAGAGTTTGATAGTTTCTGGCCTTACATTTAGGTCTTTATTCCATTTTGAGCTTATTTTTGTGTATGGTGTTAGGGAGTGGTCTAATCTCATACTTTTACATGTACCTGTCCAGTTTTCCCAGCACCATTTATTGAAGAGGCTGTCCTTTCTCCACTGTACATTCCTGCCTCCTTTATCAAAGATAAGGTGTCCATATGTGCGTGGGTTTATCTCTGGGCTTTCTATCCTGTTCCACTGATCTATCTTTCTGTTTTTGTGCCAGTACCATACTGTCTTGATTACTGTTGCTTTGTAATATAGTCTGAAGTCAGGGAGCCTTATTCCTCCAGCTCCTTTTTTCGTTCTCAAGATTGCTTTGGCTATTCAGGGTCTTTTGTGTTTCCATACAAATTGCGAAATTTTTTGTTCTAATTCTGTGAAAAATGCCAGTGGTAGTTTGATAGGGATTGCATTGAATCTGTAGATTGCTTTGGGTAGTAGAGTCATTTTCACAATGTTGATTCTTCCAATCCAAGAACATGGTATATCTCCCCATCTATTTGTATCATCTTTAATTTCTTTCATCAGTGTCTTATAATTTTCTGCATACAGGTCTTTCGTATCCTTAGGTAGGTTTATTCCTAGATATTTTATTCTTTTTGTTGCAATGGTAAATGGGAGTGTTTTCTTGATTTCACTTTCAGATTTTTCATCGTTAGTATATAGGAATGCCAGAGATTTCTGTGCATTAATTTTGTATCCTGCTACTTTACCAAATTCATTGATTAGCTCTAATATTTTTCTGGTAGCATCTTTAGGATTCTCTATGTATAGTATCATGTCATCTGCAAACAGTGACAGCTTTACTTCTTCTTTTCCGATTTGGATTCCTTTTATTTCCTTTTCTTCTCTGATTGCTGTGGCTAAAACTTCCAAAACTATGTTGAATAAGAGTGGTGAGAGTGGGCAACCTTGTCTTGTTCCTGATCTTAGTGGAAATGCTTTCAGTTTTTCACCATTGAGGATGATGTTTGCTGTGGGCTTGTCATATATGGCTTTTATTATGTTTAGGAAAGTTCCCTCTATGCCTACTTTCTGGAGGGTTTTTATCATAAATAGGTGTTGAATTTTGTCGAAAGCTTTCTCTGCATCTATTGAGATGATCATATGGTTTTTCTCCTTCAATTTGTTAATATGGTGTATCACATTGATAGATTTGCGTATATTGAAGAATCCTTGCATTCCTGGAATAAACCCCACTTGATCATGGTGTATGATCCTTTTAATGTGCTGTTGGATTCTGTTTGCTAGTATTTTGTTGAGGATTTTTGCATCTATGTTCATCAGTGATATTGGCCTGTAGTTTTCTTTCTTTGTGACATCCTTGTCTGGTTTTGGTATCAAGGTGATGGTGGCTTCGTAGAAGGAATTTGGGAGTGTTCCTCCCTCTACTATATTTTGGAAGAGTTTGAGAAGGATAGGTGTTAGCTCTTCTCTAAACGTTTGATAGAATTCACCTGTGAAGCCATCTGGTCCTGGGCTTTTGTTTGTTGGAAGGTTTTTAATCACAGTTTCAATTTCAGTGCTTGTGATTGGTCTGTTCATATTTTCTATTTCTTCCTGATTCTGTCTTGGCAGGTTGTGCATTTCTAAGAATTTGTCCATTTCTTCCAGATTGTCCATTTTATTGGCATAGAGTTGCTTGTAGTAATCTCTCATGATTTTTTTTATTTCTGCAGTGTCAGTTGTTACTTCTCCTTTTTCATTTCTAATTCTATTGATTTGAGTCTTCTCCCTTTTTTTCTTGATGAGTCTGGCTAGTGGTTTATCTATTTTGTTTATCTTCTCAAAGAACCAGCTTTTAGTTTTATTGATCTTTGCTATTGTTTCCTTCATTTCTTTTTCATTTATTTCTGATCTGATTTTTATGATTTCTTTCCTTCTGCTAGCTTTGGGGTTTTTTTGTTCTTCTTTCTCTAATTGCTTGAGGTGCAAGGTTAGGTTGTTTATTCGAGATGTTTCCTGCTTCTTAAGGTGGGCTTGTATTGCTATAAACTTCCCCCTTAGAACTGCTTTTGCTGCATCCCATAGGTTTTGGGTCGTTGTGTCTCCATTGTCATTTGTTTCTAGGTATTTTTTTATTTCCTCTTTGATTTCTTCAGTGATCACTTCATTATTAAGTAGTGTATTGTTTAGCCTCCATGTGTTTGTATTTTTTACAGATCTTTTCCTGTAATTGATATCTAGTCTCATGGCGTTGTGGTCAGAAAAGATACTTGAAGCAATTTCAGTTTTCTTAAATTTACCAAGGCTTGATTTGTGACCCAAGATATGATCTATCCTGGAGAATGTTCCATGAGCACTTGAGAAAAATGTGTATTCTGTTGTTTTTGGATGGAGTGTCCTATAAATATCAATTAAGTCCATCTTGTTTAATGTATCATTTAAAGCTTGTGTTTCCTTATTTATTTTCATTTTGGATGATCTGTCCATGCGTGAAAGTGGGGTGTTAAAGTCCCCTACTATGAATGTGTTACTGTTGATCTCCCCTTTTATGGTTGTTAGTATTTGCCTTATGTATTGAGGTGCTCCTATGTTGGGTGCATAAATATTTACAATTGTTATATCTTCTTCTTGGATCGATCCCTTGATCATTATGTAGTGTCCTTCTTTGTCCCTTTTAATAGTCCTTATTTTAAAGTCTATTTTGTCTGATATGAGAATTTCTACTCCAGCTTTCTTTTGGTTTCCATTTGCATGGAATATCTTTTTCCATCCCCTTACTTTCAGTCTGTATGTGTCTCTAGTTCTGAAGTGGGTCTCTTGTAGACAGCATATATAAGGGTCTTGTTTTTGTATCCATTCAGCCAATCTGTGTCTTTTGGTGGGAGCATTTAGTCCATTTACATTTAAGGTAATTATCGATATGTATGTTCCTATTTCCATTTTATATATTGTTTTGGGTTCGCTACTATAGGTCATTTCCTTCTCTTGTGTTTCGTGTCTAGAGAAGTTCCTTTAGCATTTGTTGTAAAGCTGGTTTGGTGGTGCTGAACTCTCTCAGCTTTGCTTGTCTGTAAAGGTTTTAATTTCTCCATCAAATGTGAATGAGATCCTTGCTGGGTAGAGTAGTCTTGGTTGCAGGCTATTCTCCTTCATCACTTTCAGTATGTCCTGCCATTCCCTTCTGGCTTGTAGGGTTTCTGCTGAGAGATCAGCTGTTAACCTTATGGGGATTCCCTTGTGTGTTATTTGTTGTTTTTCCCTTGCTGCTTTTAATATGCTTTCTTTGTATTTAATTTTTGACAGTTTGATTAATATGTGTCTTGGCGTGTTTCTCCTTGTATTTATCCTGTATGGGACCCTCTGTGCTTCCTGGACTTGATTAACTATTTCCTTTCCCATATTAGGGAAGTTTTCAACTATAATCTCTTCAAATATTTTCTCAGTCCCTTTCGTTTTTTCTTCTTCTTCTGGAACCCCTATAATTCGAATGTTGGTGCGTTTCATGTTGTCCCAGAGGTCTCTGAGACTGTCCTCAGTTCTTTTCATTCTTTTTTCTTTATTCTGCTCTGCAGTAGTTATTTCCACTACTTTATCTTCCAGGTCACTTATCCGTTCTTCTGCCTCAGTTATTCTGCTATTGATCCTATCTAGAGTGATTTTAATTTCATTTATTGCATTGTTCATCATTGCTTGTTTCATCTTTAGTTCTTGCAGGTCCTTGTTAACTGTTTCTTGCATTTTGTCAATTCTACTTCCAAGATTTCGGATCATCCTTACTATCATTATTCTGAATTCTTTTTCAGGTAGATTGCCTATTTCCTCTTCATTTGTTAGGTCTGGTGGGTTTTTATCTTGCTCCTTCATCTGCTGTGTGTTTTTCTGTCTTCTCATTTTGCTTATCTTACTGTGTTTGGGGTCTCCTTTTTGCAGGCTGCACTTTCGTAGTTCCCGTTGTTTTTGATGTCTGTCTCCAGTGGCTAAGGTTGTTTCAGTGGGTTGTGTAGGCTTCCTGGTGGAGGGGACTAGTGCCTGTGTTGTGCTGGATGAGGCTAGATCTTGTCTCTCTAGTGGGCAGGTTCACGTCTGGTGGTGTGTTTTGGGGTGTCTGTGGCCTTATTATGATTTTAGGCAGCCTCTCTGCTAATGGGTGGGGTTGTGTTCCTGTTTTGCTAGTTGTTTGGCATAGGTTGTCCAGCACTGTGGCTTGCTGGTCGTTGAGTGAAGCTGGGTGCTGGTGTTAAGATGGAGGTCTCTGGGAGATTTTCGCCGTTTGATATTATGTGGAGCTGGGAGGTCTCTTGTTCACCAGTGTCCTGAAGTTGGCTCTCCTACCTCAGAGGCAGAGCCCTGACTCCTGGCTGGAGCACCAAGAGCCTTTCATCCACACAGCTCAGAATAAAAGGGAGAAAAAGTAGGGAGAATTAGTAGAAGTATGAGTAAAGAAAGAAGGAAAGGAGGAAAGGAAGGAAGGAAGAAAGAAGCAAAGAAGGAAAGAAAGGAGGGAGGGAGGGAGGGAGGGAGGAAGGAAGGAAGGAGGGAAAGAAGGAAAAAAAGACAGAAAGAAAGATGATACAGTCAAAATAAAATAAAGTATAATATAGTTATTGAATTAAAAAATATTTAGAAAAAAAAAAAAGGGACGGATAGAACCTTAGGACAAATGTTGGAAGCAAAGCTATACAGAGAGAATCTTACACAGAAGCATACACTTACACCTTCACAAAAAAAGGTAAAGGGGGAAAAATCATAAATCCTGCTCCCTGAGACCACCTCCTCAATTTGGGGTGATTCGTTGTCTAAAGGATGGAAGGAAGGAAGGAAAGAAAGAAAGAACGAAGGTAAAGTATAATAAAGTTATTACAATTAAACTTAATTATTAAGAAAATGAATTTTTAAAAAAAAGTCATGGATGGATAGAGCCCTAGGACAAATGGTGGAAGCAAGAGTATACAGACAAGATCTCACACAGAAGCATACACGTACACATTCACAAAAAGAGGAAAAGGGAAAAAAATCATAGATCTCGCTCCTAAATTCCACCTCTTCAATTTGGGATCATTCCTTGTCTATTCAGGTATTCCACAGATGCAGGGTATATCAAGTTGATTGTGGAGCTTTAATCCGCTGCTTCTGTGGCTGCTGGGAGAGATTTCCCTTTCTCTTCTTTGTTCTCACAGCTCACAGGAGCTCAGCTTTGGATTTGGCCCTGCCTCTGCGTGTAGGTCGCTGGAGGGCGTCTGTTTTTTCGCTCAGACAGGACGGGGTTAAAGGAGCCGCTGATTCGGGGCCTCCGGCTCACTCAGGCCGGGGGTTGGGGGATGGGGGAAGGAGGGGCACTGCGTGCGGGGCGGGCCTGCGGCGGCAGAGGCAGCGTGACGTTGCGGCAGAGGCCGGCGTGACGTTGCACCAGCCTGAGGCCCGCCGTGCGTTGTCCCGGGGAAATTGTCCCTGGATCCCGGGAACCTGGCAGTGGCGGGCTGCACAGACTCCGCGGAAGAGGGGTGTGGAGAGTGACCTGTGCTCGCACACAGTCCCCTTGGTGGCGGCAGCATCAGCCTTAGCGTCTCCCGCCCGTCTCTGGGGTCCGCGGTTTTAGCCGCGGCTCACGCCCGTCTCTGGGGTTTGCGCTTTCAGCCGCGGCTCGCGCCCGTCTCGGGGGCTCGCGCCCTCAGCCACGGCTCGCGCCCGTCTCTGGGGTTCACGCTTTTAGCCGCGGCTCGCGCCCGTCTCTGGAGTTCCTTTAAGCAGCGCTCTTAAACCCCTCTCCTCGCGCACCAGGAAACAAAGAGGGAAGAAAAAGTCTCTTGCCTCTTCGGCCGGTGCAGGCTTTTCCCCGAACTCCCTCCTGGCTAGTCGTGGTGCACTAACCCCTTCAGGCTATGTTCAAGCCGCCAACCCCAGTCCTCTCCCTGAGCTCCGTCCAAAACCAAAACCCGAGCCTCAGCTCGCAGCCCCGCCCGCCCCGGTGGGTGAGCAGCAAGCCTCTCGGGTTGGTGAGTGCTGGTCGGCACCGATCGTCTGTGCAGGAATCTCCCCGCTTTGCCCTCCGCACCTGTCGCTGTGCACTACTCCGCGGTCCCGAAACTCCCCCCTCTGCCTCCCGCAGTCTCCGCCCACGGAGGGGCTTCCTAGTGTGTGGAAACTTTTCCTCCTTCACAGCTCCCTCCCACTGGTGCAGGTGCCGTCCTTATTCTTTTGTCTCTATTTTTTCTTTTGCCCTACCCAGTTACGTGGGGAGTTTCTTGCCTTTTGGGAGGTCTGAGGTCTTCTGCCAGCCTTCAGTAGGAGTTCTGTAGGAGTTCTGTAGGAGTTCCACGTGTGGATGTATTTCTGGTGTATCCGTGGGGAGGAAGGCGATCTCCGCGTCTTACTCTTCCGCCATCTTCAAGGTCCCCCATCTCATTGATTTTTAACTTTATTGCATTATGGTTAGAAGCCACGGTCTTATGATGTTTCTTTTGAATATGAGGTTTTCTTTTCTCTAGTCCATGGTTTATTTTTAGTATATGCAGTTTGTTCTCTATTTGCAATGCATAAGATTCTATAAATACATCTATTAGTCAAAATTATTTGTGGAAGCTTAGACAATTCCATTCACAACAAAAAATACCAATTATCAGAGGGTGAACCTCAAGAGAATTAGTGGGTGTTAGCAGTAAAAGGGACAATATAGACACTTATGGCTTTGATTTTTTTTCTAAAATTCTTCTTTACTTCTTCAAATTTATGGGAAGTACTGAATCTGGTATTAGTGTTCATTCCAGAATTGATAATATGCTGCAATAGGCCTGACCCACAAACCAGTCCCATTTGATGCATATCCTGTAGCCTTATTCTCTTGAGTTCAATAGCCATCTCCATAAGTATGAAGTAATTTGGACCTCAAGATACAATTAAATGGTAAATTTATTTGTAACATATCCTGCTTCAGCTTGGAAGATTTTTCATGAGCTCATTGCTCTTGTTTTTAATTAATGTAATCTCAAGTAAATATAGTTTTATATTACACCTGTGAAATGTATTCCTCCAAGCTTCCATTCCCTACTTACATATGAATTTATTTAAAATTGATAATGCTTATGATGTAGTTATAACTGCATTGTAAACATTACAGTTGGGACTTTTTCTTACTGTTAATATTCCCCTTATACTAAGCATGTACCTTTATCCCTGGGTAAGATCACCATTCTGTTCTTGACTCTCCTTATCTATTTCTTTTGGATTTATTTTGGCAGTTAAGACGTGATCCTCATGTGAAAGATTATAGAAAAGCAACAGAAATGTGAGAATCTCCCCAATTTTCAATGAATTATCCTCTGAGATTGTATTCTTGAACTGATTGCCAGTTAAGGCTGTTTTTCACTGAGATGCCTGCATCATACCTAACATAAATGTTCTCAAACAGCAGCATAAACACAGACATGTTCAAATGTATGTGAGAAGGAGAAACTAGAACCCAGGACAGTAGCTTCTATGGTAAAAATTTTATTATTCAGGAAATATGACTGATACATCACATGCCTGATATTGGTCATTTTTCAATGAGTTTTGATTCACAGACTATTAAATAAATAAAACTTTGGAGGTTATTGCACTCTCACAAAGTAAATAAACACAAGCAAAAATAAAAACAAACCCATCCAAATACTCCTATATTTTATAATTTGGATTGTGCTTGTAGAGTTACTACAAAATTCTCACAGAATAAATATGAATTTGGAACTCATGTGGCGAATTGATAAAATATTGGAAACTATGACCATGGAACTGTGCACCTAATCTAAAACTAAATATTTTACCACCATTATGGAATTTACAATATGATAATGAACAACAGACATTTAACCAACATTAATTTGCAAAAAATGAAAATTATATATGGACATTTTATAATTTGTGTTTTTTTTGAACTTTATAAAAACATTTTCTAATAAGCGTTTTCCAATTCATAAGTATGAAATGAACAAGAAAAGAGATACTAGATATAACAATATAACAACATTGGAAGCGAAATTAGCACATGACAACGCAAAAGAGGTTAGAATTACAGAAAACTTCATTTTCTATATACACCACTAAAATTATATATCAAAAGGTTTATATGCACCATTTATTAAAAACATAAAAAACTTATCAGTTATACCAAACACAGGATATTAGATAGCTTTTTCTCCCTGATATGACTCAGGATTTTTAATTTGCCTCATTTATTTTCTAAAAGCAAGATGAGCTTAAAAACCTTTTACCATAAGAATTTTAGCAATAGATTTTTTCCATCTTTTCTCTATGGCACAGCATTGAAAATCCAAATAATAAATATACACAGAATTGCATATTCTGTCATGTCTTTTGTTGAATCTATTTTTTTTTTTTTTTTTTTTTTTTTGTGGTACGCGGGCCTCTCACTGTTGTGGCCTCTCCTGTTGCGGAGCACAGGCTCCGGACATGGAGGCTCAGCAGCCCTGGCTCGCGGGCCCAGCCGCTCCGCAGCACGTGGGATCCT
This sequence comes from Phocoena phocoena, assembly GCF_963924675.1. Taxonomy (NCBI): domain Eukaryota; kingdom Metazoa; phylum Chordata; class Mammalia; order Artiodactyla; family Phocoenidae; genus Phocoena; species Phocoena phocoena. The sequence goes on along the minus strand of NC_089236.1, from coordinate 42,159,215 downwards.
CCCGGACCGGGGCACGAACCCGCGTCCCCTTCATCGGCAGGCGAACTCTCAACCACTGCGCCACCAGGGAAGCCCTTGTTGAATCTATTAATCCATGTATTTGTTTGTTTTTCAATTTACCCAAGAATTTCAGTTATTTTAGCCTCTGGGAAATATCCTCACATTATAAAACCCACATACAATTTAGAATGATTGACAGGTTCCAATGAGGAGGGATCAAAACTGGACCAGCAGGGAGCATATGTCAACAATGATGCACAAATGTATTCCAGAATAGAATATAGAATGCTTTTATGTATCCTCCTATATTTTTCACGGTGCCTAATTTTCTTAAATCTGGGAAAATAGTTCATAAGCTGAAAAGAGTAAACAATGTAATAAATCTAAAGAGGGTAAAATCCATTGAATGAAAAGACAGAGTTGATGATATGAAGATGTGCTACATTGAAAGTGAATTAAACAACAAAAGATTTTTTTCAATAGGTCTTGAAATATAGCATGATCAATAATAGCAGAGTTTGTACCACTAAGACATAATGGAAGTAATTAAATAATAGCCTACAATATCAATATAGATATAAGCTTATAAGCAATATAAGCTTTATTTCTGAAGTTATCATGTAGGAAGTTGCAGATAAAATGTCAGAAGTGAAAACAAATCTTCATAGAAACCATATGAATATTTTCTTTAAAATAAGCACATGCAGGTTAAGATAAGTAATGATGGACACAGTGAGAACTTCTTTATTACAAAATATGTTAATAAATGTCAATCATACTTCTAAGAAAAGTTATGAATGTAGAATGGTTATGAGCTAATAAAGTAAAAGCATAGTTCTTTAATATTTCATATCATCACTGATTTAATTACAGGTAGAGCTGAATGGAAGATTAATAGGATACTGAAAATTTCTATGTCACAATTTGTCCTCATTTAGAGATCTTGTCTCTCTTTCAATTTTCTTTAAAATTTCATTATGAATACCTATTGCTCTTTTATGTGAACCCCAAGTACTTTCTAACTTGCCAATTTCGGCAGGCTAAGGATGGCTTAGCACAAAAGGATGGTTTAGCACGTAAGGATCCTTGCACGTAAGGATGGCTTCAAGATATGTGAGCTATGCAGTTGTTCAGGGCTTGCACATGGTAGGGTCTCACACTTGGTTTAATGTTCTACTGCTACTGACTTGAAATTCTTAATAATTTTTTAACAGGAGTCCCACTTCTTATTTTTCACTGGGTACAGTAAATTATGTATCTAGTCCTGCATTCCTCCCTTTCAGTTGAAAATCTCTTTTGCTCTTTCTTCCTACTTCTCCACAGAGGCACATTTCAGAGAATTTCTATTCCAGTAAAACTATCTTTAAGGTGGATCGCTATCACTCTCTTTTATTTCCTCTGTGTGGAAAATTTCTGAGGGATATTCTAAATTGTCTACAGATGTGACATCATGTGATTATTACTGTTGCCTAGGGATTCCTCTATTGTCTTTTTCAAGCCTTTCATTGCTATATATTAAGTTAGAAAACTCAAGGCAACATAGATATGTGAGGAAATGATGGACATAATGGTTTTAGAATCATTATAGGGCATTCATTGGGAGATAACTAGGAGGCATTTGGTGAAATAGTCTGCAGTTTAGGAGACTGATTTAAGATGGGAGTCATCAGCATTAAAGTTTTTCAGGAAGCCATGACTGTGAGGTCAGCTCTAAGGATGAGTGTACAAAGTAAGAAGTTTAAAGCCAGAACCCTGGGAAATGCTGACTTACAGGGTTGCAATAAGAAGCCCATACTAGACAAGTATAGCATATCTGTAGAAAGAAAAAATTAAAAGTTGAGAGAACACAGTAACAAAATATAGAAGATTGCAACTCCTTTATTGTCTTATAATATTTATTATTATATTTATAATATTTATTTTTATATTATATTTATTTTTTTGTAATATTTATTATTAATATTGTCTTATTAATATAAGACCACTGTTCCCTTGTGTGTGTTATATTAATGTCAAATTGGATTGTTCCCCACTTTTTGAAAGAAGTTTATGCTGTTTTCCATAAATTTCCCACTTTTCTTGTCAAAATATTTCTATATTAAAGATCATGTTCAAATATCACTATGTGCTCTAGTCTCTGATTTTTAGACAGGGTTGTTATTCTGCTAATATCCCTAGAACTGTCTTTCTATGTCTCTTTTATCTCTTAGTTTGCATTGTCATAGGAATTTTCTTTGCTGTTTTCACTTTTTCTAATGCCTTATAGATGGTTTCATAAATAATACTTGCCTAAATATCCTAGAATGGTTATCAGAAAGTAATGTAGTCCAGTGTGCATATGCATATGTTTATGAATATATATTAAATTAAAAAGCAGATTGTTAGAATTGAGCTTAGCCTACCTACATGAGTAAAAGAGCTGGTGGCCTTGGCCCAGAGCCTGTGAGTGCCTCCAAGCACTCTAGGCCAAGGCCTGCAGAGGCCAGTCCCATGCATGGATGTGACCACTGGAGCAGGCACATTGGCGTTCTTGACCCTTGCAGAGTGCTAGTGCCAGATGGAGATGCATCTCTTTCTCTCTCACACTTAGGTCCAGATTTTCAGGCACCAGACCCAGAGCAATCTTGCCTGTTACTAACTCCCCTGCACTCTGAAATATACTTCATAATCTTCTAGGATCTCCAGAGCAAACTGTCTTTGAATAGGATTTTAACTTCATTGGACCATAGAGCAGAATGCAGCAAAGAGCAATATTTCAAAAGAGCAGATTGCAAGATGGATTCAACAGCAGGTCCAGGGACATACATTAGTGGTACAAGTTAGTGTTAATCTCTGTCCAACCTATCATTATCCAAACTATCCCTTGTGGACATGATGAAACCATCATGTTAGTACCTGTATCTGGGACACAGAATATTTGTAGCAGATACAGTTGGTTCCATTGAGATAGATCCAGATCTGGGAGTAAAAGAAAGGACAGACTTTGCAAGGGCCAGATGCATCATATCATCATCCAGCAGCCACAGACAACTGTCACTACCAATCAGACACAAACACAGCAGCAGATCACTCTCTAGGGGCAGCAAGTAGCACAGACTGTTGAAGGACAGACCATCTTCTATCAGCCATTTAAGGAAGATGGCATCACTCACTGGAAAGGCATGATCCAGCAGCAAGTTTGATAGGGGCACAGACTGTTCAGACAGGAGCCAAAACCAACACAACCAACAAGGGTCTATCATAATTCTACCAGTGGCAGGCTATGTGATCAATTCAGAAGGGACGGTCATGATGGTGTTTGGATCTGGCTCTGTGCGTGCTATCTAAGGTATCCCTTTACTGGGACAGAAGTATTTGAAGAAGAGCCTCTATGTGAATGCCAAACAGTATCATCCTCTTTGTAAGAGGAGGCAAGTTTGGGATAAACTAGAGGCAGAAAGGAAATTCTAAAGGAAAGAAGGAAATACCTGTGTAAGTCATGCCATAGCAGAGAAATGCGATGAAAGTAAGGAATTTTTCTCTGCAAAAGAAAATGATAGTCCTTCATATGCAGGAGACACACCAAATAAATGAAAGAAAGAAAGAAAGAAGGAAGGAAGGAAGAAAGCAATTACACAGCACAGGTCATCTGAGGATTTTTCTGCCAGGCCATGTGATGGAGATGATCAAGATCATATTCCTTGCACTGTTCCTCACTGTTCCTGGAAATTAATCAACTCTTTGGAAGGGATAAAATTCCCTTCAGAATTTAGATAATCACAAATGAATGTATTCTGCCCTTTTGTACAGGGCAAAGCTCACTTAGTTTTTTTTTTTTACATCTTTATTGGAGTATAATTGCTTTACAATAGGATGTTAGTTTCTGCTTTATAACAAAGTGAATCAGTTATACATATGCATATGTTCCCATATCTCTTCCCTCTTAAGTCTCCCTCCCTCCCACCCTTCCTATCCCACCCCTCCAGGTGGTCACAAAGCACCGAGCTGATCTCCCTGTGCTATGCGGCTGCTTCCCACTAGCTATCTACCTTACATTTGGTAGTGTATATATGGTCTATGCCTCTCTCTCGCTTTCTCACAGCTTACCCTTCCCCTCCCCATATCCCCAAGTCTGTTCTCTAGTAGGTCTGTGTCTTTATTCCTGTCTTACCCCTAGGTTCCTCATGACATTTTTTTTTCTTAAATTCCATATATATGTGTTAGCATACAGTATTTGTCTTTCTCTTTCAGACTTACTTCACTCTGTATGACAGACTCTAGGTCTATCCACCTCCCACTTAGTTTTTAATAAGAGGCTCAGTATTATAATTTCAGCAACATCCTGCAAATTGAAATTGCAAGCCTTTGTTTCATCCTTTTACTCCAGGCTTTTTGCAGACAATGGATAACATTGACACTTCATAGATTAAGATGAATCAAGTGACATATGACAGCCCAGTAGTAACATAGAAACACTGATGTTAACTGGTGAAACTGACTGTCCAACTCAGAAGATGAGAGCAAATTTAATCTAAACTGAAATCAGAGAAGCCATGGCTTTCCCACAGGAATTTGGTTAGACAACATCCATCTCTCTGGTTGGGTAGTTCATTCTGACTACATTTTTTATTTATTTGTTTCAAGCATCTAATAAAACCTACTTTTCTGTGAAATACACTTTGAGGAATACTGAATTAAGTTTTAATTCCTTTTTTTATGGAATAAAACATATGAAGCTGATGTGTTCATATACATGGGAAATAAATGACACATTTATTTATCTTTTTAACATCTTTATTGGGGTATAATTGCTTTACAATGGTGTGTTAGTTTCTGCTCTATAACAAAGTGAATCAGTTATACATATACATATGTTCCCATATCTTTTCCCTCTTGCGTCTACCTCCCTCCCACCCTCCCTACCCCACCCCTTCAGGCGGTCACAAAACACCGAGCTGATATCTCTGAATGACACATTTATTAATACAGAAATGTTTTGATAGCAAATAGAGATATTTGATATGATTTTTATCTTATTAGTGTTTTTGACATATGCATAAAATATATTTTTAATATTGTGGCTACTTGTGATAGCAGTTCTCTATTTGTATTTCTGAAATCATAACTTTCAATATACTAAGAATGTACACTTTTTCTTTTTTCTCTGTCTTCCTAATTCTTAATATTCATGTTTTAGAATCTCATTAAGTGTTCTTATTTTTTGATCCAATTCTCTCTCTCACACTATTGGATCATTCTCTCTTACTTCTGTCCATGTTAACCCAAGATAAGGATACACTGAGAACAATTTCACTGTAGATATTTGCAATGGAACATCATTACAGTTGATATTAAATAAATCTCCCCTCCACCTGAGAATTTCATTCACTTCCTTCCTATTTTCTTCATCAAGGCCTTTCCTGGACTGTCTTAATCCAAAATAAGTGATCATCCTGTCACTTGCCTTTCCCTATCTCTTAAGATCTACTTATGGTTTAGGCAATGCTAGGAAAGTGTTCCTAAATATATTTACCTATGCACATTCATGGAGCTATGGAATTTTGTCATAAAGGATGAGTCTTTAAGCCTGAGTTAAAGCGTGAATGTCTAAACAATGATATAAATACATCAAAACAAAATTTTGATGTAGTCCACTGGTCTATTTTTGCTTTGGTTCCATATGCTTTTGGTGTCATCTACAAGAAATCATTGTGAAGACCCAAGTTAGGAGGGTTTTCCCTATGTTCTATTCTGGAGTTTTACAGTTTCAGGTTTTACATTTAAGTTTTTAATCCATTTTGTATACTTGTGTATTTTTGTGTATGGTATAAAATATGTATACAAATTTATTCTTTTGCATTTGAGTATTCAGTTTTCTCAACAACATTTGTGGAAGAGACTATCTTTTTCTCATTGTGTATTCTTGGCACCTTTATCAAAATTGACCATATATGTGTGAATTTATTTCTGAGCTCTCTATTCTGTTCTATTGATTTATGTCTGTCTTTATGACAGTACCATACTCTTTTAATTACTGTAGATTTGTAATATATTTTGAAATTAGTAAGTGTGATGTCTTCAGTTTTATTCTGTCTTCTAAAAATTGTTTTGGCCATTCAGAGTCCATTTTAGTTTTATATTATTAAAACTGTATTTTCTAATTCTGTAAAAATTGCCAGGACTTCCCTGGTGGTGTGGTGGTTAAGAATCAGCCTGCCAATGCAGGGGACATGGGTTTGATCCCTGGTCTGTGAAGATCCCACGTGTTGTGGAGCAACTAAGCCTGTGCGTCACAACTACTGAGCCTGCAATCTAGAGCCCACGAGCCACAACTACCAAGCCTGCACTCCATAATCACTGAAGCCCACATGCCCTAGAGCCCACATACTGCAATTACTGAGCCCACACACGAAAACTACTGAAGCCCATGTGCTCTAGGTTCCATGTGCCACAACTACTGAGCCTGAGTGCTGCAACTACTGAAGCCCATGAGCTTAGAGCCAGTTGTCTGCAACAAGAGAAGCCACCGCAGTGAGAAACCCATGCACCACAATGAAGAGTAGGCCCCGCTCACCAAAACTAGAGAAAGCCTATGCACAGCAATGAAGACCCAATGCAGCCAAAAAAGAAAAAAAAAGTGCCATTGAATGGGGAAAAAAAATATTTGCAAGTCATATATCTGAGAAGAGGTTAATATACAAAATATAAATAGAATTCTTACAACTTATAGGAAAAAAAAATATTAAAAATGGGCAAATAACTTGAATAAGCTTTCTCCACAGAAGACATACATTGGCCAATAGGTACATGAAAAGATTCTCAACATTACTAGTAATCAGGGAAATGAAAAAAAAAAAAAAAGTACCACCTTACACATGCTAGGATGGCTAGTATCAAAAAGATAAGAGATAGCAAGTATTGTCAAGGTTCTAGAGGAAAGGGAAGCTTGTACACTTTTGGTGGGAATGTAAACTGGTTTAGCCACTATGGAAAACAGCATGGGAGTTCCTCAAATATTAAAAATATAACTACCTTATCTAGTATTTCCACTTTGGGATATATTTATCCAAAGGAAATAAAATCAGCATCTGAACTGATTCTTATAGATAAGAATTATCTATACTCTCATGTTTATTACAACATTATTTACAATAGCCAAGATATGGAAATAATTTAAATGTCTATAGACAGATGAATGAATAAAGAATATGTGGTTTATACAGGCAATGGAATATTATTTAGCTTGAAAAAAATGAACTCTTGCCATATGTGGTAAAATGGATAAACATGAGGAAATTATGTTTAGTGAAATAAGCCAGTCACAGAAGGACAATTACTGCATGATTCCACTCACTCATGTGGTTTAGAATATAGTTATACACATAGAAGCAGAGAATAGAATACTGAAGGCAGCGGAATGAAGAGTTGCTATTCAATGGGAGCAAAGTTTCACTTATGAAAATGATTAAAGTCTAGAAATCACCTGCAAAGTAAATAAATAAATAAATAAATAAAACAGTACCCAATAATAATAACAAGTTATTGTTGCCTCATCTGTGAACTAGCAGATAAAGAGAGAGGAAAATGTGCTCTATTTCCCACTTTTAAGACCAATGTCAAATGTTGGGAATTTTGGATGTGATTCAATGAACCCCAGAAGTCACATAAATCTTACCAGTGCAGTAAATAACTTATTCTCCCAGTAAATAACCACAAAGAGGAAATACAAAAAAAGGATAATTTCATTCTAACATATGTCTTTCCAGTACAGTGGGGAGAAAGAATTTCCCCCTACAAAGATTTATAAGGCATTTCATTCAACAATAAGCAGTATTAGGACTTCACACTTCAGGGTCAATCACATCTCTATTCTTGTTAAAATCAGTTACTATGTATAAATTCTTATCTTAATTGACATCTCTTAAGCATCTTTATATGTTTTTTTTTTTTACTATTAATTATTTGCTTCCACAACTGATCTCTTCTCATAATTTCCTCTCACTTTCCTCCATTCTGATAGGTCCCTTAAATTCTAGTCTTCCTTAATCCTCTCACCTTTCATTCTTCTATGCTATTAGTGTTTACTAATATTTTCCACATTGTGGAAAATATAGAGAATAAAAATATTTGTTTTGGCCCATTTAGTTAAAAGAAAATTGCTTAACCCTGAAAATGACAGGATCAGTGACTAATAACTGCTTTATACCCAACTTATCCATCATGAGGGCTGAAATGATCAATATCTTGGCAGCCTTCTAACACATTTTAACACCCTTGTATTCAGTGATAAACTGGTTCGTGTTTGCTCACATTTTATTACTGATTAATCTCATTGAAATCTTCAAATATCATCTATATGTTATCAGTTTCCATATCTATATCTCCAGACATGAACTCTCTTTTGAGTTATAAGAACTATTTATGCAAACAATATCAAACTTATTTACTTAGATATCCATTAGTAATCTCAAATTTAGCCAAAACAAAAAGTCAGAATATCTGACTTCTATGAATTAGATGTTAGTAACATCTCCCCCAGTTATGACAATCAACTGTGGTAATCATTGTGACATTGTCAATGTCACCAGGCTGTGGGGGCAAAATCACAGCCAATTAAGAACAACTTCATTGAAATGTTCAGCTCAAAACATAAAAGCCTTTTAGAAGTCCTTTTAAAACTTTTTACCCATCATTTTAAGTGCCTAACAGCTCATTATTTAATAATTATTAAATTGTTTAAGAACTTTGTCACCTCATTTTGGAATATTTCAATTTCTTCCCAACTAATCATCATCATTTTATCTTCTGAAAGTTGGAATGAATCAGTTTCAGTTATATCAAATTAGCTCTTCTAAAACACATAATTGATAAAAATACTATGCAATTAAAAACCTTTTAGTAAATCCCAATCACTAACAGGATAAAGTCTTCAACATGGCCTTTGCTCTGGAATACATGAAAGTCAAATGATTAGCCCCTTCATTCTCACTTAATTACAGTACCCTATGAAGAGTCTTAAAGCAATGTACAGAAAAAAAAAAACATTGAAAAAAATGTTTTCAAATTTAAAAATATGTGATTAACAAGCACACAAAAAATCACTGAAAATAAAGTCTTTATTAGTGTAAAATGCTATAGAGAGATCAAAAATTAAGTTAGAAAAGTATACATTTGATTTATTTAAAAATACAATTTTCTTTAAGAGGTTAAAGCAGAAGTGAGAATTTAGTTGAAGAACAGAAGTTGAAGAATGAATAAACTGAGACAGTAAGGCAGAAAAAAAGATCTTCAACAAACAAAAGTCCAGGACCAGATGGCTTCACAGGTGAATTCTATGAAACATTTAGAAAAGAGCTAACACCTATCCTTCTCAAACTCTTCCAAAATATTACAGAGTGAGGATCACTCCCAAACCCATGCTATGAGGCCACCATCACCCTGACACCAAAACAAGGATACTAAAAATAAAGAAAATTACAGAACAATATCACTGATGAATATAGATGCCAAAATCCTCAAAAAAATACCAGCAAACAGAATCCAACAACACATTAAAAGTATTGTACACCGCAACCAAGTGGAATTTATCACAGGGATGCAAGGATTCTTCAATACATGCAAATCAATCAATGTGATACACCATATTAACAAATTGAAGAATAAAAACCATATAATCACATCAATAGATACAGAAAAAGCTTTTGACAAAACTCAACAGCCATTTATGAGTTTTTACTCTCCAGAATGTGGGCATAGAGGTAAACTACCTCAACATAATAAAGGCCATATATAATGAACCCACAGCAAACATCATTCTCAATGGTGAAAAACTGAAAACATTTCCTGTAAGATCAGAAACAAGACAAGGATATCCACTCTCTCCACTATGACTCAATGTAGTTTTGGAAGTCCTAGCCACAGTAACCAGAGAAGAAAAAGAAATAAAAGGAACGCAAATTAGAAAAGAAGTAAAACTGTCACTGTTTGCAGATGACGTGACACTATACAAAGATAATCCTAAAGATGTCACCAGAAAACTACTACAACTAATCAATTAATTTGGTAAAGTTGCAGGATACAAAATTAATGTGCAGAAATCTTTTGCATTCCTATACACTAACAACAAAAAATCAGAAAGAGAAATTAAGGAAACAATCTCATTCACCATTGCAACAAAGAGAATAAAATACCTACGAATAAACCTATCTAAGGAGGTAAAAGACCTGTACTCAGAAAACTATAAGACACTGATGAAAGGAATCAAGGATGACACAAACAGATGGAGATATATACCACGTTCTTGAATTGGAAAAATCAATATTGTGAAAATGCCTAAACTACCCAAACCAATCTACTGATTCAATGCAATCCCTATCAAATCACCAATGGCATTTCTTATAAAACTAGAACAGAAAATCTTAAAATTTGTATGGGGACACAAAAGATCTGGAATACCCAAAACAACCTTGAGGGAAAAAACAGAGCAGGAGGAATCAGACTCCCTGATTTCAGACTGCACTAGAAAGGTACAATAATCAAGAAAATATGGTACTGGCACAAAAACAGAAATATACATCAATGGAACAGGATAGAAAGCCCAGAGATAAACCCACAGGTCAACTAACCTATAACAAAGGAGGCAAGGATATACAATGGAGAAAAGACAGTCTCTTCAATAAGTGGTGCTGGGAAAACTAGACAGCTACATATAAAGAATGAAATTAGAGCATTCCCTAATACCATACACAAAAATAAACTAAAAATGGATTAAAAACCTAAATGTAAGTCTAGACACTATAAAACTCTTAGAGGAGAACATAGGAAAAACAATCTTTGACATAAACCACAGCAAGATCTTTTTTTACCCACCTCCTAGATTAATGAAAATAAAAAGAAAAATAAACAAATGGGACCTAATTAAACATAAAAGCTTTTACACAGAAAAGGAAAAACACAAAAAGAAGAAAAGACCACCCTCAGAATGGGAGAAAATATTGGCAAAGAAATCAACGGACAAAGAATTAATCTCCAAAATACATAAACAGCTCATGTAGCTCAATATTAAAAAAAAAAAAAAATCCAAAAATGGGCAGAAGACCTAAATAGACATTTCTCCAAAGAAGACATACGGATGGCCAACAAACACATGAAAAGATGCTCAACATCACTAATTGTTAGAGAAACGCAAATCAAAACTACAGTGAGGTGTCACCTTACACCAGTAAGAATGGGCATCATCAAAAAATCTACAAACAACAAATGCTGGAAAGGGTGTGGAGAAAAGGCAACCCACTTGCATTGTTGGTGGGAATGTAAATTGATACAGCCACTATGGAGAACAGTATAGAGGTTCCTTAAAAAACAAAAATAGAATTACCATATGACCCAGCAATTCCACTAGGGGACATCTATCCAGAGAAAACCATAATTCAAAAAGACACATGCACTCCAATGTTCATTGCAGCACTATTTACAATAGCCAGGTCATGGAAGCAACCTAAATGCCTATTGACAGACAAATGGATGAAGAAGATGAGGTACATATATAGAATGAAATATTACTCAGCCATAAAAAGGAACAAAATTGGGTCATTTGTAGAGATGTGGATGTATCTAGAGACTGTCATACAGAGTGAAGTAAGTCAGAAAGAGATAAACAAATATCATATATTAACACATATATGTGGAATCTAGAAAAATGGTACAGATGAGCCAGTTTGCAAGGCCGAAATAGAGACACAGATGTAGAGAACAAACATATGGACACCAAGGGAGGAAAGCAGGGGAGTGGGAGGTGGGATGAATGGGGAGATTGAGGTTGATATATATACACTAATATGCATAAAATAGATAACTATTAAGAAACTTCTCTATAAAAAGTAAAAGTAAAAAAAAAGAGGTTTTTTTGTATTGATGTTAATGTGTTGGATTAAATATTTCCTGTATAGGCCATTTGTATATGACATGAATCTCAACTTATCACAATTTTATGGATATATTAAATAAAAAATCTCAATATACCTAATATAATTTTAAATTGATATCACTGTGAAACTCCTAACACAGTTACACAAAAATATAATGTCATATCATGCTGCCCTTCAACCAATATTAAAAAAACAGGGAGAAAAAAAAACAGATGAAGCAATATTTGGAATTGTTTTGAATACCTTTTATAAAAAAAATTGAAATAATCATAGAGATGGAGTATAAAGCATTTAATCCCTGAGTCATAATTCAGTGTATTTATACCAAGGATTTAAGCAGATTTAGAATAGTATATTACGTACTTGCACTTTCAGTTGGAAGTGACAAAAACTCATCTCAAACTGGCTTATGTAATAGAAGGACAACTCTGACTTGAGGTGAGCTGGTCAATGCACTCAAATTTTATCATCAGGGCATACTTTGCCTTGGTTTTGTCTTAGTCTGTGTGGATCTTATTGTTAGTCTCTTTCTTTTTATTGGAAAAATTCATTTTGAAGCTTACCTCCTCTCAAATATGTAAAGCCCCCTTGTGTCTCTGTGTCTTAAGATAAGCTATTCGTTTCCTAATGTGTTATTCTAATAAGAGTCATTGGTTTGGGTCTCCCTAGACAGGCTTGAGCCAAAAGCAATCTCTGAATCATTCAATGCGGCAGGAGCAATAGGATACCTTGACTAAGATTTCTGTTTGCTCCTGTGTCCTGCTGGTAGATTCCTACCGGCATAAATTACATGAATTCAGAAAGGGGGAAGAAATGTCTCTCTAAGGAGATACTATAGGGTTCTAACCAGACCAAGGAAGTGAATAAACATCTGATGGAGAGTAAAATAGAATAGATATATATTACAAGGGATAACAAGTCATGTTCTCAATTTGCATAATGTTTAAAGAACTTCATAAAGTGGAAATTCTCTTTGAGGAATGACATGGCAAGGCACTTGAGGTGTTCTCACATCAATGGACAAGTTGGTCAAAAGTAGGCATGCTTATCTGGTACAACACTGTTACGAATGTTCTTTAGATTATTTTCTTGAAAAAAACCCAAATTCCTCCGATAATATAAGCATTAAGTTATAATAAATATGTATAAAATAAAATCTCTCCTTCCCCTCATACCAAAATATCTGTAGAAACTGCAGGTACAAGTTAATTGACTTGACAAATATTTACTGTGTTTCTATGGTACTCCAGGCATTCTTATGGGCAGTAGGATAATAATAATACAATAACAACACAGAAATTTCTGTTGACTGCAAAGATTCTTCATTCTAGCAGAAGAGATAGACAACATTAAGCAAAAGACAGGAAAAAAACTCTTACCTTTTCAAAGTGTGGAACTGAAGTTGCACATAGGATTACTGAAAAAATGGAGAATGGGAAGAAGTCATATTTAATACAGAATGGCTGAAGACTATCACACATTCTGGGATCAAGCAAACTCTACATAAATAAGAGCCAAAATAAAGGAAAAATGAAAAACTTATATTGTATCCAGAACAACAGTTACATTCATGAGTTAGTGGAGAAGAACTTGAAAGAGAAAAAGCTTATTGCAATTTATGAGCAGAGTTGACACCAGTGCAATTCAGTTTGCATAGCTGTTATTGTAAATGAGGTATGAGATAAGCTATTATAAATTTGGGGAAAAAAAACAAAAAAAAAACCTTCTGCTTAAAAGATAATACTACCTAAAATAAATTATATAACATCTATTAAAATAAAAATCAATCTCCCTCTCTCTCTAATTTCTTTCTATATTTTTTCAAATGATTTTTATTAACATTAGAACCTACCACATGTTATATTGAACAGCTCTATTTGTCAGTCTTCATATGTACTGTTAAAAATAAACTGAGGCACATTAAAAAATTTAAGAGTTTATTTGAGCAAAATTTTATTTGAATAGGGCAGCACAAAACAAGAAGTGGTTAGAAACACTCCCCAAACAGTAACTCAGGAAGAGACTTCTATAGAGAATAGGCAGAAGAAAAGCAAGGAAATTACTGAGTGGCTATAGCTTAAAATCTAATTGGCTGTTTGTGATTGGTTGTCCTTAGGTTTTGATTTGGTAACCTTGAGGCATTTATTGGCTTAGACTTTGGTTTGCTTATGTAGACTGCCACTGCATTAGAGCCACCTTATTCTAATGACCTCGTTAAATAAATTTAACACTACTCACATGATATGTAAACAGTTAAGGGGATTGTTATCATTCAAATGAATATTGATAAAGGTGTGGATTAGGAAAACCATTGATATTGAAAGTAACAAACATAGAAAAGTAGAAAATCAGGTTAAGAGCCCAGAAAAAATGTGAGTTATTATTTCTGAAGTACACCTTGAGGTAAACTTATATGGGCTTCACTGTGTAGAGAATCTGGGACTTGGATTACAGTACCATTATAACCATTAGTAATGTGAAAACCACTACAAACCAAGTCACAGGCAACTAAAACCACAAGTTTGGAAGTAAACTAGAGAAGAGAAATGTCCCCTTGCATCCCTCTAATACACTTATAGAAAAATAGATTTTGTCCTAAAAGGTGATTCACCCTCTAAAAGGAAGAAAAGAGAGGGGAGAATAATAAGAGTTTAATGAGTCACTGTGGGCTCTAATGGTGATAATTAACTGAAATCATTTTAAAAGAATTTAATTTTTATTATAGTAGATTTTTAAAGTTGGTACTATTTAAATCATTTAATAACTTTTAAAATTTATTTTTCCTCTATTATATTTTTTAAATGTTAGTAACTATCATAGTTACTGTTCATTCAAACACAGAACTTCTTCCTTGCTTGGTAGTCAGAATGGACTGCTCAGCTACCTTTAAGGGCTCATTACAACTCTACTTCGAGGCCTAAAGATGATTATGAGTTCATTCACACAAATCATTCAAGTAGTCAAAATCTCTGTGAATGTCTTTTGTCAGAGAGAATCATTCTGTAACTGTAAAAGTACAACATATTCTTTGTTAATCTTTCCCTTGACTTTCTTTTATTGCTTCTCATGAGGTGAACATGCAGCACTTCATTCTCAAATTACTCATGCATTCTACAGCATTAAGTTTAAAAAAAATAAAAAAAGAGTAGAGAGAACTGCATATGTTCCAAGTACCTCAGACTGTAAAAACTGTATTAATGTGATGGGTCATACATATTAGAATTTTTCTATTAATTATTTAATATTTCTTAGATGAATAACAAATTACAAATACTGAGCAGCTCTGGGAACTGAAATAGAGGAGAAAGAACGTGTTAGATGGTTTTTTATTTGAACATATCTCATACTTAAAGGATGAAGAGAAAAGATATTGACCATGATGAAAATCCCTGACTAGAAATTTGCTTTGACAGAGCAAAACACTTCTGTGGACACAGATACAGTTGACAGACATACCGCAGAATGATTAAAGCTCTTAGAGTCATTTCTTATGATTTGCTTTATAAAATATTTTTCAATAAAAATTTTTTTTCGGGCTTCCCTGGTGGCGCAGTGGTTGGGAGTCCGCCTGCCGATGCGGGGGATGCGGGTTCGTGCCCCGGTCCTGGAGGATCCCACATGCCGTGGAGTGGCTGGGCCCGTGGGCCATGGCCGCTGGGCCTGCGCATCTGGAGTCTGTGCTCCGCGGTGAGAGAGGCCACAATGATGAGAGGCCCATGTACCGCAAAAAAAAAATTTTTTTTCAATAAAAATTTTTTACTTTGAAAACCATTTTCACCTAACCCCCCACTTATACTATTGTAGAGGATAATTTCAGAATATCTAAAAACATCATCATTTAACCAGGACAATTGTTAATTTCTCTGAAAATAATCTTTGGTAGAGATATTGTCAGTTCAGTAACTTGTTTCCTTTGTTTTTGTTCCATCTGTCTTTTAAGCTTGTATGTCACAATCCCTATGCATTTATTTTAGTAGGAAAAATTATTTTTATCTTAGAATATAGTTTCTATGTTCTAAAAGAAATGTGTGGGAAATGTAAGTAAACATATAAGATTCAATCTGAGGAATGTTCAAAACATACTTATTATAAGTATTCATTTATGTAGAAATAAAGAATACATAATTCTTTTTTTCAGTAATTTAGTGAGATTTATTCTTGTTTTTGAATGGAATTGCAACCAGAGCAGAGGAAAACCCTCACATTTAGGTAATCTCATTCAATGTTATATTTCTGATGTAGGAACAAATAAAAATTAAAAATAGGAGGATTAATTTTCCCTGTTGAAAATAAGGAAAGTGGTTAGAAAATTTACAATTGCAAGTACTTTCTTCTCTCTTTAAAATATATGTAAATCTTTTTGAAAACCAGATAGACGTTTGCCATCTTTATGACCCAGTGATGGCTTTTTCAAGGTCAGGAACCATCTCACTGAAATGTAAACATCAAGGAAGATAGAACCCCTACCTCCCAGTTTCTCTATCTCCCACCCTAAAGTTATACAAAATTTATTATTCCACTGGGCAAGCCAATTAGCTAACACAGAGGGTAATCCCTTCTACCACGTGAATCTAGGATGAATCTATGTGTGAAGACTGATGTTGTCAAGCCCTCTTAGTTGAAGACTAGTTATTTTTTATCTTGAGAACATGTCTTCTTGGCTCTATAAAAGGTGAGATTTCTTTCTAATTTTGCAATCTCTTAGTGATTTGCCTGTGATATGCATCACATGGTGGTTTAATGCTTTTTTCAATGCAATTTTCTTTGTTTACTACCTTTACAGAGAGGTTTTCTTGGTTGGAAGAAGATATTGTTTTTAATTATATTTCCTCAGCACAGTTTTTAATTATATTTCCTCATTCTTAGACATCTTTGTCTCTTTTTCTGTCATGATTTGCTTCAGGATCAAAAGATATAAAGAGATCCATGTGGATAAACATTTTAACTAAAATTTTCTTAGCATTTATGGAAACAGTAGTATTGAAAAGTTTATGTATCAGGAAATATTTTATACAACCACTGAAATAGATTTTAGCCTATAAGATTGCCAGTCATTTATGGAAGACTATTTTTAGGGCAGTTTTGGTTTTAAAGCAAATTAAGGGAAAGTTACAAAAATTTCCCATATACCTCTGCCACTACCCATGTATAGCCTCAACCATTAATAACATCATTCACTGAAAATGTGCTTTTTTTTTTTTTAACTAAACATGGACCAATGTTAACACATCATAATCACCCAAAGTTCATAATTAAACTTAGGTCTCGATCTTGGTGCTGAATATTCTATGAGCTTGGAAAAATGTATGTATAATGATTTCAGTCATATTTTTTTATTTCAATATCTTTTATTGGAGTATAGTTGTTTTACGATGTTGTGTTAGTTTCTAATGTATAGCGAAGTGGAGTTCTCTCTGCTATACAACAGGTTGTCATTCGTTATCTATTTTATACATATTATTTATATATGTCAGTTCAATCTCCCAGTTCATTATGTCCATAGGTTTGTTCTCTATGTCTGTGACTCTATTTCTTCCTTGAAACAGGAAGATTGTTCTGTTCCTTGAAACAGAAAAATCTGTACCATTTTTCTAGATTCCACATATATGCGTTAATATATGATATTTGTTTTTTTCTTTCTAACTTACTTCACTCTGTATGACAGTCTCTAGGTCCATCCACGTCTCTACAAATGACCCAATTTCATTCTTTTTATGGCTGAGTAATATGCCATTGTATACATGTATCACATCTTCTTTATCCATTAATCTGTCAATGGGCATTTACGTTGCTTCAATGACTTGGCTACTGTAAATAGTGCTGTAATGAACATTGGGGTCCATGTGTCTTTTTGAATTATGGTTTTCTCTGGATATATGCCCGGTAGTGGGATTGCTGGGTCATATGGTAGTTCTATTTTTTTGTTTGTTTTTTAAGGAACCTACAAACTGTTCTCCACAGTGGCTGTATCAATTTACATTACCACCAACAGTATAAGAGGGTTCCCTTTTCTCTACAAACCTCTCCAACATTTATTATTTGTAGACTTTTTGATGATGGCCTTTCTGACCAGTGTGAGGTGATACCTCATTGTAATTTTGATTTTCATTTCTCTAATAATTAGTGATGTTGAGCATCTTTTCATGTGCCTCTTTGCCATCTGTATGTCTTCTTTGGAGAAATGTCTATTTAGGTCTTCTGCCCATTTTTTGATTGAGTTGTTATTTTTTTGACATTGAGCTTCATGAGATGTTTGCATATTTTGGAGGTTAACCCTTTGTCCACTGATTTATTTGCAGTTATTTTCTCCCATTCTGAGGGTTGCCTTTACATCTTGTTTATGGTTTCCTTTGCAGTGCAGAAGCTTTGAAGTTTCATTAGATCTCATTTGATTATTTTTGTTTTTCTTTCCATTACTCTAGAAGGTGTGTCAAAAAAGATCTTGCTGTGATTTATGTCAAAGAATGATCTTCCTATATTTTCCACTAAGAGTTTGATAGTGTCTGGTCTGAAATTTAGGTCTTTAATCCATTTTGAGTTTATTTTTGTGTATGGTGTTAGGGAGTGTTCTCATTTCATTCTTTTACATGTAGCTGTCCAGTTTTCCCAGCTCCACTTATTGAAGAGACTGTCTTTTCTCCATTGTATATTCTTGCCTCCTTTGTCATAGATTAGTTGACCATAGGTGTGTGGGTTTATCTCTAGGCTTTCTATCCTTTTCCATTGATTTATATTTCTGTTTTTGTGTCAGTATCATACTGTCTTGATGACTGTAGCTTTGTAGTATAGTCTCAAGTCAGGTAACCTGATTCCTCCAGCTCTGTTTTTCTATTTCAAGATTGCTTAGGCTGTTCAGGTCTTTTGTGTTTCCATACAAATTGTAAAATGTTTTGTTCTAATTCTGTGAAAAATGCCATTGGTAATTTGATAGGGATTTCATTGAATCTGTAGATTGCTTTGGGGAGTACAGTTATTTTCACAATACTGATTCTTCCGATCCTAGAACACCATGTATCTCTCCATCTGTTTATGTCATTTTTGATTACTTTCATCAGTGTTTTATAGTTTTGTGCGTACAGGTGTTTTACCTCCTTAGGTAGGATTATTTGTAGGTATTTTCTCTTTTTTTTTTTTTTTGTTGCATTGGTGAATGTGATTGTTTCCTCAATATCTCTTTCTGATCTCTCATTGTTAGTACATGGGAGTGTAAGGGATTTCTGTGCATTAATTTTGTATGCTGCAACTTAACCAAATTAATTGATTAGCTCTAGTAGGTTTCTGGTGGCAACTTTAGGATTTTCTATGTAAATTTTCATGTCATCTGCAAACAGTGATAAGTTTACTTCTTCCTTTCCAATTGTATTCATTTTATTTGTTTTTCTTCTCTGGTTGCTGTGGCTAGGCCTTCCAAAACAATGTTGTATAAGAGGGGCAAGAGTGGACATCCTTGTCTTGTTCCTGAACTTAGGGGAAATACTTTCAGTTTATTACCATTTAATATGATGTTTGCTGTGTGTTTGTCATATATGGCCTTTATTATGTTGAGGTAGGCTCCCTCTACGTGCATTTTCTGGAGACTTTTCATCATAAATTCGTGTTGAATTTTGTCAAAAGATTTTTTGCATCTATTGAGATAATCATATGCTTTTTATTCCTTAATTTGTTAATATGGTGTATCACATTGATTTGCATATATTGAAGAATCTTTGCATTCCTGGGATAAATCCCACATGATCATGGTCTATGATCCTTTTAATGTGGTGTTGGATTCTAGGTTTGCTAGGTTTGAGGATTTTTGCATCTATGTTCATCAATTATATAGGTCTGTAATTTTCTTTTTTGATGATATCTTTGTCTGGTTTTAGTATCATGGAGATGGTGGCCTCATAGAATGAGTTTGGGAGTGCTCCTCCCTCTGCAATTCTTGGGAAGAGTTTGAGAAGGATGGATGTTAGCTCTTCTTTAAATGTTTGATAGAATTCACATGTTGTCCTGGACTTTTGTTTGTTGGAAGATTTTTAATAAAAGTTTCAATTTCATTACTTTTGATTGGTCTGTTTATATTTTCTATTTCTTCCTGGTTCTGTCTTGGAAGGTAATACGCTTCTAGTAATTTGTCCATTACTTCCAGGTTGTCATTTTATTGGCATATAGTTGCTTGTAGTTGTCTCTTATGATCCTTTGTATTTCTGTGGTGTCCATTGTAATTTCCCCTTTTTCAATTCTAATTTTATTGATGTGAGTCCTCTTCCTGTTTTTCTTGAAGAGTCTAGTTAAAGGTTTATCAATTTTCTTTACCTTCTCAAAGAAACAGATTTGAGTTTTATTGATCTTTGTTATTGTTTTATTCTCTTCTATTTCACTTATATCTGTTCTGATCATTATGATTTATTTCCTTCTACTAACTTTGGGATTTTTGTTCTTCTTTCTCTAGCTCCTTTATGTGTAAGGTTAGACTGTTTATTAGAGATTTGTCTTGCTTCTTGAAGTAGGATTATATTGCTATAAAATTCCCTCCTAGAACTGCTTTTGCTGCATCCCATACCTTTTGGGTCACTGTGTTTTCACTGTCGTTCGTCTCTAGATATTTTTTGATTTCCTCTTTGACTTCTCCAGTGATCTCTTGGTTATTTAATAGCACATTGGTTAACCTCCATGTATATCTGTTTTTTACGTTTTTTTTTTTTTTTCCTGTGATTTATTTCTCATCTCATAATGTGTGGTCAGAAAAGGTGCTTGATACGATTTCAAATTTCTTAAATTTACCAAGGCTTGATTGGTGACCCAAGATGTGATCTATCTTGGAGAATGTTCCATGTGCACTTGAGAAAAAAGTGTATTCTTCTGCTTTTGGGTGGAACGTCCTATAATACATCAATTAAGTCTATCTAGTCTTTTGTGTCATGTAAACATTGTGTTTTCTTATTTATTTTCTGTCTGGATGATCTGTCCATTGGTGCAACTGGGGTGTTAAAGTCCCCCACTATTATCGTATTACTATCAATCTCACCTTTTATGGCTGTTAGCATTTATCTTGTGCATTGAGGTGCTCCTATGTCAGGTGTATAAATATTTATAATTGTTATGGTGTTTTCTTGGTTTGATCCCTTGATCATTATGTAGTGTCCTTACTTTTCTCTTGTAACAGTCCTTTTTTTAAAGTCTAGTTTATCTGATATGAGTATTGCTACTCTGGCTTTCTTTTGATTTCCATTTGCATGGAACATCTTTTTCCATCCACTCACTTTCAGTCCGTATGCGTCCCTAGGTCTGAAGTGTTCTTTTGTAGATAACATATATATGGGCCTTGTTTTTGTATCCATTCAGCCAGTCTGTGTCTTTTTTTTTTTTTGTAGTACGCGGGCCTCTCACTGCTGTGACCTTTCCCGTTGCGGACCACAGGCTCCGGACGCGCAGGCTCAGAGGCCATGGCTCACGGACCCAGCCACTCCGTGGCATGCGGGATCCTCCCGGACCGGGGCACGAACCCGTGTCCCCTGCATCGGCAGGCGGACTCTCAACCACTGCACCACCAGGGAAGCTCCAGTCTGTGTCTTTTGATTGGAGCATTTAATCCATTCACTTTTAGGGCAATTATTGATACATATATTCCTATTATCATTTTATTAATTGTTTTGTGTTTGTTTGTGTTGGTCCGTTTCATCTCTTATGTTTCCTGCTTAGAGAAGTTCTTTTAACATTTGTTGTAAAGCTGTTTTGGTGATGCTGAATTCTCTTATTTTTTTCTTGTATGTAAATCTTTTCATTTCTCCATCAAATCTGAATGAGATCTTTGCTGGATAAGGTAATCTTCGTTATAGGTTTTTCCCTTTCATCACTTTAAATATATTCTGCCACTCCCTTCTGGCCTACAGAGTTTGTACTTAAAGATCAACTGATAACCTTATGGAGATTCATATATATATATATATATATAATATTCCTATATATATGGGGATTCATATATATATAATAATGCCATTTGCAGCAACATGGCCAGACCTGGAGATTATCTTACTAAGTGAAGTAAGCCAAACAGAGAAAGAGAAATATCATATGATATCACGTATGTGTGGAATCTTAAAAAAGGATACAAATAAACTTATTTACAAAACAGAAGTAGACTTGCAGACATAGAAACAAGCTTATGGTTACCAAAGGGGAGGGAGAGAGGGGGGTAAATTAGGTGTTTGGCATTAAAATATACACACTACTGTCTTGTAATAACCTATAATGGAAGAAAATGTAAGAAAGAATATATGATATCACTTATGTGAGGAATCTAAGTAAAAGATACAAGTTAACTTATTTAGAGAACAGAAACAGATTTACAAACCTAGAACACAAACTTATGGTTACAGAAGGGGGAAGAAGACAGGAGAGATAAATGAGGAATTTGTGATTTATAGATACACCCTACTATATATAAAATAAACAACAAGCACCCACTGTATAGCACAGGGAACTATACTCAACATCTTATAATAACCTATAATGGAAAAGAATCTGAAAAGCATACTCTGTACACCTGTACTATGCTGTACATCTGAAACATTGTAAATCAACTATACCTCAATAAAATACAATTTCAAAAAAAGAATATATATAATATTAATTCTGATTAAATATAGTTGACTTACAATGTTGTGCAAGTTTATAAAATTATAATAATAAAAATTGAATTGAAAAAATTAAAATAAATAACCCAGAAGTATCAAATAAATACCCCATATCTTATTTTTATAGCTCTGTTCTCCATTTTAATTCATATGGCAGTACTGTTTTTTTTTAATTAATTTGGACCTACTTTAACAAAGAAGTACCTAATTGTACAACTATGCCTTTATTATACAGATATAATTTGAAATAAGAAATGTTCGTTCTTCAAAAGGCAAGTAAGAAATGAAAACACGTCTCCCTCTAACAGTTTGTTTATCATGGGAAAAAAAAGCAAACATTGTTCTGGAGGAGATACTTCAAATAGCTGTGCTGCCATAAATTTTCTTTTAGTAGAATTTTGGCATTTGATTAACATCATGATGCCACTATCTCCCTTTAGTGTGCTGAAACTTGTGTAAATTTTTTTCCATGGAGAAATTCAATTCCTGCCATAGAACTGAGCAAAATAAATATGAAAGCGATAACACTTTCAGAAACAAACAAACAAACAAAACTACTTATTCAGTCTTATTTGTATCTGGGAAGAGAATATATGAGGCATCATTTTCTTAATAGAGAAGATGGTATCAGTTGAAAATGGAATGGCATCTTGAGAAAAGTGAAACCTGGTCAGCTATATCATCTAAAATTTACTGTAATCTCCCTCTAGAGTGTCCCTAATAGATTCCACATTCCTTTTAATGTATACGACTTGCTGAAGGTGGACAAGTCACTATTGTGAAACTTTAGGTATAGTATGTCCATATTCCTGAAAATCAAATGAGAGAGTTTATAGGTTTATTTTCAAGTGCAGCAGCACCTAACATATAAAGCTGCAAAAAAAAAAAAAAAAAAAAAAGAAAGAAAAAAAAATAAGAGAACTAACAATCTTATTTTAACACAAAGCAAAACCAGCAGTACATTGATCATCAAAGCGTTTTATCAGATCTGGATATTTGAGAAATAGCAAGTCAGATACAAGGCTTTGAGCATTACATTTCCAAATCCAATATAGAGTACATTTATGGAAGCAGGACAGACTTTCAAAAGAGATTCCACTATAGCTAAGTACTGACCTTGTAACTTTTAATCTTAGTTTCCTGTATATTTTCTAGTGCCACTTGCATTTCTTTATTAACCATTATTAATCCCAATTGCAATTTGCTCCTCATATTCTGATCTATAGGATTAATTCTGATTAAATTTTGTAACTACTTTGAAGGTGCTTCCCTTGATTGTATATTTATTCTGCTAAGACATAGTTCTCGAGGCATATACACACCTGTCTCAGTATATGATATCAATGTTTGGAAAACCTTTGATTCTTCCATTCTAGAGTCAGGGTAAGCACTTCACAGACAGTACATGATGTTGAAGGAAGAATGTATAACATAACCCACTGTACCTGAGAAGAAAATTCCAGAGATGTAGTCTACAAAGGTATTATGGATTATTTACTAAAAGTCTTAATCACCATTTATGATGAAAAAAAATCATAGGTATATTTGCTACATGCCATATTCTATAACATATTGAAAATAAAATCAAAATTAGATGATCAGAACTACTCTTATCTTCATTTAAACCAGTCCCAGATACTACATATAATGGGGGCCAAGATAATATAGTAGAGTTATGCCTTCTATAAGAATGTATCAGTATATAGAGGAGGAAGATATTAGGTGACAATTTCCCCTAAATCTCTCATGTTACTGCAGAATTTGGATATTCTGATCAAAGGCATTTAGAAACAATTTAAGAATGATAGGTAGACAACATCTCCCTCCCCAGAGACATTCCAGGATAATAACCATCCCCCATCTCCCAAGAAATTTGTTTGCATTCCAAATAGAGATTTGTTTGCTTTCCAGAGAGAGATATCTAGAAGATGAGTAGGCATTCTCAAGACAAGTTTATGAGGGACAAGTGTTAGAAAATAGGAATTAATTCCAGGCTGAGGAAAGGTTTATGTAAAATCCTGGCTGGTACAGAAAGATAGAACTGGTCTCTAAAGTTGAGACCAGAGAAGGGTCTCAGTGCTTGATGAAAGATGATTAGAAGGGTTATTTTAAGCCAAATTTGAACTTTATCCTGAAGGATCTTTTTTTTTAACTTTGGTTAGATTTGTGCTTAGAAAAATCAGGCAAAAACAGGAAGATACAACAGGCAGATAAATTATAAGCAAGGAGGCCAGTTAGGCATTTCTTTACAGTAAAGTGGATATGAATTAATGGTAGCTTGAAATAAGACAACTAAAGAATCAAATCTTCTTGTTTTCAAGCAAGTTACCAACTAGTATCTATGCATGTATTCCTTTAAAAATTTCACTTCAGACCAAGTTTTTTGTAGAGAACATATTAGTATTTATTTTTAGTAATATTGACACAACACTTTTTACAATCATTGAGAGGAACATGAACAAATGTGATGTATATTGATAAAGAACCACACACTATTAGCCCAATGCTACTCAAAGCTCTGAGGAACAGCAGTCATTAACATCACCTGGGAAATTGTTGGAGTGCAAATTCATGAGATTCACCCCCAAACTGTTGAGTCAGTATTCCTGGAGGTGCATCTGAGCTCTCTATGCTAATCTAATGATCACTAGAATTTGGATTACCTGGTCAAGGTCATAATATTCCTAAATCAGAATAAATTTTAAAGAATAGAAATAATGCATGGCCTTATGTTCAAAAGCAAAACGAGAAACTATAAAGTAACAGTAGATATTAAATATGCCGGTATTATATAGAGTACATGCAACTTTATTGTGCATTTTTTTATTGTTAAAAATACAGTATCTATCTCAAACTATGTTAACATTCCTATTAACCTATCTAATACATAAGAATTTATTTTGTATAGCACAGTCACTCTTTAATATTCATGGTGACCTTATTAACTTTCATAAAAAACAGTTGGAGGTTAAACCTCCAAATATATGTATTTGAATATTTAAGTTTGTAGAACAAAATGTCCTGGATGAAGTTTTAAAAACTGCTTTAGATGATAAGTGTTGATACAAAAAAAGGTAAAACTTTACATTTTAATTACTTATCCTTAAAAATGAAAAGTGTAATGAAAATTTTCTTCTCTTACTTGAAATAATTTTTTTGTCAGTGAAGTGTACCACTGAAAACTTTATGAAGATACAAAGAAGACCAAAATAGTATTCATCAAAATTTTACATTTAGAGATATATCTTTATTAACTCATTATTGTTAACAAAATTTATATATGTAAATTTCTATAAACCACTTTAAAATTGTTAAAGCTTTATAAAGTTTGCTTGTCAAACTTGAAAGTTAATGAGGATAATAGCAGGGAGAAGTACATAGGGTGAGAAATAAAATCACAATAGTAGATTTAAAATTTTGATTATTCTATTGGAATATTAAACTCTTATGCTATTAAAGACAAAATATCTTAAAGTGATATATGATGCCTGTTACTGGCAGTAGTTCCAAACATCTGATCAAGCAATACACATAATTGTAAAATCTTTATGCAGACATATAGTTATTATAGTACTTGTACTAATTACCTCAAATACATGTTAATTTTTTTGGCTTAACATATTTATTAGTTAAGGAGAATCATTTGCCAGAAATATGAATACAATTTCCAAACTTTTAGAATATTTTATAAAAATCAGAAAATTATTTACTGGATTATAGCTACAGAATAATTTATGTAACTAAAATTACATAATTAAATACCCATAAACTTTCTTGCATCCCATGAGATGGAAAACATCTCAATGTGAAAAAAAATCACATTAAAAGTTTACTGATGAAAAATCTATGGCTGATATTGTATTTAGTATTGACATTTGAAGCTGTCTCTCTAAGATCTGAACAAAGGATGACTGATCTCATTCCTTTTTGTCAATATTTTACTGGAAGTCCCAGAAATTACAATAAAATAAGGCAAATAAGTAAAAGGCATTAGAATTTTAGATTAAAAATTTAAAAACTTAAAGTATTGCAAAGTGAGACAATGATAAAATAATAAAAAGCAGATTACAAAAATTAAAAATGAATATTATAATAAACATTTCAACCATAACAAAATTATATATATATATATATATATATATATATATATATAATTGGAAAGAGCTTAATATTTTAAAATATTCATTAAATAAATTATGACATATGGTCATTTGCTTATCCATTTTAACTTTCATTGGCCATGAACATTTTGAAAAGTGTTAAAGAATCACCTCAATTAGGTTTTTAATGTTAATACAGAAAATCTTAAAGGAATTTTAACAAGTTAATATAAAGTGTTTTTAGGATTCACATTATATAAATAATCTAAGTAAAATGTATTTACACCTCACAGAAGTAATTGTTCACAAAGAATTTTGTTATAATTCAGAATGCAATGAGATCAAGTTTCTTTGTATATGTAATTTAATAAAGAAAAAGAAAAATGAGAACAAATTGTCCACTCCTTTAAGCCTTGTATATCATTTTTTAAAATATAGGTAGTATTGTACTGTTTACAATTTTCACATTTTTGCTTATGAGATAACATTTTTTTATGATTTTCTTTACTCTTTAAGAGAAAATAGCAGCTTCAAGAGCTCTGGACCCCAGACCTGCCCACCAGTGAGCCAATGTCAGCCCCTAGTACAATGAAACCCCACAACTAGTTGTGTCAAGTCTGGACCTACCCACCAGCAGGCTGGCACCTCTCTGAGTTAAGCTGGGTCCAGGACCTGCCTACCAGCATGTCAACACCAGCCATGGGACATGCTAGACATCACAATAAGCTATGTCAGAGACATGTTCCAACCTCTATCAAGGTGACAAAAGCCTGAGGGATCCCCCTAAGCCATATTCAAACCCAGAATTAGACTAACATTAACATCCAGCCCAACAGCCAGTCCCGCAGGGACCTGGCTCAGCCAACCAGCAAGCTGGCACCAAGTCTGAGACTCCTCTGACCATTCAGGCAGCTGTGCCAGGACCAGTAGCCAGCAGCATTCACATAGACAGGGCCTGGCAACTCTCCAGATCAGGGGACAGCTATGACTACAAGCCCAACCACAATGGTTAGTCCAACACAACAGACGAACAACTCTAGAGCATATAGCCCTGGTAACTAGAGGGAAGTGATTGCTGGGCTCCATAGGATACTGTCTGTATAAGGCCACTCTCCCAAGATTGGTAAACATAACCAAACTACCAAATACCTAGAAATAAAAAAGGTGAATTAGGCAAAATGAGATGACAGAAGAACATGTCCTTAATGAAGGGAAAAGATAAAACTACAGAAGAAGAATTAAGACTACTGGAGATAAGTAATCTTTCAATAAAGTGTTCTGGGTAATGGCCATAAAGGTGCTCAAAGAACACGGGAGAAGAATGGATGAAAGCAGTAAGAAAATACAAGTTTCTAACAAAGAATTGGAAAATACAAAGAAAAACAAAACAGAGATGAAGAACACAATAACTGAAATTAAAAATACCCTAAAAGGAATCAAAAGTTCAATAGAAGATACAAAGGAAAAAAATAATGAAAAGAAATGAGGACAGTTAAAGTGATCTCTGAGAAAACATCAAATGTACTAACACTTGAATTATAGGGCTCCCAGAGGAGAAGGAAGAGAGAAAGAGGCAGAGAATATATTTGAAGACATAATAGCTAAAATCTTTCCTAATCTGGGAGAGGAAACCAGATATCCAAGTACAGGAAGTACTCTGAGGCCCACACACAATCAACCCAAATTGGACCACACCAAGACACAATGTAATTAAAATGTTAAAAATTAAAGATGAAGAGAGAATACTAAAGGCAGCTAGGGGAAAGTAACAAGGTATATACAAGGGATCTCCCATATGCCTCTCAGCTGAACTTTCATCAAAACTCTGCAGTCCAAAAGGGAAGTAGTATGATATATTTAAAGAGATGAAAAGAAAAAAAAAAGTACAAGAATATTTTACCTGGAAAGGCTATAACTTAGATTTAAAGAAAAGGGCAAATGTGTTATAGACAAGAAAAAGCTAAGAGTTCAACACCATGAAGAAAAGATTTACAGGGAATGTTAAAGGGATTTTTCTAGGGGAAATAGAAAAGGCCACAACTAGAAATATGAAAGTGAAGAAAGGAAAAATCTCATTGGTAAAGGCAAACATACAGTAAAGATAATAGATAAACCACTTGGAGAGCTAGAAAAAGTTTAAAAGACAAAATTAGTAAAATCATCTACAGCCACAATAAGTGGTTAAGGAGTAAACAAAAAGATGTAAAATATGATGTCAAAATCAGTGAATATGGTAAGGGTGGGGAGAGTAAAAATGCAGCGTTGCTAATATGCATCCACACCTCATATCAAGGGAATAATGGCCAGCACACACTGAGGAAAGAGGAAGCAAGCATCCAAAATAAAAGCAGCCCTTTGGTTCCAGAAAAGAGTGTGCAATAGAAGGACCTGAGCTCATCTCCTCTCACGAAAACACCAAAATCACAACTAACTGCTGAACAACCACCAATAAAAATGACTGGAACCTATCAAAAAGACATTTGATATTCAAAGAAAAAGAAGAACACGCAACAAGATGGCAGGAGGGGAGCTTTACAACAATCAAATTCTATACCTACTGGGTGGGTGACCCCCAAAGGGGAAAACAAACATACCACAAAGTTTCTCCCACAAGACTGAGGGTCCTGAGCCACACATCAGACTCCCCAGCCTGAAGGTCTAGCAGCAGGAGAAGGAATACCCAAGGCATTTGGCTGTGAAGGTCAGTGAGGCTTGAGTGCAAGAGCTCCACAAGACTGGGGAAAACAGAGACTCCACTCTTGGAAGGTGCACACAAGTTTTCACGTACACTGGGACCCAGCAAAAACCAGTAACTCCATAGAAACTGAGACTGGACTTACCTGCATGTCTTAGAGGAGCTCCTTGGGAAGCAGGGGCCAGCTGTGGCTCACTGTGGGGGCAAGGACACTGGTTACAGAGGCCCCAAAGAATAGTGAACAGCATGAACTACCCAGGAGGTGGCAATTTTGACATCAAGACCGGCCCTATAAAACAACCTCCAGGCTACAGTGCTGGAACACCCTAGGCCAAACAACAAGAAAGAGGAATACAGACACACCCATCAACAGACAGGGCTCCTGACACCATACTGAGCTCACAGTCATCTATAAATAAGCCCCCTTGACACAGCCCTGCCCAGCAGAGGGAAAAGACCCTTATCCACACACCACTGGGCATGCACTAGTCTCTCTCACCAGGAAGACTGCCAAAGCCTCAGAAGCAAACCTACCCACCAGAGGGCAAACACCAGAAGTGGGAGGAACAATGACACTTCAGCCAGCAGAAAGGAAACCACAAACACAGAAAGTTAGACAAAATGAGATGGCAGATAAATAAGTTTCAGATTTAGGAACAAGATAAAACCCCACAAGAACAACTAAATTAAGAGGAGATAGGCAACCTACCTGAAAAGGAATTTAGAGTAATGATAGTAAATATGATAAAAGATCTCAGAAAAAGAATGGAAGAACAGATTGAGAAGTTACAAGAGATATTTAACAAAGAGATGGAATATTTAAAGAACAAACAAACAGAGAATAACGATACAATAACTGGAATGAAAAATAAACTAGAAAGAATCAATCACAGCATAACTGAGGCAGAAGAATGAAGAAGTGAGTTAGAAGACAGAGTGGTAGAAAACAATGCTGCAGAACAGAAGAAAGAAAAATAAAAGAATGCAAAGAAATGAATACAATCTTAGAGATCTCTGGGACAACATTAAACATACCAACTTCACATTATACAGGTCCCAGAAGGAGAAGATAAAGAGAAAGGGTCTGAGAAAATATTTGAAGATGTTATACCCCCAAAATTCCCTAACATGAGAAGGGAAATACTCAAGTCCAGGAAGTGCAGAGCAACCCATATAAGATAAATTCAAGGAGGAACATGGTGAGACACATATTAATCAAACTAACAAAAATTAAAGACAAAGAAAAATATTAAAAGCAACAAGGGAAAAGCAACAAATAACATACAAGGGACCCCACACACACACTGCCCCATATAGTTATCATGTGACTTTTTCAGCAGAAACTCTGCAGGCCAGAGGGGAGTGTCATGATATATATAAAGTGATTAAGGAGAAAAACCTACAAAAAAAAAATTCTACCCAGCAAGTCTCTCATTAAGATTCAAAGGAAAAACCAAAACTTTTACAGATAAGAAAAAGCTAAGAGGATTCAGCACCACCAAACCAATGTTACAACAAACACTAAAGGAAATTCTCTAGGCAAAAAAAAAAGCCACAGATAGAATCAAGGAAATTACAAATGGGGAAACTTAACAGTAAAGGCAAACATAAAGTAAAGGTAGGAAGTCATCCATACACAAATATGATATCAAAACCTACAATCATGAGAAGAGAGTACAAATTCAGGATATTGGAAAAACATGTGAAACTAAGAGACTAGAAACTTAAAACAACCTTGTCTCTTTTTGAATTATGGTTTTCTCAGGGTATATACCCAGTAGTGGGATTGCTGGGTCTTATGGTAGTTCTATTTCAAATTTCTTAAGAAACCTCCATATTGTTCCCCATAGTTGCTGTATAGATCAGGAATAAAGATGCAGACATAGGGAATGGACTTAAGTACATGAGGAGGGGGAAGGGAAGCTGGGGTGAAATGAGAGTAGCATTGACATATATATTCTACCAAATGTAAAACAGATAGCCAGTGGGAAGCAGCAGCATAGTACAGGGAGATCAGCTTGGTACTTTGTAATGACCTAGAGAGGTGGGATAGGGACTGTGGGAGGGAGGCTCAAGAGGGAGGGCATATGAGGATACATGTATGCATATGCTCGATTCACTTTGTTTTGTAAAATAGAAACTAACACAGTTTTGTGAAGCAATTATACTCCAATAAAGATGTATTAAAAATTATAAAATAAAGTTTCTAACAACCATGCAAAAAGAAAAAAAACTCATGGGGACCACAAACCAAAGATCTACAACAGATACATACACAAAAAACAAATGGCAATGCAAACAAGTCACTAAAGATAGACATCATATCACAAGAGAGAAGATAAAAGAAAAGAGGAAAGGAAGAAAAAGAGTTTCAAGAAGACATCCAAAACAGTTAGCAAAATGGCAATAAGAACATTCATATTGATAATTACCTTAAATGTAAATGGATTAAATGCTCCAACCAAAAGGTATAGACTGGTTGAATGGATACACAAACAAGACCCATATATATACTGTCTACAAGAGACCCACATCAGACTTAGGGACACATACAGACTGAAACTGAGGGGATGGAAAATGTTATTCTATGCAAATGGAAATCAAAAGAAAGTTGGAGTGGAATTACTCATATCAGAAAAAATACACTTTAAAATAAAAAATGTTACAAGAGACAAAGAAGGACACTATATAATGATCAAGGGAACAATCTAAGAAGAAGAAATAACAACTGTAAATATATATGCACCCAAATAGGAGAACCTCAATATAAGGCAAATGCTATCAGCCATAAAAGGGGAAATTTACAGTAACACAATAAGAGTGGGAGAATTTAATACCCAACTCTCATCAGTAGAAAAATCATCCAGGTAAAAAATCAATAAGGAGACACAGGCCTTAAATGACAGACCAGATGGACTTAAGTGATGTTTATAGAAAACTCCATCCAAAAGCAGCAGAATACAGTTTATTCTGTAGTGCACATGGAATATTCTCCAGGATAGATCACATCTTGGGCCACAAATCAAGCATTTGGTAAATTTATGAATATTGAAATCATACCAAGCATCTTTTCCAACCACAACACTATGGGATTAGAAATCAATTACATGGAAAAAAAAAAAAACCTGTAAAAACACAAACACGTGGAGGCTAAACATTATGTTACTATAATGAAATCAAAGAGGAAAAAAGAAAACCAAAAAAATCTTAGAGACTAATGACAATGAAAACATGATGGTCTAAAACCCTTGGGATGCAGTAAAACCAGTTCTAAGAAGGAAGTTCATAGAAATACAGTCTTACCTCAGAAAACAAGAAAATACTCAAATAAACAATTTAACCTTACACCTAAAGTGACTAGAGAAAGAGGAAGAAAGAAAACCCAAAGTGAGTAGAAATCACAAAGATCAGAGCAGAAATTAATGAAATAAAGACTAAAAAAACAATAGAAAAGATAAATGAAACTAAGAGCTGTTTCTAATAGATAAAATTGATAAAACTTTAGCAAGACTAATCAAGACAAAAAGAGAGAAAGTGCAAATCAATAAAATGAGAAATGAAAAGGAAGTTACAAAAAACACCACAGAAATACAAAGGATCATAAAAGACTACTACAAACAATTATGTGCCAATAAAATGGACAATCTAGAAGAAATGAACAAATTCCTAGGAGGTAATATCTCCCCAAACTGAATCTGAAATAAATAGAAAATAAGAAAAGTCAATTAAGAGTAATGAAATTTAATTAGTAATTTACAAACTCCCAACAAAATAAAGCACAGGACCAGACAGCTTCAGAAATGAGTTCTTCCAAACTCTTAGAGAAGAGTTATCACCTACCCTGCTCAAACTATTCCACAAAACTGTAGAAGACATGCTTCCAAATTCTATCTATAAGTCCCTGATACCAAAAACAAAGACATTACCAAGAAAATTACAGGCCAATATACCTGATGAACATAGGTGCAAAAAACCTCAACAAAGTATTACCAAACCAAATTTAACAATACACCATGTGCAAGTGGTTTCAGCCCAGGGATGCAAGAGTTGTTCAATTTCTGCAAATAAATCAGTGTGACACACCACTTAAATGTATTGAAGAATAAAAATCATATGATCATCATTAGATGCAGAAAATGCTTCTGGTAAACTTTAACATCCATTTATAATAAAAAGTCTCATTGAAGTTAGTATTGAGGAAACATACCTCTACATAATAAAGACCCTATATGACAAGCCCACAGCTAACATCATATTCAATGGTGAAAAGATTAAATCTCTAAGATTGGAAAAAAGACAATTTTGTCCATGCTCACCACTTTTATTCAATATTGTATTAGAAATATTAACCCTAGTATCATACCAAAAAAAACTGGAAAGGAAGAAGGAAAATTCTAACTGTAGATGACATGATACTATACATAGAAACTCCAAAAGACACCATCAAAAATGCAGTAGAAGTCATCAGTGAGTTTGGTAATGTAGTGGTATACAAAATTAATATAAAGAAATCTGTTGCATTTCTATGCACTATAAATGAACTATCAGAAACAGAATTTAAGGAAAAATCCCATCTGAAATCACATAAAAAGAATCAAATTCCTGGGAAGAAATTTAACCAAGGATGTTAAAAACCTGTATTTGGGAAAATATAAGATTCTAATGAAAGAACTGTATGGTGGCACAAAAAGATGGAGAGATACACTGTGCTCATGGATTGGAAGAATTAATATGGTTAAATGGCATTAATTCCTAAGACAATCTATAGATTCAATGCAATCCCTACAATTATAATTATGACATTTTCTTTTACAGAACTAAAACAAATAATTCTATAAATTTTTGTGGAAAGACAAAAAACTTTGAATTGCCAAAACAGTCTTAAGAAAGTAGAAAAAATTTTGACATATCACCCTCCCTGACTTCAAACTATACTACAAAGCTGCAGTAATCAAGTCACTATGGTACTGACACAATAACAGACACATAGATCAATGGTTCTGAACAAAGATCCAGAAATAGACCCACACTATTATGCAATAATCTATAAGAAAAGTGGCATAAATGTACAATGGGGAAAAACAACCAGGTTAATAAATGGTGCTGGGAAAACAGATACATACAAATGAATCAAACTGGACTATTTTCACACACTATATACAAAAATAAACTCAAAATAAATTAAAGATTTAATAGTAATACTTGAAGCCATAAAAATTCTCAAAGAAACCGAAGCTGTATGCTCTTAGACATTGGTTTTAGCTTTTTTTGTATATATTTCTTCAAGCAAGGGAAAAAATGATAAGTAAACAAATGGAACCTAGTCAAATTCAAAAGGTTTTGCACAGTGAAGGAAAGTATTAACAAACTGTAAAGGCCACCTAATTAGTGGGAGAATATATTTGTAAATAATATAACAGACAAGGGATTAATATGCAAAATATATTAAAAAAACATACATCTCAACACCTGAAAAAAAAAAAACTAATTTAAAAACTGGTCAGAGGATCTAAGTAGACTTTTTTCTTTTTTTTTTTTTTTTTTGCAGTACACGGCCTCTCACTGTTGTGGCCTCTCCCGTTGCGGAGCACAGGCTCTGGACGCGCAGGCTCAGCGGCCATGGCTCATGGGCCCAGCCGCTCCACGGCATGTGGGATCTTCCCGGACCAGGGCACAAACCCGTGTCCCCTGCATCGGCCGGTAGACTCTCAACCACTGCACCACCAGGGAAGCCCTAAATAGACATTTTTTTAAGGAAGATATACAGATGGCCAACAGGCACATGAAAAGATGTTCAACATCACTAATCATCAGGAAAATGCAAATCCATACCACAATGAGATATCATATTACACTTGTCAAAAAGACAACAAAAAAACATGCATTGTGGAGGATGTGGAGAAAAAAGAAGCCTTGTGAATTTTTGGTGGGAATATAACTTGATGCAGGCACTATGAAAGAGTATGGATAGTCCACAAACATTAAAATCAGCATTGTCAAATATCCAGCAATTCTACTTCTGATTAGAATAAAACAAAACAGTAACTGGGAAGAACATATGCAGCCATTTACTATGGTCAAGATATAGAAGCAATCTAAGTGCCCATCACTAGATGAATGGATAGTGAAGATGTGGTATATATATATATATATATATATATATATATATATATATATATATATATATATATACATACACATACACACACACACACAAACAGAGTGGGATATTACTCAGCCATAAAATGAATGAAATCTTGCCATTTGTAACAGCATTTGGACCTTGCCATTTGCAACAGCATTTGGAGGGTGTTATGCTGAGTGAAATAAGTCATACAAAGAAAGACAAATACTATATGATTTCACATATATGTGGAATCTAAAAAGCTAAACAAACAAATATAGCAAACAGAAACAAGGTCATAAATACAGATAATGAACACGTGGTTGCCAGAGGGAGAGGGGTTGGGGGAGGAAAAGAATCAGTGAGGGGAATTAAGAGGTAAAGTTTTTCAGTTACAAAGTAAATGAATCATGAGTATGTAATGTACAGTGTAGGTTATATGGTCAATAATTATTTAATAATTATTTTCTTTGGTGACAGATGGTATCTAGACTTATAATGGTGATCATTTTTAATGTGTAGAAATATTGAATCAGTATCTTGTGTACCAGGTTCTAACACAGTGTTTAGGTCAATTATATTTCAAAAACAAGCAAACCCATAGAAAAATAAAACAGCTGGAGTCAAGATGGCAGAGGCGTAGGAGGATGTAGAGTTCATGTCTCCCCACAAAGGCATCAAGAATACATCTACAAATGGAACAATTGTCACACAGCACAGGCTGAACACTAGCAGAGGACCTCAGACACATAAAAGAACAAGAAAGATCCCTGCATAACTAGGTAGGAGGAAAGAAATAAGGGAAAATAAAGAGGAGAGGAAGCAGGATGGGACCTTCATCCCTGGAGGGGGAGTTCAAGGATAGGAGATGTTCCCATATCTGGGGAAGTTCCCTCACTGGCAGGGAGATCAGTTGGGACAGAAGGGGAGCTTTGTGAGCTTTCGGAAGAGAGCACAGAAACTGGTCTGTGGTAAGCAGGACAGAGTGAGACATTCAGCCTCTGGAAAGGAGACCACAAAAACAAAAAATTAGAAAAATGAGATGACAAAGAAATATATTGCCCACGAAGGAACCAAATAAAGCCAACAAGAACAACTAAATGAAGAAGAGATAGGCAATCTACCTGAAAAAGAATTCAGAGTAATGATAGTAAAGGTGATCCAAAATCTCAGAAAAAGAATGGAGGCACAGATCAAGAAGATACAAGAAATGTTTAACAAGGAGGTAGAAGAACTAAAGAACAAAGAAAGAAAGATGAGCAATACAATAACTGAAATAAAAAATACACACTAGAAGGAATCAACAGCAGAATAAATGAGGTAGAAGAACAAATAAGTGAGCTGGCTGACAGAGTGGTGGAAATCACTGCCACAGAACAGAAGAAAGAAAAAAGAATGAAAAGAAATGAGGACAGCCTCAGAGGCCTCTGGGACAATATTAAATGCACAAACATTTGTAGTATTATAGGGGTCCAGAAGAAGAAGAGAAAGAGAAAAGCCCTGAGAAAATAAATGAAGATATTATAACCAAAAACTTCCCTAACATGAGAAAAGACACATTAAATCAAGTCCAGGAAGCACAGAGAATTCCATACAGGATAAACCCAAGGAGGAACACATTGAAACACATATTAATCTAGCTGACAAAAATTAAAGACAAAAAATATTAAAGCAACAGTGGAAAAGCAACAAATAATATACAAAGAATCTCCATAAGGTTATCAGCTGATTTTTAAGCAGAAACTCTGCAGGCCAGAAAGGAATGTCATAATATATTTAAAGTGATGAAAGGAAAAAACCTACAACCAAGAGTACTCTACCCAGCAAGGCTCTCATTCATATCTGATGGAGAAATCAAAAGCTCTACAGACAAGCAAAAGCCAAGAGAATTCAGAACCACAAAACCAGATTTACTACAAAAGCTAAAGGACCTGTTCTAGGAAGAAAAGAGACCAGAAAGTTAAAGCAATTTTGTACATATATAGACTGCTATATCAAAACCACATGGGAAGAGCAAACTCAGAAACTACAATAGATACACACACACAAAAGAAAAAGCAACCTCAAAACAACACTAAAGATGGTTATTAAGCCATAAGAGAAGAGAACAAAAGAGGAAAGGAGGAAAAAAGACCTACAAAAGCAATTAAGAAAATGGCAATAGGAACATACATATTGATAATTACCTTAAATATAAATGGATTACACACTCCAACCCAAAGACTGGATAAATGGATAAAAAAAAAAAAAAGAAGAAGAATATATATGCTGTCCACAAGAGACCTACTTCAGACCTAGGGACACATAGAGACTGAAAGTGAGGGTATGGAAAAAGAAATTCCATGCAAATAGAAATCAAAAGAAAGCTGGAGTAGAAATACTCATAACAGATAAAATAGACTTTAAAATAAAGACTGTTACAAGAGATGAAGAACATTATATAATGATCAAAGGATCAATACAGGAAGAAGATATAACAATTATAAATATTTATGTACCCAACATAGGAGCACCTCAATATATAAGGCAAACACTAACAGCTATAAAAGGGAAAATTGACAGTAAAACAATAATAGTGGGAGACATTAACACCACAATTACACCAATGGACAGATCATTTAGAAAGAAAATTAATAAGAAAACACAAGCCTTGAAAGACTCATTAGACCAGATAGGTTTATTTGATATCTATAGGACATTCCATATGAATTCATCAGGATACACTTTCTTTTCAAGTGCAAGTGAAACATTCTCCAGGATAGATCACACATTAGGCCACAAATTAAGCCTCTGTAAATTTAAGAAAATTGAAATCATACAAAACTTCTCCAACCATAATGCTATGAGATTAGAAATCAATTACACAAACACACACACACACACAAACTGTAAAATACATAAACAGATGGAGGCTAAACAATATGTTACTAAACAACCATTGGATCACTGAAGAAATCAAAGAGGAAATCAAAAAACACCTAAAGACAAATGAGTGTGAAAACACGATGGTCCAAAGCCCTTGTGATGCAGCAAAAGAGGTTCTAAGAAGGAAGTTCATAGCAATATAATCTTACCTCAGGAAACAAGAAAAATCTCAAATAAACAACCTAACCTTACACCTGACGTGACTAGAGAAAGAGGAAGAAAGAAAACCCAAAGTTAGTAGAAGGAAAGAAATCATAAACATTGGACCAGAAATAAATGAAATAGAGACAAAGCAAACAATAGCAAAAATAAATGAAACTAAAAGCTGGTCTTATGAGAAGATAAACAAAATTGATGAACTGTTAGCCAGACTCATCAAGAAAAAAAGGGAGTGGATGCAAACCAATAAAATTAGAAATGAAAAAGGAAAAGATACAGTGGACACCACAGAAATACAAAGGATCATAAGAGACTACTACAAGAATCTATACACCTATAAAATGGACAACTTAGAAGAAATGGACAAATTCTTAGAAAGTTACAACATTCTAAGACTGAACAATGAAGAAATAGAAAACCTGATCATACCAATCACAAGTACAGAAATTGAAACTGTGATTAAAAACCTTCCAACAAACAAAAGTCTAGGACCAGATGGCTTCACAGGTGAATTCTATCAAACATTAGAAGAGAGTTAACACATATCCTTCTCAAACTCTTCCAAAAAATTGCAGAAGGAATATTCCCAAGCTAATTCTATGAGGCCACCATCACCCTGATACAAAATCCAGACAAATTTAGCATTAAAAATAAAATTACAGGCTGATAACGGTGATGAACATAGATGCAGAAATCCTCAACAAAATACTAGCAAACAGAATCCAACAACACATTAAAAGAATCATACCTCTTGATCAAGTGAAATTTATCTCAGGGATACAAGGATTTTTCAATATCAGCAAACCAGTCAGTGTGATACACATCAACAAATTGAAGAATAAAAGTCATATGATCCTCTCAATAGATGCAGAAAAAGCTTTTGACAAAATTCAACACCCATTTATGCTTTTAAAAAAATCTCCAGAAAGTGGGTATAGAGGGAACATATCTCAACATAATAAATGCTGTATATGACAGACAGACAGCAAACATCATTTTCAACTGTGAAATACTGAAAACACTTCCTCTAAGATCAGGAACAAGGCAAGGATGTCCACTCTCTCCACAATTATTCAACATAGTTTTGGAAGTTCTTGCCATGGCAATCAGATAAGTAAAAGTAATAAAAGGAATCCAACCTGGAAAAGAAGTAAAGCTATCAGTGTTTTCAGTGGCATGACACTATACATAGAAAATCCTAAAGATGCTACCAGAAAATTACTAGAGCTCATCAATGAATTTGGTAAATTTACATGATAGAAAATTAATGCACAGAAATCTCTTGCATTCTTAAACACTCATAGTGAAAGTTCAGAAAGAGAAATTAAAGAAACAATCCCATTTACCATCACATCCAAAAGAATAAAATACCTAGGAATAAACCTACCTAAGGAGGCAAAAGACCAGTACTCAGAAAACTATAAGATACTGATGAAAGAAATAACAGTTGAAACAAACAGATGGAGAGATATACCATGTGCTTGGATTGGAAGAATCAATATTGTCAAAATGACTGTAGTACCCTAAGTAATCTACAGATTTAATACAATCTCTATCAAATTACCAATAGA
The DNA here is from genome assembly GCF_963924675.1 of Phocoena phocoena. NCBI lineage: Eukaryota > Metazoa > Chordata > Mammalia > Artiodactyla > Phocoenidae > Phocoena > Phocoena phocoena. Next base: position 42,119,116 of record NC_089236.1, on the reverse strand, counting down.
ATTTTTCACAGTTAGAACAAAAATTTTACAATTTATATGGAAACACAAAAGACCCCAAAGAGCCAAAACAATCTTGAGAAAGAAAAATAAAGCCGGAGGAATCATCTCCCTGACTTCATACTATACTACAAATCTACAGTAATCAAAACGCTGTGGTTCTGGCACAAAAACAGAAATATAAATCAGTTGAACAGGATAGAAAGTCCAGAGATAAACCCACGCACCTATGGTCACCTAATCTATGATAAAGGAGGGAAGAATATGCAAGACAGTCTGTTCAATAAGTGGTGTTGGGAATACTGGGCAGCTACATGCAAAAGAATTAAGTTAGAACACTCTCTAACACCATACAAAAAAAAAGAAAAAAAACTCAAAATAGATCAAAGACCTAAATGTAAGGCTGGTCACTATAAATCTCTTAGAGGAAAACTTAGGTGCAACACTCTGTGATATACATTGTGGCAAGATGTGTTTTGATCCACCTGCTAGAGTAATGAAAATAAAAACAAAAATAAACAAATGGGACATAATTAAACCTAAAAGCTTTTGCAAAGCAAAGGAAGCCATATACAAAATTAAAAGACAGCCCACAGAATGGGAGAAAATATTTGCAAAGGAAGCAACCAACAAGGGATTAATCTCCAAAATATACAAACAGATCATGCAGCTCAATATCAAAAACAAACAAATAAAACAACCCAATGAAAACATTGGCAGAACATCTAAATAGACATTTCTCTGAAAAAGACATATGGATAGCCAAGAGGCACATGAAAAGATGCTCAACATCACTAATAATTAGAAAAATGCAAATCAAAACTACAATGAGGTATCACCTCACACCAGTCAGAATGGCCATCATCAAAAATTCTACGAACATTAAATGCTGTAGAGAGTGTGGTACAAAGGGAAACATCCTCTACTGTTAATGAGAATATAAATTGGTACAACCACTATGGAGAACTGTATGGAGGTTCTTTAAAAAACTAAAACTAGAGCTATCATATGATCCAACAATCCCACTCCTGGGCATATATACAGAGAAAACCATAATTTGAAAATGTACATGCACCCCAATGCTCATTACAACACTATTTACAATAGCCAGGACATGGAATCAACTTAAATGCCCATCAACATAGAAATGGATAAAGAAGATGGGGTACATATATACAATGGAATATCACTCAGCCATAAAAAGAACAAAATAATGTCATTTTCAGTGACATGGATTGACCTAGAGATTGTCATAGTGAAGTAAGTAAGGCAGAGAAAGACAAATATCATACGATAATGTTTGTATTTGGAATTTTAAAAAATGGTACAAATAAACATATTTCCAAAACAGAAATAGAGTCACAGATGTAGAAAACAAATTTATGGTTACCAAAAGGGAACAGGGGGTGGGGATAAATTGGGAGATTGGGACTGACATATATAAACTACTATATATAAAATAGATAACTAATAAGAACCTAATGTATAGCACAGGGAATTCTACTCAATACTCTGTACAGTACTCTAATGACCTATATGGGAATAGAATCTAAACAAGAGTGATATATGTATATGTGTAACTGATTCACTTTGCTGTATAACAGAAACTAACACAATATTGTAAATCAAACTTACTCAAATAAAAAATAATTAAAAAATAAAATAAATCAGATTTATGGTTATAAGTGGTGAGGGGTGGGGGATGGAAAATTGGATTAAGATAGCAAAATTTACAAACTTCCAGTTTAAGATAAGTAAGTACTAGGAATGTAAAGTACAACATAATAAATATAATCAACACGGTTGTATTTTATGTAGGAACATTATAAGAGATTAAATCCTAAGGATTCTCATCACAAGAAAAAATGTATTTCTTTAATTTTGTATCTATATTAGAAGATGGATTTTCATTAAGCTAATTTTTCAATCATTTCATGAGGTATGCAAGTCAAATCTTCATGCTGTACAACTTAAACCTATACAATGCAGTGTATTAATTATATCTCAAAAACACTGGGGAAAAAAATACCACCAAAAAAAATAGCATTCATGAATATTACAACATCGAAGAAGCACTTTACATTAAAAAAACAACCTAATGCTAATTATTTCAGCAAAAAGGGGACCCCCCAAAATATTATAATAATTCTAAAATTAGATAACAATTTAATTGGCAAGATTCCTACTGGTATTTGCATATTACTTTTTGTTAAAATGTTCTTACATGTATACCTGGAAAGCATAAAATAAGAATAAAGATTTGAGTTCATTTACTTTCACAGCAATTTAGAGTCTTTCCCTGTGTAATCTTAAATATCAATAATTTGTTTTAGGATTTTATAGCACACATTTTCATATGATCATATAAAACATTTGTTTAATAAAAGTAGAAATTTTTGAAAGCTTTTAATGCTTGTTGTTATAACATAAATTTCCCAGTATCATAATATGTTCTGTCTACTCACTATTATTTAGAAATATGTGGTAGCCTCACAGTTCTGTGCATTCAGTGAGCTCTTTTATTTCAACCTGGCATAAGCTCTTTATTTTTACAACTTAATTTAGTTTAAATGAATGTTATATTAATGTGAAGGCATTCGCATCTTAGCCTGATAAAGATGCCTTGTTTTTCACCTTTTCTGCCCTGTGATCACAGCACTTTTTCACCAAAGATCCAAAGAAGTTCTATTTCCAGAGACATTGAGAGATTTATGATAAGAATATGTTATTAGTAAAATGGCAGGGCTTTCAGGGTTGTATATATTATGAAAAGGTTAGTGCATAGTATTACCCACAGAGCACTGTTTAGCTGACTTGAAACTTTATTGATGAGAACATTTTGATTTTCTTTTCTGAAGAATCTGTTGACTGTTGATACATATTATCCTCACAAATGAAAGTACACATTTATTTTTTTGTTAATTGAAATGATTTTAAGCTGGGGGAATATGGGCTACAATTCAAAAATATTTATTTCTGATTGGCTAACTTATTGCTTGTTAGATATACAAGTAGTTCATAATTGCTTTTTTCCTATTATATTGTACTTATTGCCTTCCCTTATATAAAAATTGAAAAATAATATAAATAATCATAATAAGAAAATAATAGCAATGACATTTTCTATTTTTGGTTTAAAGTAACAGAAATTGATTCTGGCTGTTTTAAGTGAAAGTTAATGAAATAGATATGCGTAGTGGAAATCACCATAGTCATCCCTTGATATCCGCAGGTTATTATCTCCAGGAACCCTACAGATACCAAAATCCATGGATGCTCAAATGTATATATAAAATGGTGTAGTATTTGTATATAACCTAAGCACATCCTCCATATACTTTAAATCATCTCTAGATTACTTATAATAGTTAATACAAGTAAATTATGTATAAGTTGCTGCCAGCACATGGCAGATTTGTTTCATTTTTTAGAAATTTCTGAAAGTTTTTTAAAAAATATTTTTGATTCATGGTTGGTTGAATCCCCAGATGCAGAACCCACAGATATCGAGGGCAGACTGTATACTGATTGCAGGTTGGAAAATGTAGGCTAGAGAAATGTGCAAAAAATGAGACTCTAGGAGTACGTGGCAACAGGAACATCTAGCTAGCAAATTGCTAGGTCCTCTGTCGGTGCTGAATAGTGTTCCACTGCCAGCATAGACAACTTAAAATTTTCCTTTATTTGACATGAAAATCTCTAGATTGTCACTAAGATTCTGATTGGATGAGCATACCATATTAGGGTTCTGATTCAGGAGCAAAGTTACTGTCTCTCACAATGTGCGGCAGGCCCATTGAGGAAGAGAAAGGGATTATTGGAAGCTGTTGCAAAACTGACAGGTGTTCATTATATTTCGCCATTTTGCTTTTTCCAAAGCCAAAACTCTATTCTTATTTTTATATTTGTATTTATAAGTGAAATCATAAAACACCTATCATTTAAGAGATACTCGACTCTTACATAAAGGGAGAGAATGCCAAATATTGTCAGTTCCTGATCTAGCTCTATGTAAAAGATCTTTGGATAACATCCTTAAGATATACTGCTTAAACAAAAACTTAATAAGCTTTATTTTTCAATCAGTTTTAGGTTTATGGAAAATTAAGAGAACTGTACAGAGAGTTCTCATATATACTCCCTCCACCCAGTTTCCCCTATTATTAACATCTTGCATTAGCATGGTATATTTTTGATAATTAATGAGACAGTATTGTTATTTATTAATAGTTAATACTATTATTACACGTTGTATTTTATTATATTATGTATAATAATATATTATATATTATAAAATAATATTGTTACAACTCTTTGTATTATACATTCTACTGGTTTTGAGAAATATATAGTGACATGTATCCATCACTGTAATATCTTGTAGAATAGTTTGCCTGCCCTAAATATCACCTGTGCTCCACTTAATCATATACTTCCTCCCCAAGACTCTGTGAAAAACACATTTTACTTTTGCTATAGCTTTGTGCTTTCCAGAATGTCATATAGTTAGAATTATACAGTACAGAGCATTTTTGGATGGGTTTCTTTTACTGAGAGATATGCATTTAAGATTTCTCCATGTATTTTTGTGACTTAATATCTCATTTCTTTTTATTGATGAATAATATTCCATTGACTGAATGCATCACAGCTTAACCATTCACCCACTGCCTTTAGTTGCTTTCAAGTTTTAGCAATAGTGAATTTATCTGTTGTAGACATTTATGTACATTTTTTTATGGACATAACTTTTGAAGTAATTTGGGTAAATATCAAAGACCAGGATCATATGATAAGACCATGTTTAGCTTTGTAAGAAATTCCAAACTGTCTTTCAAAGTGGTTTTATGATTTTTCATTCCCATAAGCAATGAATAAGTATTCCTATAGCTCTTCATCTGTACCAGCATTTAGTATTATCAGTGTTTTGGTTTTTACCAATTCTAATAGAAGCATTGATATCCCATTATTGTTTTAATTTGCAATTCACTAATGATATATGATATCGAGTATCTCTTTATATGTTCATTTGAAGATTCAATTTTTTTATTCCATTTATCATCATAGTGTGCTGATATGCAACTTACAGAGTTCATGGTGAGGTACATGATAAACATGCCATATAAATAACGTTGGATAAAAAGAATAACTATTACTGAGATGAACTCCTATATTTTTCCTTCAGCAATTATTCAAGTGTATATATCAGAATGTAAGTCCTCCTGCACTACTCACTTTTGCCTTCGAGTAGATTCTCAGATAGATGGCATTTAATGGAAATATGAGGAAGAACATGAGATTGCTGGTTCCCGTCTCCATCCATCCTGTCTCCAGTATATAACAAAACTCTATTTCTTTATGATAACCAGGATCAACAACCCAACCCAATAATCTGAACCTATTTTTTGACTACTAATTCTGGAATTCATCCACGATAATTTCAAAATTGTCAATTACCTTCAAGATGACTTTTTGGTAGCTTACTGTAAAACCATTGTTTTGACCCTGGTGAAGCAGTTCTTTGTGACATTAACGTTAATCCACAAATTCAGCAGAGTCCAGAGCTCCAGGAGCAGGAGAGAAACTTTTTTTTTTAACAGATCATTGGTTGTAACCATTAGAAATTCCACTCATAAGGATGTTCAGGCCCATGATGGCCAACAGCCATGAAAAGATGCTCAACATCATTAATCATCAGAGAAATGCAAAGTAAAACCACAATGAGCTATTACTACACACACATACCTGTCAGAATGGCAATCATCAAAAATAACACAACAATTGTTGACGAGGATGTGAAGAAAAGGGAACCCCCGCAAACTGTTGGTGGGAATGTAAATTGGTACAGTCACTGTGGAAAACAGTATGCAGGTTTCTCAAAAAACTAAAAATGGAACTACCATATGACCCAACAACTTCACTCCTGGGTATATAGCCCAAAAAACTGGAAACACAAATTCGAAAGGTACATGCACCTCAGTGTTCATAGCAGCATTATTTATAATTTCCAAGACATGGACATGTCCATCAACAGATGAAAGAATAAAGGAGATGTGATATATATATATAATATCCATTATATATACAACAAACTAGTGGTTATCAGTGAGGAGAGGGAAGCAGGGAGGGTCAAGATTGGCATAAGGAATTAAGATGTACCAAGTATTATGTATAAAATAAATAAGCTACAAGGACATATTGTACAACACAAGGAATATAACTAATATTTTATAATAACTGTAAATGGAATATAACCTTTCAAAATTGTGAATCTCTATGTTGTTCACCTATAACATATAATATTGTACAACAACAATTCTTCAATAAAAAAAGAAATTCTCCTTATTCTCACACATGCCTTCACAGTTCTCTGTGGTATCCAGAAACATATTATGTGCAGTTTCAGAGCTTGCACCACATCTTTTTTTTTTTTTTTTTTTTTTTTTTTTTTTTTTTTTTTGTGGTACGCGGACCTTTCACTGTTGTGGCCTCTTTTGTTGTGGAGCATAGGCTCCGAACATGCAGGCTCAGTGGCCATGGCTCATGGGCCCAGCCGCTCCGCAGCATGTGAGATCTTCCCGGACCGGGACGTGAACCCTTGTCCCCTGCATCGGCAGGCGGACTCTCAACCACTGCACCATCAGGGAAGCCCCACACTACATCTTTGAAGCAGTCCTTCAAGTGGAAACCATATACCATAGTGATAATAAAATTCCACGAGAAGGGTAATGAGTAAACAAGTATATATTCTTGAAAATTACTTGAGTAATTTTTTGAGTTAAACATTACTCAAAATTGTTCTCAATATTCTTGCAACTTCTAAACATTGGAGACCTCCCTTCCTCCATTGGATGTTTTACAAGCCAATCAGCTCTGTCAAAATCTAATTGTCAAAAATTGTCTAATTTTGCTGCATGCCCACTATCTATAGCCAAAACATTAATGAAGTTAGTTTTAAAAAGCCTTCAATTTAATGTTACTTGGTGACTACTCAGATATTAAATATCAGTTTTACTCTCTTCATTGAAGGCAAAAAGAGGGGAAAGAAAATTTGAATAGTGAGGTATCATAATATGTATTTTATTTTAAAAGGATCATTCTCACTGCAATGAGAATAGAACATAGATAAGTAAAGATTTGAGGTTCTAGAAGTGGGGAATGGATACAAAGGAGTCAAACTCTGAATATATTTTCAAATGAAGCCAACAGAATTTAAGAATGGATTTAGGGAAGAGATGTGGGAACATATGTATATGTATAACTGATTCACTTTGTTATAAAGTAGAAACTAACACACCATTGTAAACAAATTATACCCCAATAAAGATGTAAAAATATAGATTTAGATGGAGATAAGAGAAAGAGAGAAAAGAAGAATATTTTCAAAAGTTTTGGTTTTAACTATTATTAAATACATTTGGTAATTCCTGTAAAGTCTGTGAGATGAAGACTTTGAATGATGTTTTAGTTGGCATTCAGCAGAAAACATATGACATACAGAAACTGGCAGTTTGAAGAGAATTTAATAAAGGGAAGAAAGTAACTACAAAAGTTGGGTCTGGGAAAATCAAGGGGGGTATTTACAGTACTCTGGGGGTTAAAAACTGTGATAAGAAAGTGGTTGCCATTATAATCCCTACATCTAAATGAAAAGAGTGATTGCCACAAACCATGTAGATTTCCATGCATAAAGTTGCCTGAAGAAAACTGTGTTCTTCAGTAAAGTGTTACAGATAACATATGGTGATTTTAGCAAAATAAATACCTTAATATTACTCTCCTCTTGCTCTCTAGTCTTCATTATGATATCTCTCATTATGCAAATCCAATTGGAAATAAGAGAACAAGTATTTCTTGATCTAGTTCAAATGGATTAATCTTGCTATGGTAGAAAGCATAGTGGAAAAATATGAATAATGGATTCCAAGCAGTTATTTGAAGATATATAACACAGGTAGAATGTCAGGAATGAAGCATTAGTCAGCAAAGTAGAAATGTTCAGTAGTCTGGAGTTCAAGGGAAAAGTTAGGACAAGCGATATGAATTAGGGAATGGTCAGCATATATATGATATATAAAACCATGTAGCTAGATAAGTAGTTTCTAACTTTAAAAAGATTTCAAAGACTCATATCTATTTCTATCTAGATTTAGGTGAGGAAATCAAAGACTTCAGCAGTTCTGAAGCATTGCCTGGTGAGGCAAGAGAACCATGAAAGAATTCTGACTGATAAGAAAAGTGAAGGCTGATTCAAATATTTCTTATAGTTTTAGTAGGATGAGACTTAAGAAATTTTACCTAGTTTTGGTATTATGGAAGTAAATTTTACTGAACAATACCAAGGACCTGATCAGACAAAATATTAAATATTTGCCAATCCTAGGATACCTGTATTTCCATTGGCTTTGTTTCTCACTGCTTAGAGGAGCCATAAAACTGGATAGTCTTGAATTATCATTAATTGAATTAGACATTTAAAGTTAAACTTCCCAAAAATTCTCTAGCCCCAACTTATATGTAGAAAGTTCTTTTGATCTTTACAAGGCCAAGTGAATATATATACACTGTGGCTTAATTTTCACACTTATTCTATTGCTAACGAGTGTTACCTTGTGGAAGATACTGTACCATGCATGTTGTGACATAAGACTCTATCATTTCTCTCTCTTTCATTTGTCTTCTGCATAGAAGACATGCAAGTTTATGGTGAAATAAATCACAATTCATAATCTTCCTATTCACCATACTAACCTATGTGGAAACAAAATTTACTTTACAGAAAGGATCTAAGTCTATCTATGCTAATGTTTGACCACTCAATTACATACTTATCCTCACCCTGTTCTGGATATTATTTTGTGTTGCAGGGTGTATAAAGGTCAATCATAAATGTTATAAATAGTTTTGAATTATGATTATTTATAGCAAGATCTCCCATGAGTTTCTGAATTCCTCAGTTATATTAGTTATATTGTATTTATGAACAAAACCCACAAATTTATGTTTCATGAAAATGAAATGTCATTTTAGAGGCATTTCCATTGGTGTGTCTTTTCTTCCCATAAAATCTGCAAAAGATTGAAATTTTAATTAAAGTTTCAAGTCACTGTCTCAAAATTTGTGTTTGTTTAGCAAATAAATGTAGCGTCGCTTCTGATTGGATATTTAGGACCTCATGAGAAACTTAGCCTTAAAAGTGATTTCTCCTTAGTCATAAATTTATTAACAATATTCCTTATAACTGCTATAATTTCTAAACCCTCTTAATATTCTGGGTTGCTTTTTTAAAAATCTTGATCACTGCTCATGAACAACACTAAGAGAAAAATGTTACTTCCCTTCACCTTTCACATTTATCTAACTGTTCTCATATTGATTCATATTTAGATTTCTTTTTACTGTGTTATGAATCTCATTGGAAAAAGGAGTAAGCAGTTGCATGTTTGTTTACATTCACCACAAGCACCATGCATTGTCTTTCACAAAGTAGCACTTATTGAAAATACAATAAATGTGTAATTAATCTAATATAGCAAATTAGAGTTTATTTGTTCATTAAATGATATACAAAGTGTATATTTCCTTTTCATATGTTGGAATCTCAGGAAAAATGAACACTCGATAGCTGTTAGTTAAACTCAATTGAATTGGCATACAGTTGGATTAAAATTCTGATTGTCATACCCTCCTCTATTGTAAATAAAACAATGGAAGTAGTATTTCTCATATGTCTCTTCAAATACATAAAAGTGCTAATATAGTACTACAAAGTTTCTATTCTCTTAAGTGGAAAATTTTTGAAAGGATGCCTCATATTTCCTACAGTAAAGATTATAGATTTTTTAAAGAAGTTACTAATATCATAAGGATCTAAATGTATTCTTCTTTGAATCATCTACATACATGCATACAAATTTTTATTCCAGAGTCTTCATGAACCCTAACTTCTAGAATCCAAGGACCATGGATTAGAATACAGATCTACAAGTAACTCATTTGAAAAGATCCAGATACATCATTTCAATCCATGACTGAAGAAACCATGATATAGTCCTAATAATTTAAAATAATAATAACAATAATAATAATAATGAATCTATAGTATAGTGTAAGGGGAAAAGTAATGAATTTGAGACTAAGAGTCCTACATTCAGTTGTGTGAAACTATTAAAAAATTTTATTCTTTGGCTCAGAGCATATATTGGACATAGCACAGCAAATGACATATTGCAGGTACTCAGTAAATATATGTATTATATTTATTATTTTTCCACCTTTTTTGTCTGAGATAAGTTATAACCAGAAAAACCCAAGTTGCAATTTACTCTCTAATACCACTTTCTGACAGTTCAATAAGTAAACATCAACTTTAAAGTCATTTAAAATTTTGTTTGTTTTAAACTTAATTTTAGATAAATATTTTTTTAATATATACACGTATGTTTCCTATTTCATTAGTGATATGCATAATTGGGATTAATATGACAATCAATAGGAGTTTAAACTTCTTTAATAAGATAATAAATTTTAACTTTCTAAAAATATTAAAGGTGTAATTTTACTTTAATATAATGACACAGAGTAAAGATTAGACAGCAGGCAAATTTAGATCTTAATGATAAAATTCTACATATACTGTATTTGTCTAGTTGTTTTCATCTGAAAAGTAAAAAGGTTGACTTGTATACACTGAAATTCTAATCACGAGAGATTATGACTCAACTGTAGCTTCACAAGATACAAAAATACAATCTGAGTTGGAAAATGGTGAAATTTTCAGCATAATTAAAATTTATTTCAAATTCTACATTATATATATATATATATAAAACATATATAAAATCTCATGATAATCTACAAGAAAAAAGAAAATATAAAATATTCAGAATATCTGTGTCAAGATTGTCAACAGTTTTAATAATATTCTAGAATTTACCATGGATGAGTACAACAGATGTTTATTGTATTATTGCATTATTTTTTAAATTCCACATATGTATTAAGTATATTCCTTGGTATGTATTAAACATAGCGTTAACATGGAATAAATAATTGCAAAAGACTGAATTCCAAATTGGGGAAAAATAAAATGCACTTGTGAAAATCATTCCATAGTCAAAGCAATATATTTGGAAGCTAAATATTTAAAGTATAAATACTTAAATGTTCATAAATATTTAAAGTATTTGTATATCTATGGAATTATATAAGGAATAACACTTTGGTAAAATTCCAGAAATATTTTTGTAAATGGCAGCTTTTAATCATCCTACAAATTATCCTCTTAAAATACCTGAAATTGTAAATTTATATCTTTGGCCAACACCCTTTCTCTACTCATGAAATAAACATTTTATCAATATCATTATCAGGTAATTGTCCACCTACAGTAATTACAACTAACAACTCATTTCAATAGTTCACGTCTTTGAGCACAGCAGTTTTTTGTGAAACACTGTTGTCAAATTTCAGAAAAGGGTTTTTAAAATTTTTAAATGTTACACAGATAATTTTATTATTAAAATATTGTTCACAATAAAGTGAGGACTATTTAGAGCATTGTTTACTTTAAATTTTGTATTCTTAAAAAAGATTCTTTCAATGAGAGAACAAAGATGGTGGAATAAGAGGACATGAAGCTCACCTCCTCCTAAGAACACATCAAAAACACTTCTACAAGTAGAACAATTCTCTCAGAAAATCAACTGTATACTGGCAGAAAGACTCCTGTATAACTCAGGTTATAGGAAAGATCCACATGGAATCAGGTAGGAAGGGAAGAGAAAAAATCAGGTCAGTCTTGTGCCCCTGGGAGAAGACTCATCAGGAAATGGCGATTATACAGGTGGACACCCACCCTCAAGAGTGAGCAGGTTGAGTCTCAGACTTAGGTGTTCCAGTCCTGAGGTCCCACATAGAGGAGACAAGGCCTCTTGGCTGGTTGGAGGACTGCTGTGACAAACAGAAGGGCTCAGAGAAGCTTGGCCCCCACTTTTGAGGAGAGCATATACAGTGGCCAGCGCCTGAGGCAGGGCAGAGAGATGTTTGCTCTAGCAGCCACCAGGTTTCCCTTGACTGTCTCACCGCGTGCCCCAGCTCAAGCTGAGCAAATGATCCAGCCCTACTCACTCCATGCCACAGCATGGCACTGAATCTAGGGCAACCACACCAGAGAAAAGATTTGATCATGGGACACAGAGGAAACCCTAGGCTCCTAGGGTGGAGCCTGGGTGGGGTGATGGCAGCCACTGTTGTTGCTTACTCAGGCAGCACTTCAGAAGCTGCCCATATCTCTGATGGTGACCACTCCCTCACAACAGCTAACCTCCGTACCCATGCTGCAAGTCCACAGGGACTCCCACCAGTGCAGTGGAGTGGCTCCACAACAGGGAGGGAGGTGGGGTCAGCAGCAGTGATCGGCTGTGAGAGACCAAGGAGACTTGCACCCAAGGTTGTAGACACTACTCAAGCAGTGCATCAGACTTCCTTCTGCAGACTGGCCTCACTTGTTTCAGCACTCCCCTCCTCTGGGACAAAAGTCCTGGTGAGAGGAAAGGGGGAAAAAAAGCACACTTAAAGAGAACAGAGCCAGCTCAAACCTGACCCTCAGGGTTTCTTCTACAGAAACGTGGGATAAGACCCTGTCCCTAACAGGGGAGTAACAGACACTGAGCAGAGAGTAAGTCCCACCTCACACCCAGCACAAGCTCTAGTTCCTCCATCTCCAGCCACACCCACTACTAAGGTGATAGCTGACAGCACTCCCTGAGAAAAGACATAACTGTCATCCATGTCAAAACAGCCCTCCCACTAAAGGCACTTGGACACATACAGCCTATATAGGAAGGCTCTCACATAAGAACACCCTTTCAAGACCACAGTACTAACTATTTCACATAAGTGCATAAAGGCAGAGAAAGCTAAGCAAAAGGAAAAGGCAGAGGAACTACTCTCAACTGAATGAGCAAGAGAAAAACCCTAAAAAATGAAATAATAAAACAGAAATAAATAATTTACCAGATAAAGAATTCAAAGCATTGGTAATAAAAATATTAACTGATGGGGAAAAAAAAGACTGATCTAAACACTGAATATTTTAACAGAAACTTAGAAAATATTTTTTTTAAAAAAAGCCCAATCATAAATGAATAATTCAATGGCTAAAATATAGAAAAAAAACACATTAGAAGGAATGAATAGCAGACTAAGTGATACAGAAGAATGTATAAGTGATCTGGAAGTTGAATAATGAAAATCATCCAATCAGACTTGCAGAAAGAAAAAAATTAAATGAAAACAATTTAAGAGCTCTCTAGGATAACATTAAGTATTTCAACATTCCCACTATATGGACTCTGAAAGGAGAAGAGAGAGAAGGAGATTAACAATTTATTTGAGGAAACTATGGCTGAAAACTTTGCAAACCTGAAGAAAGAAATAGATATCCAGGTACTGGCAGCAAAGAGAATTGCACACAAGATAAACCCAAACAAAGCCACACCTATATATCATAATTAAAATGGCAAATGTTAAAGAGAGAATCCCAAAGGCATCAAGAGGAAAACAGTTATATGCAAGGGAATCCTCATAAGGCTATCAGCTGATTTCTCTACAGAAACTTTGCAGGCCAGAAGGGAGTGGCATGACATATTCAAAATGCATATATGCAACATATATATGCAACCTAGCAAACTTTACCCAGCAAGATTATCATTTAGACTAGAAGGACAGACAAAAAACTTCTCAGAGAAGCAAAACACTAAAATAATTCATCAAAACTAAGTGTACCCTGAAAGAAATGTTAAACAGTGTTCTCTAAATGAAAAAAAAAAAAAAAAATCCATAGGAAAGGGAAAATCTCACTAGGAAAGGCAAACATATAGTAAAAATTGAAGATCAACCAACTAAATAAGCCAGCATGTAGATTAAAAGACAAAAAAATGTAAAAGCAACTATAACTACAATGAATAGTTAAGGGATAAGCATGAAGAGGTAAAACATGATATCAAGAAACCAAAATGTGTGGGAGGGGAGTAAAAAATATAGATTTAAAAAAAATGTGTTTGAACTTAAAAGACTACCAGTTTTTAAGAAGTAAATATAAATATGGGTCAACATATATGAACTCCATGATAATCACAAATCAAAAACGTACAATGCCTATGCAAAAATGAAAAAGGAAGGAAAACAAGTATACTATAATACTAAAGAAAATAATCAAACAAGGGAAGAAACAGAAATGAACTACAAAAACAACCACAAAATAAGTGATAAAATGACAATATATATATATATATATATCTACCAATAATTACTTTAAATGCAACTGGACTAAATTAAAGACCTAAATGTAAGACCTGAAACCATAAAGCTCCTAGAAGACAACATAGGCTGAACTATCTTTGACATAAATCATAACAATATTTTTATAAATAAATGATTTTTATAAATAATTTTTATAAATAAATAATAAACAATTAGCTCCTAATTAAACTTAAAACTTTTGCATAGCAAAGGACACCATCAACAAAATGAAAAGAAAACCTATGGAATGGAAGAAAATATTTGTTAATGATATACTGACAAGTGGTTAATAACCAAAATACATAAACACCTCGTAAAACTCAATTTAAAAATATCAAAAAAAATTGGCAGGAGATCTGAATAGACATTTTTCCAAAGAATGAATGCAGGTGGCTAACAGACACATGGAAAGATGCTCAACAACACTAATTATTAAAGAAATGTCTATAACAAGTGTTGGTGAGGAGGTGGAGAAAAGGGAACTCTTGTACACTGTTGGTGGGAATGTAAATTGGTGCAGTGACTATGAAAAACAGTATGTAGGTTCCTCAAAATCTAAAGATAGAACTATCATATGATCCAGAAATTCCACTCCTGGGTATATATATATATCTGGGAGAAATGTATTAATTTGGGAAGATACACACACCCCAAAGTTCAGAGCAGGGCTAATTTACAACAAGCAAGATATGGAAGAAACCCAAGTACGTATCAGCAGAGAAATGGATAGAGTCGAATTTGTATATACATATACAACAGAATATTACTCAGCCATAAAGTAATTCTGCCATTTGCAGCAACATGGCTGAACCTAGAGAATATTATGCTTAGTGAAATAAGTCAGAAAGAGAAAGACATATATTGTAAGATATCAATAATATGTAAAATCAAAAAGCAATCCAAATGAGTGTACATGCAAGACAGAAATAGAATCACAGATATAGAGAAAAAACTCGTGGTTACTAAAGGGGAGAAGGAAGTGAGGAGGGACATGGTTTACGGGTTTAAGAGTTACAAACTAGTATGTATAAAATAGATAAGCAACAAGGATATATTTTATATAAATTATAAAATTATAATTTATAGCCATTATCTTGTAATAACTTTTAGTGGAGTGTAATACATAAAAATACTGAATCAATATGCTGTATACCTGAAACTAATATAATATTACAAATCAACTATGCTTCAATTAAAAAAGATCCTCTTCATCTATATGAACACACATATGGCAAGTAAGTGCTTTGACCTCAAGTACATTGGAGAAAATCTTAACATATTTCAGAAATTAGTACTTTGTTTCTTTTTCCCTTTAAAACATTGTACTGTATAGAGATTTTTCTATTTTAATTTAAAACATCACTTGAGAGAATTTGTAATGTCTTGCAAAATATGGTTTTTTTTGAATAGTATTAAAGCTCTGGTAACTTAAAATTTTCTACAGCTTAAAAAATATTTTTTTATCTGTGGAAGTACACAGTTGACAAGTCTAGGTAAATGATAAGATTGTGTGCAATATTTAACAATGCACTGTATTTCAAACAAAAAAGTAGGTTTTCATTCACATAATCATTAATATATAATTTAAAAATTGAAAGTAATCTCAGCATTTTGACAATTCTATATGCATGTCATTCAGGGAGATGTGGCAGGTTGATTAAAGGAATCCCTCAGAGAGTGATATATTCAATATAAAGTGGTTTTAAATGACCCAGTGCTGTTGTCAGTCATTCTAGTTATTCTTATTTGGCTGCATAGTTTGCACAGTAGTTCCTAATTCAAATCTTTTAACACTGTCCTTAAAAGCCCATTCTAATCCTTTCACTTTAGTGCAAGACTTCAGTTCCTGGTTTACATATAGGCTCAAAGTCATCTGATTTAAGTATACTCAGCTTCCCTTTCCTTTGCCTAATTATTTTTCAGATTCCTTACATCCACCTTATAATTTTCTTTTACTTTAACTCTTCTTACCTTTTTGTCTCCTTTTCTAGGCTAATTCTTCATTTATTGATAATTTCTTCTATAATATTACCTCAATATGTTCTTTATGAAATAAGTATTTTTCTCATTCATTTTATTCTCTCTCTGTTTACTTTGTCATTCCAGACAAAAACACAATTTAGACCTGCATGTCTGTAGTACCTTGACATTCCTGTGTGTATAAGGTGCTTTTACAACACATTTCTCTCCTCTTCCTCAAGCCATTACAAGTAGTTTTGGCTAAAATTGTTGTCCCAAAGTATTAGCTCTTGTTAAATATATGAAATAAAAAATTAAAAGGAGGATACATGCACTGTGAAATGAAGAGTTTTAGGAGATAAAACATATCTGAATATTTATTATGATAAATATATGTTTACATAATAAATATGATAAAACATGGATTCAGAACTTGATGCCTATGATTTCTAATTGGGTTGAATTGTACAAATTATGAAACTAACCTAAGTCAATTTCCTTTTAAAAAATAATAAATTAATATTGGCTTTTTAACTGCAATGTTGACAGTATAGGTATTAAATACATATGCAAGTGTTGGTTAATTTTCATTTTTAAAAATAAAGATTATATATTTTCAAATTTTTATCCTTAAGGAGAATATGTCTGCACAGCCAGTATTTGTCCTCATATATGATTTTAGAAGGAAAGATACTTTCTTATAGAAGCCAGTGGACTAATAATTGAAGCCAAATATTGCCAGGGTTACAATACGGCATTTCTAACACAAGGCTCAGAATGGACAATCATATTGTCCATGTTCTTATTATATACATGCTTCCACTATATGTGCTAAATTACATAAATACTTCATATTTTAGTCATCTAATTTCTAGTATGGTTAGAAATTAATCAGATTTAGTAAGATTACCAGCCCATTTCTCTGCTACACTCTGGAGGTGAGAAAGCAGTGGGATGGAAGAAAAAACTGTTGACTAAGTAGTCTACATTCAGGAAATTGGCCTCCAAAATTGAAGACAAAATCGAGACGTTCCCAGATAAACAGAAGTGGAGGGATTTTGTTACCATGAGGCCTCCCCTGGAAGGAGTATTTCCAGTTATCCCTAGTAAAGGCACAATCACGGGCAAACCCAAAGCAGTGCTGTGATTCTGGTGTGCAAATCTGCAGGGTTTAAAAGAGAGATGCAAAAAAGTAATTACAAATCTACATTAAAAGATGCAATTTCTGAAAAAAAAAATATAGCAATCAAATTCTAAAAATCATTATGAGTAATTAATGTACCTGAAACTCCCACAAAGTCATATAATTCATGTCTTGGAGCTATGCCTTATTGCATTTATTTGTAAGAATTAACTTACTAGTAGAAATGAAATAAATCAGGAGGTGATCAAAACATTCATTGATTCTTTGATATTTTGAGGAATATGAAGCTGTGTCCCTCAAGATGCTATCAATAATCTTTGAATAAAAATACAGACATGCACAAGGAAAAACAACTTTTCCACAAGTCCTAGACCTGTATTAGCGTAAAAAGGGAGCCACATACACACATGCACATGACAGCAATGTGGACAGCCTTGAAGAAGACTCGCAGAGCTATCCATCCTTGGCTTTATATGTTATATTGGCAGATACAAAATTCAAATTTGTAGTTTAAATAAATGTTTCTCCCCTTGTACTGTATCTGCTTGAATTAAGAGCCTCCACCCTCAGCCATAAAATCTTCCCTAAAGATGAGGTTGTATTCCTCTGCTTACTGAAGGACATCAGGCCGTCAAAATGAGGAGCTTAGAAAATGAAAATATATGAGACACGTTCTACCAAGGGGAAGAAAGAGCGATCACTGGGAGCTGGTATCAGCAGAGGAGATTTGAGTACACCAGCACTGGACTGAGAAAGTGGTTTCAGTTGGCACCAGTGACTAGATGGGATAAGTAAATCCTTGGTAGTCAGCAGGGAACCAGAATGAAATCAGTCTGAAGATATGCATAAATTTGCACAATACCCACCCACTCCCTTGACTTCAGGCCTTATGTGAGCAACAGCTCTCTGTCTTTGTATACAACTATTGGACATAAATGCAGAGAGAGAGAAGATATGGTCTTTGTAGAGAAGGAAACTAAGTAAACAGAAAATATTACCTCCCACTGGCAAGCTAAGCTTTCTTCACTATCAACAGGGTTGGGGATTGCTGAAGTTTCAATTATTTATTGAAATTAAGGAGTTCTAGTATTTTAGTCACCTTAATAAACTATGGGTGATAATTTACCCACTTAAAGAAGTATTATATACCTAACATATAAGATAAAAATTATCTTGAATTATAAAAATGTATTTGATTGAAGAAATCCATACTCATTATTCTGAAGCTAATATTTATCCTTAATTATTATTAGAGTTTTAAAATCACATTTTTTCTACTCTAGCACATGACATATATGCTGAATTTTAGGCATCATGTTTGCAGAAAAATAGAATCCGGCATCGGAATATTGCTTCTTTGTTTCTGACTACTACTTGAATGGTTTTGGATAAATTACCTAACAATCTGAAGTTGTTTCCTCATCACTAGAATGGGATAATAATAATAGTAATAATAACAATTATTTTAGTATTAACAACAAATTTTTAATTTAATGGAACACTTACCAGGTAGTCTGCATTCAGCATATGAACTCCTCTTCAACTTGAGGAACTTTCATTCTGTGGATCTTGGAGGAAGACATGGACAAAACTTCTCCTAAAGAAGTCAAAGTGCACTGTTACCTTCTCCATAATCCTGTAATCAGTAGGATTTTAAGTGTAATCAGTTTGACCCTCTAGAATTTTATACACCTAGGACTTTGAATATTGAACAATGTCTCAAAGACAAAGGAGCAAGTGAGAAACTTCTCACAGTGTCAAGGTTGGTGACAATTATACAGAAGAGGAGTTGAAGAGTGCCCTTGACCATTCAGGGGAGTGCTGTAGGTGGTGTCCAAACCTGGATGTTTCCTCAGATGACTATCCACAATTAATACCTGTATATTTTCTGTGACTGACAAAATATCTTATCTATTCATGAGTCACTTGATATCCTTCCAAAAATTTTTCTGCTAACGATCTCCAAGTCCATTTTTATTGTTTGCAACTGAGCATTGTAACTAACATCATTTAGTATTCACAGTGTAATTAGGAAGATGAAAAATATGAAATCTATAACAGTTCAATATAATGATTTTATGGAAAACATATTTTTAATTTAAACCCTTTGTAACCTTTCAAACATCTTCAGCAGAATCCCTCCTCAATAACGAACAGTGCATTAGTTTTCAGTCACTGCCTATTACAAATTGCCACAAACTTAGTGGCTTTAAACAGCATATATTATTATCTTTCATTTCTGATGAAGTCTAAAATAGGTCTCATGGGACTAAAATCAACGTATCATCAAGGCTGCATCCCTTTCTGGAGGCTATAGGGGTGAATCCATTTCCTGCTCTTTTCAACTTCTAGAAGCCACCCATATTCCTTAGTTCATTAACCTCTTCATTCATCTTCAAAACCAACTACAGCAGGTCAAGTTATTCTCACATCTTATCACCCTAACTTCCTCTTGTGCTCCTTCTTCCACATTTAAGATTTTTCCACAAATTCACTTTTATGACTACATTCAGCCCATTCAGATGATTCAAAATAATCTTTTTTTTAAGGTCAGTTGACTAGGAACCTTAAATCCATCTGTCACGTTAACACTCCTTTTCCATATAAAGTAACATAGTCATTGGTTTCAGACGTTAAGATGTGGATAGACCTGGGGAACCATGATTCTGCTTATTATAAAGAGCATCCCCCAAAAAGATTTGCATGTGGTTTAAAAACTGTATGAACAGATATAGAAACAATGAATTATTTAGGGCAGATTACAGTATTAATATTTACTTAACTCATATCAATTAATTTTAACAAAATTCCAAATAATTTATTTATGGGGAAAATCACTTTGTGCATATGTTCTTTTTTAAAATGATTTTTGATTTTAAAGGTTTCTAAAGGATTTGTAAAAGTAACTGAAAAGGCAATAAGTCACTTTATAGGCATTATAATCAAATTAACCAAGATAGGAGTTATAGAAAAGATGACAACTTAGGAATTAGGTGCCTATAGATAATTCCTCCTTTTATTTAACAACTACAAAAACAGAACAAGATAAATCCAGAGAGATAAAAAGATGTTTTCTACAAACTGAAAATAATGAAAAGCTGTTTTAGGGCCAAAGAGGTTAAAAATCTACTGAAGTAACTGTATATGTGTTTAATGAAGATATAGCTATCAAATCTGTCTTCCATTACAAACAGAAAGCATATTGTGAAATATAGAGGGAAACATAAAGTTGAAATCATGAAATAGGTTTTGGGTTTCAAATAGGAGACTCTGAATATAACTATTTATGAAAAAAGTTACTTTATAATGCAGGATCACCAGATCATATATAACTTAGTAATGTCTTTATTAATAATTTATCTTAAATTTTTCTAAATCACATTTTATGTCTTCCTTTCTTGTCTTTTAAGTCTTTCTTAGGTTTAAAAGGAAATTTTCTATGCCTCTTTATTTTATTTTTTGGCTTTTCTTACATGGACCATATTTTAGAAATACCAAATGTAATTGATATGGGAAAGTTATACTTTATTTTTAAAATTCTGTTAATAAATGCAGAGGAAATGAAGTTTAAAGCAAAATGTATGTAACTCATGGGAGTGGTAATGGTAGATTAGGTTGATAACAACTGAATCCACTGACTAATTTTAACATCTCTAAATCTGGGACAATGGGACAATCTTCTCTTTTATTTCTGAATGTGAGTCAGTTTTTGACAATGGTTAAAAACTATGCCCATAGCAAAGAGAAAGAAAACAAAGTAAATTTTGAACAAAAGTAAGCCTGCGATGGCATCAGTGTCTAAAGTATCTGAAAGGATGCCAAATAGTTTTCCAATTTTTTAAACAGTCTCAATCCTCCTTCTAAAATGCTTTCATCAAGAAATGGAAATACATTAATAAGGAAATATTATATTTAATTTGTTGTTCTTGTTTGACAGTTTCACAAATATATCTAATATCATCAATTTTTAACAAACTATGGCTAAATTAGAATTCAGGTATACTAATATTATTGACCTAGAAATCTAGAGTTTTAACACTTAATATTTTTAACATCTTAAAATAACCATTTTTTAAATATTGTTTTATTGGGATATTTCCTGTATATTGAAAATAACTATATTATTAACTATTGAAAAATAACTAATTTGTTACTTAGGAGTGACTGTGATTTTTATGGGGATTTGGGAGTACATTTCTGCTTTAAACATCTTAATATTTATATTCAGCATTTTTCAAATTACCATAACTCCTTAACATTATTTTACCATTAGAATATTCTTTATATTTGAAAACATAAAATCCTACAGCAGCAAATGAGGCAAACAATATTATATAAAGAAAAAAATTACTGTTTTAATGAGATTAATCTCTTGGAGATTACAATGCAATAGAAATCATAGAATGAGATGATGTAAATTGCAAGTTCAATATTTATGAACGTGTGTACAGGTTTTTACTGGAGGGTTTTTTCCCTTCTCCCAAAACTCCAAACAAGGTTAAATCAACTGATCTCCTCATCCTAGTTTCCTCCAGGCTATTTCATTTTCCACACAGTTCTATTTAACCCTTAATGTATTTTTCAGGAATTCTTTAACCTTCCCCAATAAATGCACAAGACTTTAGGGATGGTTGGGGTTTGTTACTATTTGTTTTTAATTGATTGGAGCTTTCTTAAAAAAGTAAAATAAAATGAAGTCTTGGGAGCAGTCTTTATACAGTGTGTTGAGTGGTCAGTTAAGGTTAATTTTACAGTGCTCTATACTAGCCAAATGTTTTAAAATGAACTACGAATGCAATTTGTTGTTAGAATTTGAAGCTTTATCAACTGAGAAGAAGAAATCAGAACATTTGGCTGGAGTAATAAGGGTAAAGAGAAACAGAAATTTTAGTTGTAATTTTAAATAGAGGAGGTAAGATATATTAAGGAGAGAGTATATACAGAATAGGTTGTTAAATGGAAGAAATAAATGGTTAGTTTTCTTTGAAGTACAAATATCATAACTGCTACTAACACCAACAATCTTTTCTTCTACCATGTGGAAGAAAATATTTATACAATTTTGAAAATTATCTTGAACGAGTTGTAATTTATTAGATAATCTGAACTCAATTTAAAGAGACCTAATGTCTAAGTCTAAGCCCTATATTTTATTTATATTTCACTATTTTATCAAGAAAAGGGAGCATAATACCATCTGCTGATTGCCTCTAAATAGGCAAATGAGTGGTGGAATGTATTTCAAAAAGTAAATTTAAGGAAGAAGAATCTCTATGAATAAGGAAATGACAACAATAAAATTATTATAACCTGTCTGTGTTTATTATACAATCCATATAAATATTGCAGTCCTTAAAGTCTCTGAGAGACTATCATCAACATAAACTCCTCATCAAAGGGGTTGTGTCTCATTGACTGGGGTACTTCACATAATATAGTCTCTAAATGAATGTGTGGCAAATGAGTTCACCTCATAACTATTGTTGCCATAGTAGTGAGAAGTAATAGTTTAAATTAATAGCAGGAGTTTAGGGATTTTGTTTTGTTTTTGCTATAGTGCTTTGCAAGAAGATAAAATACTTGTAAGGAAGCAGCAATTACAAAATTTTCACTTCGTGTAACTGTAACTAAAGCCCATGTGTTACAACATATAATATTTGGTTTAAAATATCTTGAAATATACATATACATTATTATAATCTCCAAGGTATATATCCCAATCGTGATATTGATTTATACTGTAAAAAGAAAAAAATTGCTTTTCAAATGAGATCAAAATGAATGTTTGGTGCTGACTCAAATAATTTAATACCTTAAAATTACTTTGAACAGTGCCTACCTTATATAAAATACACAATGACTGGTAGTTGTATGCCACACTTTTCTGACTTCATCAAGTTTTTGTTTCTTTGTTTGTTTGTTTGTTTGTTTGTTTTAGGTATGCAGGCCTCTCACTGCTGTGACCTCTCCCATTGCGGAGCACAGGCTCCGGACGTGCAGGCTCAGCGGCGATGGCTCAAGGACCTAGCCGCTCCGCAGCATGCCGGCTCCTCCCAGATCGGGAAAAGAACCCGTGTTCCCTGCATCGGCAGGCGGACTCTCAACCACTGCGCCATCAGGGAAGCCCTTGGGGCTTCATCAAGTTTTGAGTTGAAGCTCAACAGGCTTAAATTTTCACAGAGATTATCTGTATATTAAGGTTTATTTTAAATAATAACTTTTAAATATTACATGAAATTGAACATAATTCTGATAATGTAACCTTATATACTGTTTAAAGTTGAGCATAACTATAGTCCTAAATAAAGACTATGTTCTGTAAGTCTAGAGAATTTTCCAGAAATTTTCTAAAATAAAAGATATAGACAACTACTTCCAAAATACTATACATATATTTCTAGGAAGAAGAGTATATGGGATTGTCTATATTGTCCTTCATATCTAATTTAAAATGTACATAATATTACAGTTTTTTATTTCTTTTTTTGAACTTTATTTATTTAAAAAATTATCTATTTATTTATTTCTGCTGCACTGCATCTTCATTGCTAAGCGTGGGCTTTCTCTAGTTGTGGTGAGCGGGGGCTACTCTTCGTTGAGGTGCATGGCCTTCTCATTATGGTGGTTTCTCTTGTTGTGGAGCACTAGCTTCAGTAGTTATGGCTCATGGGCTCTAGAGCACAGGTTTATTAGCCCTGGCACATGGGCTTAGCTGCTCAGTGGCATGTGGGATCTTCCCAGATCAGGGCTTGAACCTGTGTCCCCTGCATTGGCAGGCAGACTGTTAACCACTGTGCCACCAGGGAAGTCCCAATATTACAGTTTAAAAATATTCTCACATATTACTTATTTCCATTAACTCTCATGTTTTAACAAATTACCAATGCTATGATGTGACATAACTAGTAATATCATTACAAATTCAATTCTTTATACACATAATGATATAAATTATGCTATAAAATATGTTTAAAATTGCAACAGAAAATTTTTTAGTGTTAGAAATCCTTGTGGATGAATAAGAAATGGTAACTGGGAGGGGCTTGGTGATGGTATATGGTGTCTTAGATGCTGATAATATTCTACTTCTTGGCCTGGACATTCAATGAACTGTATACTTACAAGTTTTTGTGCATTTATCTACTGATATTGACTTGGGATTTTTCTAGGAGCAGCCAACCAGACTACACTTGTGTGAAACCCACAGTCAACTTTCTACATATTTGGAACTTCCAAAAGATTTAGCTTTGTTATCTTTAATATGTATAAACTGACAAGGAGTTCAAAATATTTGAAAAAAATTCTATAATATGAAAAAATAAAACAAATGAAAAGCAGAAAAAAAAACAAAAACCTTTGAAACAGAAGCCATATAAGAAAAATCTCCAAGATGCATATTATTAATATACTCAGAAATGTAAGTAAAGCTACTATAATCATACAACAAAGAAAAGAGGATCTATACAAAATAAGATCACTCAGTGAACACAAAAATGCAAATAGTAATGCAAAACTCTGAGGTTTGAAGATCAAGGTGAAGATATCTCCCAAAAGGCAAGCAAAATACAAATAGATAGGAGGAGCTTCAAGATAGCAGAAGAGTAAGATGTGGAGATCACCTTCCTCCCCACAAATACATCAGAAATACATCTACATGAGTAACAACTCTTACAGAGCACCTACTGAATGCTGGAAGAAGACCTCAGACCTCCCAAAAGGCAAGCAATCCCCCACGTACCTGGGTAGGGTAAAAGAAAAAAGAGAAAAAACAGAGACAAAGGATAGGGATGGGACCTGCACCAGTGGGAGGGAGCACTGAAGGAGGAAAGGTTTCCACACACTAGGAAGTCCCTTCACCAGCGGAGACTACTGGTGGTGGGAGGGAAGGGAGCTTTGGAGCCACAGAGGAGAGTGCAGCAAAGGGGTGCAGAGGGCAAAGTGGAGAGATTCCTGCACAGAAGATCAGTGCCAACCAACACTCACCAGCCTGAGAGGCTTACCTGGTGGGAAGGGCAGGGGCTGGGAACTGAGGCTCAGGCTTTGGTTAGATCCCAGGGAGAGGACTGGAGTTGGCTGTGTGAACACAGCCTTAAGGGGTCTAGTGCACCACAGCTAGCTGGGAGGGAGTCTGGAAAACAATTTGAAGCTGCCGAAGAGACAAGAGACTTTTTCTTGCGTCTTTGTTACCTGGTGCATGAGGAGAGGGGATTAAGAGCACTTCTTAAAGGAGCTCCAGGATGAGTGCGAGCCACGGCTATCAGCGCGGACCCCAGATACGAGCATCTGGTGCTAAGGCTGCTGCTGCAGACACCAAGAATCCTATGTGAAAGCACAGGTCACTATCCACACCTCTCCTCCTGGGAGCCTGTCCATCCGCTACTGCCAGGGTCCTGGTATCCAGGGACAACTTCCCTGGGAGAATTCATAGCACACCTCAGGCTGGTGCAAAGTCATGCTGGCCTCTGCCACTGCAGGCTCACCCCACATCGGTACCCCTCCCACCCCCAGTCTGAGTGAGCCAGAGCCCCCTAATCAGCTGCTCCTTTAACCCCATCCTGTCTGAGTGAAGAACAGAAACCCTCAGGTGACCCACATGCAGAGGTGGATCCAAATCCAAAGCTGAACCCCTGGAGCTGTGTGGACAAAGAAGAGAAAGAGAAATCTCTCCCAGCAGGCTGAGGAGCAGTGGATTAAATCTTCACAAGCAACATGATGTACCCTGTATCTGTGGAATACCTGAAAAGACAACGAATCATCTCAAATTGAGGAGGTGGACTTTGGGAGCAATGATATATACATTTCCCCCCTTTTTTCTCTTTTTGGGAGTGTGTATGTTTCTGTCTGTGATTTTGTCTGCATAGCTTTGCTTTTACCCTTTGTCTTAAGGTTCTGTCTGTCCATTTTTTTTACTTAAACAATTTTTTTCTTAATAATAATTTTTTTTTTACTTTACTAACATTATTTTATTTCATCTTCTTTCTTTCTTTCTTTCTTTCTTTCTTTCTTTCTTTCTTTCTTTCTTTCTTTCTTTCTTTCTTTTTCTCCCTTTTATTCTGAGCTGTGTGGAGGACAGGCTTTTGGTGCTCCAGCCAGGCATCAGGGCTGTGCCACTGAGTTGGGAGAGCCAAGTTCAGGACACTGGTCCACAAGAGACTTCCCAGCACCACGTAATATCAAACAGTGAAAACCTCCCAGAGATCTCCATCTCAACACCAAGACCCAGCTCCACTCAATGACCAACAAGATATAGGGCAGGACACCCTATGCCAAACAACTAGCAAGAAAGCAACACAAGCACATCCATTATCACAGAGGCTGCCTAAAATCATAATAAGGCCACAGACACCGCAAAACACACTACCATATGTGTACCTGCCCACCAGAAAGACAAGATCCAGCTTCATCCACCAGAACACAGGCACTAGTCCCCTCCACCAGGAAGACTACACAAGCCACTGAACCAACCTTAGCCACTGGGGACAGACACCAAAAACAATGGAAACTACAAACCTGCAGGCTGCAAAAAGGAGACCACAAAAAATGTAAGTTAAGCAAAATGAGAAGACAGAAAAACACACAGCAGATGAAGGAACAAGGTAAAAACTCACCAGACCTAACAAATGAAGAGGAAATAGGCAGTCTACATGAAAAACAATTCAGAATAATGATAGTAAAGATGATCCAAGATCTTAGAAAGAGAAATGAGAAAAAAACATGAAAGAAATGTCTAACAAGGACCTAGCAGAGCTAAAGAGCAAATAAACAGAGATGAACAACAAAATAAATGAAATTAAAAATTCTCTACAAGGGATCAATAGCAGAATAACTGAGGCAGAAGAACGGATAAGTGACCTGGTTGATAAAATAGTGGAAATAACTACTGCAGAACAGAATAAAGAAAAAAGAATGTAAAGAACTGAGGACAGTCCTAGAGCCCTCTGGGACAACATTAAATGCACAAACATTTGAATTATAGGGGTCTCAGAAGAAGAAGAGAAAAACAAAGGGACTGAGAAAATATTTGAACAGATTATAGTTGAAAATTCCACAATATAGGAAAGGAAATAGTTAATCAATTCCAGGAAACACAGAGAGTCCCATACAGGATAAATCCAAGGAGAAACACAACAAGACACATATTAATCAAACTATCAAAAATTAAATAAAAAGAACAAATATTAAAAACAGCAAGGGAAAAAAACCATGTAAAACATAAGGGAATCCCCATAAGGTTAACAGCTGATCTTTCAGCAGAAACTCTGCAAGCCAGAAGGGAGGGGCAGGACATATTTAAAGTGATGAAGGAGAAAAACCTTCAACCAAGATTACTCTACCCAGCAAGGATCTCATTCAGATTTGATGGAGAAATTAAAAGCTTTAGAGACAAGCAAAGGCTAAGAGAATTCAGCAACACCAAACCAGCTTTACAACAAATGCCAAAGGAACTTCTCTAGGCAAGAAACACAAGAGAAGGAAAAGACCTACAATAGCAAAACCAAAACAATTAAGAAAATGGGAATAGGAACATACATATCGATAATTACCTTAAATGTAAATGGATTAAATGCTCCCACCAAAAGACACAGTTTGGCTGAATGGATACAAAAACAAGACCCATATATATGCTGTCTACAGGAGACCAACTTCAGACCTAGGGACACATACAGACTGAAAGTGAAGGGATGGAAAAAGATATTCCATGAAAATGGAAATCAAAAGAAAGCTGGAGCAATTCTCATATCAGACAAAATACACTTCAAAACAAAGACAATTACAAGAGACAAAGATGGACACTACATAATGATCAAGGGACGAATCCAAGAAGAAGATATAACAATTGTAAATACTTATGCACCCAACAGAGGAGCACCCAGGTACATAAGGTAAATACTACCAGCCATAAAAGGGGAAATCAACAGTAACACAGTAATGGTAGGGGACTTTAACACCCCACTTTCACCAATGAACAGATTATCCAAAATAAAATTAAAGAAGGATACACAAGCTTTAAATGACACATTAAAAAATATGGACTTAATAGATATTTATAGGATATTCCATCCAAAAACAACAGAATACACATTCTTTTCAAGTGCTCATGGAACATTCTCCAGGATAGATCATATCTTGGGTCACAAATCAAGCCTTGGTAAATTTAAGAAAATTGAAATTGCATCAAGTATCTTTTCCAACCACAATGCTATGAGACTAGATATCAATTACTAGAAAATATCTGTAAGAAATACAAACACATGGAGGCTAAACAACACACTTCTTAATACCCAATAGATCAGTGAAGAAATCAAAGGAGAAATCAAAAAATACATAGAAACACATGACAATGAAAACACAATGACCCAAAACCTATGGGATGCAGCAAAAGCAGTTCTAAGAGGGAAGTTTATAGCGATACAATCCTACCTTAAGAAACAAGAAACATCTCAAATAAACAACCTAACCTTACATCTAAAGAAATTAGAGGGAAAAGAACAAAAAAACCCAAAGTTAGCAGAAGGAAACAAATCATAAAGATCAGATCAGAAATAAATGAAAAAGAAATGAAGGAAATGATAGCAAAGATCAATAAACCTAAACGGTTATTCTTTGAGAAGATAAACAAAATTGGTAAACCATTAGCCAGACTTACCAAGAAAAAAAAAGAAGACTCAAATCAATAGAATTAGAAATGAAAAAGGAGAAGTAACAACTGACACTACAGTAACACAAAGGATCATGAGAGATTGCTACAAGCAACTCTATGCCAATAAAATGGACAACCTGGAAGAAATGGACACATCTTAGAAATGCACAAACTGCAGAGACTGAACCAGGAAGAAATAGAAAATATGAACAGACCAATCACAAGCACTGAAATTGAAACTGTGATGAAAAATCTTCCAACAAACAAAAGCCCAGGATTAGATGGCTTCACAGGCGAATTCTATCACACATTTAGAGAAGAGCTAACACCTATCCTTCTCAAACTCTTCCAAAATATAGCAGAGGGTGGAAGACTCCCAAACTCATTTTGTGAGGCCACTATCACCCTGATACCAAAACCAGAGAAAGATGTCACAAGGAACAAAAACTACAGGCCAATATCACTAATGAACATAGATGCAAAAATCCTCAACAAAATACTAGGAAACAGAGTCCAACAGCACATTAAAAGGATCATACATTATGATCAAGTAGGATTTACTGGAGGAATACAAGGATTCTTCAATATACACGAATCAATCAATGTGATACACCATATTAACAAAATGAAGGAGAAAAACCATATGATCATCTCAATAGATGCAGAAAACGCTTTTGACAAAATTCAACACCCATTTATGATAAATACCCTCCAGAAAGTAGGCACAGAGGGAATGTTCCTCAACATAATAAACGCCATATATGACAAACCCACAGCCAACATCATCCTCAGTGGTGAAAAACTGAAACCATTTCCTCTAAGATCAGGAGCAAGACAATTTTGCCCACTCTCACCACTGTTATTCAACATAGTTTTGGAAGTTTTAGCCACAGCAATCAGAGAAGAAAAAGAAACAAAAAGAATCCAAACCAGAAAAGAAGAAGGAAAGCTGTCACTGTTTGCAGAAGACATGATATTATACACAGAGAACCCTAAAGATGCTACCAGGAAACTATTAAAGCTAATCAATGAATTTGGTGAAGTAGCAGGATGAAAAAATATTGCACAGAAATCTCTGGCATTCCTATACACTAATGATGAAAAATCTGAAAGTGAAGTTAAGAAAACACTCCCATTTACCATTGCAACAAAAATAATAAAGTATCTAGGAGTAAACCTACCTAAGGAGAAAAAAGATCTGTATGCAAAATAATTATAAGACACTGATGAAAGAAATTAAAGATGATACAAACAGATGGAGAGATATACCATGTTCTTGGATTGGAAGAATCAACATTGTGAAAATTACTCTACTACCCAAAGCAATTTACAGATTCAATGCATTCCTTATCAAACTACCACTGGCATTTTTCACAGTACTAGAACAAAAAATTTCACGATTTGTATTGAAACACAAAAGACCCCGAAGAGCCAATGTAACCTTGAGAAAGAAAAACGGAGCTGGAGGAATCAGGCTCCCTGTCTTCAGATTATACTACAAAGCTACAGTAATCAAGACAGTATAGTACTGGCACAAAAACAGAAATATAGATCAATGGAAAAGTTTAGAAAACCCAGAGATAAACCCATGCACATATGGTCAATTTATCTTTGATAAAGGAGGCAAGAATATACAGTGGAGAAAATACAGCCTCTTCATTAAATGGTGCTGGGAAAACTGGGCAGCTACATGTAAAAGAATGAAATTAGAACACTCCCTAACACCATACACAAAAATAAGCTCAAAATGGATTAAAGACCTAAATGTAAGGCCAGACACCATCAAACTCTTAGAGGAAAACATAGGCAGAACACTCTATGACATAAATCACAGCAAGATTCTTTTTGACCCACCTCCTAGAGAAATGGAAATAAAAACAAAAATAAATGAATGAGACCTAATTAAACTTAAAAGCTTTTCTGCAGCAAAGGAAACCATAAACAAGACGAAAACACTACCCTCAGAATGGGAGAAAATATTTGCAAATGAAGAAACTGACAAAAGATTAATCTCTAATACATACAAGAAACACACGCAGCTCAATATCAAAAAGCAAACAACCCAATCCAAAAATGGGCAGAAGACCTAAATAGATATTTCTCCAAAGAAGATATACAGATTACCAACAAACACATGAAAGAATGCTCAACATAATTAACCATTAGAGAAAAACAAATCAAAACTACAATGAGATATCATCTCACACTGGTCAGAATGGCCATGATCAAAAAATCTACAAACAAGAAAAGCTGTAGTGGGTGTGGAGAAAAGGGAACCCTCTTACACTGTTGGTGGGAATGTAAATTGATACAGCCACTATGGAGAACAGTATGGAGGTTCCTTATAAATCTAAAAATAGAACTAACCTATGATCCAGCAATCCCACTACTGGGCATATACCCTGAGGAAACCATAATTCAAAAATACACATGCACCCCAATATTCATTGCAGATCTATTTACAATAGCCTGGTAATGGAAGCAACCTAAGTGACCATCAACAGATCAATGGATAAAGAAGATGTGGCACATATATACAATGGAATATTACTCAGCCATAAAAAGGAATGAAACTGAATTATTTGTAGTGAGGTGGATGGACTCAGAGACTGTCATACAGAGTGAAATTAGTCAGAAGAAGGAAAACAAATACTGTATGCTAACACATATATATGGAATCTAAAAAAAAAAAAAAAAAAAAACGAAAGAAAAAGAAAATTATCTGAAGAACCTAGGCTCAAGACGGGAATAAAGATGTAGACCTACTAGAGAATGGACTTGAGGATATGGGGAGGGGATGGGTAAGCTGGGACAAAGTGAGAGAATCGCATGGACATATATACACTACCAAACATAAAATAGACAGCTAATGGGAAGCAGCTGCATAGCAGAGGGAGATCAGCTCGGTACTTTGTGACCACCTAGAGGGTTGGGATAGGGAGTGTGGGAGGGAGGAAGACACAAGAGGGAAAAGATATGGGAACATAGGTATATGTATAACTGATTCACTTTGTTATAAAGCAGAAACTGACACACCATTGTAAAGCAATTATACTCTAATAAAGATGTTAAATAAAATACAGATAGATGAAAAATAGGGAAGAGAAGATAATTTATTTGTCAGTCTGTGAGTTCCACTAACTAAGTAACAAAAATAATATAAAGAAAGAAAAATGAAAAGAAAGCAGAGGAAATCAATTTAGATAATGCAAAATAATTTTACAGAATTAAAGGACATGGGTTTGGGGATAGAATGTATCTACTATGGGTGAATAAAATAGTTGAAAATAGGAATATATGACACTGAGAATAGAAGAAAACTTCCTCAATAATTTTAGGATCAAGGATTTAATGAAAGAAAGAGAGGTTTTTCATATAAAATATCAAAATTTCTGGTGATCATAGAAGTTAGCAGACAGGGTAGCAACTTCTCAAAAATCAAGAAAAATTACTATGTGCCATGAATTTTACATACCATCAAATTATCACTTAAGTGTAAAGTAAAGATATTGTCAGTTAAATAATTTAACTCCATGCATCCTTTACCAGAAAATTACTGGAGTAGTTTTTCTTGGAGATTCTCCAAATTGGAGAATCAAGTAAGAAAATAGGAGGTATGAGATTCAGAAAAAAAATGAAACAAAAGATATGTGAATGGAATCATTGAAATTAAGGCAGTGGTGGATCTCTGGAACACAAATTTGTAGCTGGCCTTGTGACAAACCAAGGCAGTTTGATAAGTTAGAAAGCTCTTGGGAGAGACTTGTTCTTAATAGTGACAGAGAAACAAAGTCACTCACATACACAAACATACATATTTGGGAGTGTTTGATAATAAGTTAATGATAAATATATAGAAAATCAAACAAATGGAACAAAAAGATGAGTATTGTATCCAGAAAAAAATGATTCTCAGAGAAAGAGAGTCATAATATAGCACATGTCCACATGTCAACTGATTGTGAGAAGATAAGAGAAATATAACTGATATCACTTTTTTCAAAGTGGAGAGTCAACTATCTTTTGAAAAGTGAATTATGCTTCTTAATAAATCAAATGGTGCAATACAAGTATGTTATTTAGATATGTAGAACAAATGCAGAAATAATTTAAAGGAAATGGAAATGATGACTTCCGATGGTAGACATAAGAGGATGTCTATTTTCTGGTAACAAGTTTTGGAGATTTTTTGTTGTTATTGTTAATCTGTGAATACACAAAACTTTAATGGAATTTTAAAATAATATTGATAATAATACTTAAACATATTAGGAATCATGGAACTTCTCTTAATTATAATAGGAATCATGAGAGATCACAGATCACTTTCTTCATTTATCAGAGGGGGCAGTTGATGCCCTCGAAAGAGCTCAAGATAATAATAAGATAATAATAGAAGGCTTTGGGCTACAGGTCGGTGCTTTTTCCTAAGTAAAGTGTTTTTTTTGTTTTATTTTTTTTCCTAGTACAAACACTCAGCAGTATGTTTCCACATATATATGTAATTACTAGAAATTTTTATTCCATTATCAACATTTTCATTCCATTATCCAAAATTTTCATTCCATTATCAACATAAAATATGAGTCACTCAATTTCACTCAATTTTACTATATGATATATTGCAAATAAATTTTCCTTACAACTTAAAAATAACTTAAAAAATAAAAATGTTTACAACTTAAAAATAACCACAGATAAATACCACAACTTAAAAATAGCCACAGATAAATACCATAAGAATAAATTCATCTCATCCAGAGAGCTGCACCTGTAGAATTCATAAGGATGAAAATTCTATGACTCAAGTTGGCTCTTTAACACAGAATTCCATACTTTCCAGTTTCTGGTTAGTTATGTCACATGAGTAAGAAGTCAATTGTGGAAAAAGGCACATATATGCATGCACACAAAACTTCTATTACATTCTGTATTTAGAGTTTTATTCTCATCTTTCATCTAAGGCTTGGTGTTTCCAAGGTAGTAAAACATAATCTCTGCTTTCCTAGATAAGTAAATCTTTCTTTCAAGGGATATTGCTTAATCTTATTCTTTTAATACCACTTTTGGTGGGCTTTCTCAATTGAGAACTGGCAAACCGGAGGCCTACGGTGGAGATGTCTAGATTCACTGATGATAAACACCAGAATTAAATATTGTTTAACTTATACGTGATTACCTTGAAGAGCATAACCCTCAAAGTAATGAATAGAAGAGATGTAATCACAATTTAACATTTTCAAGGCAACTTTACAGGCTAGTCCCTGGGGTGTAGGGTTTTGCTTTAATTGGGCTTATTATCAACAATGAGAGGCTTTAATTTAGAAAAAAAAATTGGAAACTGCATCTTCCCATAATTTCCATGATAGTTCTTAAAAAAACTAAATCCTTTGCTTTGAAATGGGACAAATTATCTATGATTTACAAAGGAAAGACCTGGTATCGGGGGAGGTGGAGCAAGAAGGACAAAGCTAAAAGTACCATGACTTTATTGACTTTGTTAAAAGAATCCATCATAAATCATCTAGACCAGGTGTCCCCATTCCAGGGCCGTGTACCGGTACTGGATTCCTGTTAGGAACTGGGCTGTGCAGCAGGAAGTGAGTGGCAGGTAAGTGAGCTAAGCTTCATCTGTCGCTCCCCAATGGCTCCCCATCGCTTGCATTACCAACTGAACCATCCCCCTCACCCCCCACCCCCATCTTGGAAAAGTTGTCTTCCACGAAACTGGTCCTTGGTGCCAAAAAAGTTGAGGACCACTGATCTAGACCACTTAAACTATTATTCAACCTACAGATCTTTTTTTATTGTTGATAGGAGCAAGTTATAAGTGACAGTAAGTGAAAGGTTTAAATGAAATGAAATGGATATAAGAAGAAATATGGCTTTCTTTATTTTAAAAAAATGAGGAGAAAATTTTGTGCGTGTCTAAAGCACAATTAATTTGGCAAAAATAATTATTTTATTTTATTTACATGTATTACTTTTTTGTTAATTATTTTATAATTATAAAAAATATATAATTCAAAAATGATAGTAGCTTTTCTTTCCTTTCATTTATTAATCTCCTGAATAAAGTTGTTTATTTTAATTTGGGGAATAATTAATTGTACTGTGTGTTACCTATAATGTAGAGTTACACTTTACAGAAAATCATTTGACTGATAAATGAATAGGCAGCTGTAATTTTGTCCTTGAACAGCACTTTGGCTATAATCCTGTTAGCTAGGGGAACATTTGCATTTCTAAGAACAAAACTCTATTTCTTTCCTACAAACCATGACACTCAAATGTCATAACCTGCTAATGCGTGAAGAGTCTGTCACTGTTACATACATATGTAAAGTTAATAACAAATGATAGTACCCTTTTTTGAGAGTCACAAATATTAATACATTCACCATTATACCTCAACAAAGAGAAAATTACACTCCTGCACCTTGAGACCAGACTTCTTTATTAGTACTATGGTTTATTCAGGATAAGCTAAAATAGGTTTTCCATTAATGAATTCTACAGGTCAATTCTTCTAGGCTTCTGGGCACTACATTCCTTCTTATATAAAAGCTCAATTCTCAGTAAAAACCCAGTCCAGTAAACATGTGGAAATCATTCAGGAAATAGATTGTGATTTTTTTTTTTAAAGCAGATCACTTCAACGCTATTGACGTTTGAATTGTCATTGCTTGAAAATTTTAAATTTATTTCACTTTTTAGAGTTTCAATTGACATTGTCATAGCAAGTTAGACTAAGATTGTTCCTGCTTATGCTGTTCTACCTATAAGGTCTAAATTTTTCTTGTAATTGTTGATCAAAGCAAAATATTAAATGCATGTTACCTTGAAATGGGCTTGTTATCAGTGAACTAAACTTGCCTGTATCTGAGAGATGTTTTGAAGTGGAATTTGTTATAGCTGAATCTCATTTTGATTTTAAGTAAAGAAATGTGCTTGACTATATCTATACCTATATCTATCTATATCTATCTATCTATATATTCCACAGGGAAATATTATAGGTCTTAATTTTAGACAGCAACTAAACTAAATCATTGGACAAAGCAGCAACCAGAGATCTTTATGTATTTTGTGGTTCCCTCTGCACATCAGCTTCATTTTCCTTTATGTTGACACATTTTCTAGGTAACAAGCAGAATAAGGATAGCTCAAATTTTCATAGTTTATATGTTAACGTTATAAAATTCCAAATACACAAAACAAAATAAAAACATAAAACCAAATGTAAGTCCATGAATCTCCTTGAATTTCCAGGAGAAAAATTCCAATTGGCCTAAGTCGTGTCAACTTTCTACCATTACCAAGTCAACTATAGTCATAGGATAAGGTTCTATAACGAAATGTGAGCCCTAGGGGTTCAGTCTTATAAATAACAGTAATTTTCTATGGAAAAATATGCATATATGCTAGGTAAACTATTCTAGTAGATTTGTATTATTTTCCATGAATTTGATAATTTACAACTGTAAGTTATAGATCACAAGAATTGATCAAATTAAGTATATAAATGACGTACAAAATATATTTATCATTTCTATATAGCAAAAGTTTGTTGATAAAAATCTGATACTTGCTAAATGTTTGTTTTAATTAGGAGAATGTTTAGAGATAGGAAATGATGTCTGTTTTTATTTGGTGAATTCTTCTGGAGGCAAACACATAGCCAGGCCATATTTAAGTTTTATGAACGAATGTTGGAATACATGCAGGGATTGGGTATGCATTCAGGAATAGGTAAAAGAGATATATGTTCCTTCTCATCCCAAATTCCAGGTAGAGCCCTATTTAGTAAAATATATCAAGGGTACAACACAGATATAATATATGGGTATGAAATATGAATGACAAATTCTGATCTGCTTGGGTGAAATCATTTGGATATTTATAGCTAAAAAACAGTATGTACTTGCATGTACCAAAGACTAATATATGTCAGGAAAAGCTATACTCTTAGGATTTATAAAACTCATTTTTTCAGATTACATGATTTCATCCATTGTGCTTTGCTCCTTTTGATACATAAAAATAATAGTCTTAATTATTATTAATAATAATAGTCAACTACCAGAGTATTATTTCATTTTGAGATAGACTACAATAGAACTTAATCTGAGGTAGATACTGACAAGATAGATACAATTCTCCAATATTTTAATTGGTCAGTGCTTACTCTTACTGATTGTAAATTCAAGTTTTTAGTGAGTCACTTCTTGAAAGGAAATTTTTAAAAATGTTCCTTCAAGTTTTAAGACATCCTTCTTAAAAATTGTAGACTGTCATGCCTTCACAATTGTAGAATAAATATTATCTGAAGGGAAAGAAGTGTATCGTTAGGAGAATAGAATTTTAGAAAATATCCTTTATTTTTATATATATATTTTTTTTGTGGTTCGCTGGCTTCTCACTGTTGTGGCCTCCCCCATTGCAGAGCACAGGCTCTGGACGTGCAGGCTCAGCAGCCATGGCTAATGGGCCCAGCCGCTCTGTGGCATGTGGGATCTTCCCAGACCAGGGCATGAACCCATGTCCCCTGTATCGGCAGGCAGACTCTCAACCACTGCGCCACCAGTGAAGCCCTCTGAGCATGTTTTAACTCAGTTTGGTTTTTAGATGTTGACTTATATGAATTCTTTGTATATGGATATTAGCCCCTTTTTTGGATATATTATTAGCAAATATCTTCTCCCTCTCAGTAGGAGGACCTTTTGTTTTGTTGATAGTTTCCTTTGCTTTGCAAAAACTTCTTAGCTTGATATAATGCCATTTGTTTATTTTTTGCTTTTGTTTCCCTTGCCTGAAGGGCAAAAACAAGCAAACCAAAAATCCCTAAGATCAGTGTCAAAGAGCATACTGCCTATATTTTCTTCTAGAGGTTTTACGGTTTCAGGTCTTATATAAGTGTTCAATCTATATTGAGTTTACATATTATATAAATATATAAAAATATTATATATATATTGTGTGAGAAAGTAATCCATTTTGATTATTTTGCAATTAGGCATCCAATTTCCCCAAAACCACTTATTGAAGAGATTGTCTTTTCCTCATTTGTATTTTCTTGTGTCTTTTGTTGTAGATTAATTGACCATATAAGTGTGGGTAAATGTGGGGGCTCTTTACTATGGTCCATTGATTTATATATCTATTTTTGTTCCAGTACTATACTGTTTTGATGACTGTAGCTTTGTAATATAGTTTGAAAATAGGGAGCAGGGTAACTCCAGGTTTGTTCCTTCTCAAGATTGCTTTGGTGATTCAGGGTTTTTCGTGTTTCCATACAAATTTTAGAATTATTTGTTCACGTTCTGTGAAAAATGCCATTGATATTTTGATAGGGATTGCATTGAATCTGTAGATTTCTTTGGGCACTATGGTCATTTTAACAATATTAATTCTTCCAATCCATGACCATCATTTATTTTTCCATTTATTTGTGTCATTCTCAATTTATTTTATTAGTGTCATAGTTTTCCAAGAACAGGTCTTTTACCTCAATTAGATTTACTCCTAGGTATTTTATTTTTCTGGGTACATTTATAAATAAGTTTATTTTCTTAACTTCTGATTGTTAGTGGTTAGGTTATAAAAATGCAACAGATTTGTGTATATTAATTTTGTACTGTGCACTTTACTGAATTTTTTGATGAGTTCTATTATTTTTTGATGGAGTCTTTAGGATTTTCTCTATATAGGAACATGTCATCTGCAAACAGTGATAATTTAACTTCTTCATTTTCAATTTGGATTCCTCACTTACTTTTTGTTTTCTGCTTGCTGTGAGTAGGACTTCTAGTATTATGTTTAATAAAACTGGTGAGAGTGGATATACTTATCTTCTTCCTGATCTTAGAGAAAATGCTATCAGAGTTTCACTATTGAGTATATTACAGACTGTGGATTTGTCATGAATGGCCTTTTTTTATGTTGAGGTATGTTCCCTCTATACCCACTTATTTTAGAATTTTTAGTCATAAATGAGTGCTGAATTTTGTCAAAAAAGCTTTTTCAACATCTATTGAGATGACAATAAAACTTTTATTCTTTCATTTCTTAATGTGATGTATCACATTGATTGAACCACAGGTTTTAAATCATCTTACCTCCCCAAGATAAATCACACTTAATCATGATGCATGATACTTTTAGTGTATTGTTGAATTCACTTTGCTTACATTTCATTGAGAATTTTTACATCTGTGCAAATCTAATGTTCATTAGCTATATTGACCTGTAATTCTTCGTGGGTGTCTTCATCTGGTCTTGATGTCAAGGTGATGATAGCCTCATAGAATGAGTTTAGAAGCATTCTTTTCTCTAAATTTTTTGAGTTGTTTGAGGAGACTAGCTGTTAACTCTTCTTTAAATATTCGGTAGAATTCTCCTATGAAGCCATCTGGTCCTGAAATATTTTGAGGGGAGTTTGTTTATTTGTTTATTTGTTTGTTTGTTTTTATTGATTCATTTTCATTAATGGTAATCAGCCTGTTCATGTTTTCCACTTCTTCCTGACTCAGTCTTGGGTAATTGTACATTTCAGGAAATGTATTCATTTTTTCTAGGTTATTCATTTTATTGCCATATAATTATTTGTAGAAATCTCTCATGATCTTTTTTTTTTCCTAGGATTCTACCTTTTCATTTCTAATTTTATTTATTTGAGCTCCCTCTTTTTCTTGATGAATCTGACTAAATGTTTATTATTTTTGTTTATTTTTTGAAAAAACTAACTTAGTTTCATTTACCCTTTCTATTGTTTTTTAGCCTCTATTTCATTTATTTCTGCTCTGATATTTAGGATTACTTTGCTTTTACTAATTTTGAATTTTGCTTGTTCCTTTTTTTCTGGCTCCTTTAGGTGGAAGTTTAGATTGTTTATTTGAGGTTTTTTGTTTGTTTGTTTGTTTCCTAAGTTAGGCTTGTATTGAGATAAACTTCTCTTTTAAATGCTTTTGCTGTATCTGCTAGACTTTTGATCATTGTGTTTCTATTTTCAATTGTCCTTAGGTATTTTCTGATCTCTAATTTAATTTCTTAAATGACCCATTGTTGTTTAGTAGCATATTGTCTAGACTTTATGTTTGTACATTTTTGCAGGGTTTTTTTTTTCTAATAGTTGGGTTTCTAGTCTCATAACCTTCTGGTTGGAAAAGGTGCTTGAGATGTTTTCAATCTTCTAAAATTTGCTGGGGCTTGTTTTGTGTCCTGGCATGAGATCAATCCTGGAGAAAGTTCCATGTAAACTTAAAAAGAATGTATTTTACTGCTTTGGGGTGAACTGTTTTATTTATCTAAAACATTAAATTATTTTGCTCATTAAATTCTTCTGTTTCATTTAAGGTGAAATAATTGTTTCCTTATTGATTTTCTGTCTGCCTGATTTGTCCATGGTGAAATTGGCATGTTAAAGTTCCAAAATATTATTGTGTTACTATCAATTTCTCCCTTTATGTATGTTAATATTTGCTTTATTTATTTAGGTTCTATGTTGGGTGCATATATATTTACAATTGTTATATTTTCTTTTTGTATTTATCACTTTATCATTATGTAATGTTTCTGTTGTGTTAGGGTTAACTACTGTGAACACACTGGTAAGCATGGCTGGCCCACCAGCCCAGTTGATTGACAAGGTGTGCCAAGTATAAAGGTTGCCAGCTCTTAGCGGTCAGCACCAGTCCTAGATTGGAAGATTTTGGCCTGCTGGTGAGTTTGCCTGGGTGGCGGGGAGGGGCAGTGTGCCAAGGCTGGTGCTGGCCTGCTGGTGGGTAGAGCTGTGTCAGGCTTGCTACTTGACTTGTGGAGTCCCAGGACTGACACTGACTGGTTAGTGGGCAGGGTAAGTTCAGGCACTAATAAGGACTTTAAAATGGCAATTGCCAGGTCCAGAGTTTTTCTGGTAGAGTGAGCTCCCCCAAAAGACTGCTGCCTATGTTTCTGTCCCCAGGGTGTATCCCAGTTGCCTCTTATCTCTCTGAAAGTCTCTCCAAGACTACCAAGTGGGTCTGATTGGCTGCGCTCAAATTACTTCTTCTGCCCTAGGTCTTGGAGCATGTGAGATTTTGTGTGTGCTTTTTAAGAGTGGAGTCTCTGCTTCTTATAGCTCTATGGTTATCCCAAACGAAAATCCTGCTGGGGAATGTGAGAAGAAGAAAAGAATAACCTTTCTTTCTGATTTTACACACACACACACACACACACACACACATATATATATGTTTATATTAAAAACCAAATTATAAGCAAAGTACAAGCTATTGTTCTCACTATGCCATTTTCCCAATGATGGTTGAAGAGCTAAGTGAAAGTAGAAAAGTAACCTCCAAATTATACACCAATGGAAAATACTACCATGAAACATTTTCCTGTTTTAATGCAAGTGGTTTTTGTACAGAGGTATAACCTCATTCTCCAGAATAAATCAGTTCTTATTCAGAAAATGTTTTCCTTGAAGTGCATAATTTTCTCTCAGATCAATAAATGAAATGCTTTTTTCAACCTTTCCAGCTTACCACCACCTACAATGATTAATATCTTTTTGCTTTATTTAGGAATTTAACAGGAAAAACTGCTCTAAAAGTTTAAGGATCCTGAAAATGCTTTTATTGGCCCTTGGAATTCAATCCTGTTTAGATAAGTATCTGCTGATGGATCAATTTGGATCACACATTTTTGAATGTGTCTAAATGTGTGGTTTGATCTATCTCTTGTCTGTATTACTCACTTTTATTTGATCATTTTCTGAGTTGGCCTGATATCTATGTTTATGTTCCTTGTTCAAAATGAAAACAATATGCCATTGTCTTTGCTGTATTTATTGTACTTTACTTTTATTTTAATCTTTTCTCTCTTTTTTCCTGAGAGATCATCTTACTAATTTATTGCTCTATTATATATAAGTACATAACATTTTGCATTCCAATTCCAATTGCCCTCTTCTTTTTTTTCACTTTTCTCTCATTATTAAACTTTCTACTTTATATATATATATATATATATATACATATATATATATATATATATATATATATAAAATAAAAATTCATCTTTGTCAGAAGGCAAACTTTGATTTGTGGGTCCTAAGTGTGAAGTAGTTTATGTAGCTACTACATGAAGCAGGGTTTAAGTATCCACACCTAAAAGATCATCAGACAAATGTCTGAGATTTAAAATTGGTAAATCTCATTACCAATTCTCTTTAAATATTCCAGGCAACAAGGATGTGAAAGAGTTGCATTGGCATACCTATAAGCTGAATGTTTATATCAGTTTTTTGTTTCTTATTTAAGAAATTTGGGACAGAATTTTGATACTAAGGAGACTAGGAAAAACAATTCTGAAATGGTGTTTTAAAGAATAAGAGTGTACTTTCTGTTTTCATACTTCATCAAAAGGAAAATTTAAAAATGAAACAACTTTCAGCAATCACATATACATATAAATAAAGGATACTGGGCTTCCCTGGTGGCGCAGTGTTTGAGAGTTCGCCTGCCGATGCATGGGACACGGGTTCATGCCCCGGTCTGGGAGGATTCCACATGCCGTGGAGCAGCTGGGCCTGTGAGCCATGGCCGCTGAGCCTGCGCGTCTGGAACCTGTGCTCTACAACGGGAGAGGCCACAACGGTGAGAGGCCCGCATACTGCAAAATAAAGGATACTGCTATGTGGTATTTAAGGAATATAAACCAAATTTGATTAGGCTTTATATAATTTTCTACTTTAATATTGATAGATTCAAATTAACATTCATCAGAGGCCTTTTAAAGGTATTTATTTACTTTAAATCATTTCTCCACAAAGAGTTATTGTACACTGCTTGTAGGTTAGACCTTCCATTATAGCTTGAGAATTAAAAAAAGATAAAAATAATAGATACTGTTATCAAAAAGTTCCCATGGCCATAATTAACAGAAAAATTGTATCTCAAAACACGTTTCCAAGAGTTTCAGAACATTACTTATTTAGCGTATTGATTATTAGATTATTTAATAAGTTAGTAGTGAGAATGGAGGCTGATAAGAATGGATAACACAAAACATATATAAATTAGTCAAAATGTAGGATTTAGCACCAGAAAGAAAGAATCACATTAAAGCACTGTTTCTTGGTTCGAGACTCAAAGTTAGACAAGAAGGAAGAGGGCAGGACACAACCATTAAAAGAATGACAAAATCATTAAGAACAAGATACAACATAAACTGGTTAGAATTAACTAGGGCCAAGATGATGTAAGATTCGACTTCCAGTAGAACTTGAGCTTCATTATATGCTCAGTGTAATATATTAGCATGCTAAATGACACAGCCAGAGGTATCAGGACAGTTCTGAGACTAACCACAAAAAGACCAAAAAGTGGATGGTAGTCCAATTCCTTGAAACATTTGCCCCTTCCGCAAAATATTTGGGATAATCCTCCCACTCATTAGCCTAGGCTTACTCTTAAATTCTTTCCTGTGGGAAGCCAATGACCCTCACTTGGCAACCTATCCCAGGGACTCACCTAAGGCCTGGGACAGGACCATCCTTGCATTCCCTATTTGCTGAAACATCTTTTCTGGTGACCACAAAGGGACAGTCCCAGTGAATATAGAAAACACCTCAAAGGGCACAATCTAAATTGGCTTATCAGGCTATGGCTTCCCTCTATGGAGGATGGTCTAGACTCCTCTCAAGCCTTGTATATTCTAGTAGCCCCTTAGGTAGTTGTTGACATTGCCTGTGGGATCTGGTAGGCAGACCAGTGCTCTGGCCATTAACGAGCTCAGTGAGCCCAAGGCTTTTCTCCCCTCAATCTTTCTCATTCTCCCCATTGCTCTGTCTCTTTGGACTTGAGAAGATCCACTGAGATGAAAACACAGACATCCAAATTAAGAGTGCAGCAAATAATTGACAACTTGATCAGGTGAGTTTCCCTTCCAGGTCTACACGAGCCGATTTCCTCTCCCCACATGTTTTTAGTCTCAGTCTGGTTCTGGGATGCCAAAACTGCATCGTGGGGCCCAAACTGGGGGACTCCATGAATCCTCCTCTAGATTTGTGGCACAGCACTCCCCAAGTGCT
This sequence comes from Phocoena phocoena, assembly GCF_963924675.1. Taxonomy (NCBI): domain Eukaryota; kingdom Metazoa; phylum Chordata; class Mammalia; order Artiodactyla; family Phocoenidae; genus Phocoena; species Phocoena phocoena. The sequence continues at coordinate 42,074,995 of NC_089236.1, read as the reverse complement.
TTTGGGCCTTATGGCCTCATTACACCCCTGAGCAGAAGTTGTGGGCGAGCACCTCCCTCAATAGGGTCATAGTCCCTTCCCCCTCCAGCAAGCATTGAGGCTGTGCACCTTCCTAGTCCCAATCAGTCTTCCTCTTTATTTCAATCTGCTGTTGACTATGGCACCAAGATGGATGTCATGCTCCCTGTTAAGGGTCACATCTCATGGAGGTCTCAGACTTTATTAACACCTGAGCAGAGGTAGTGGTCAAACACCTTTCTCAGTGGGCTTATGGATCTCTCCTAGGAAGCATCATGACTATACACCTTCTTACCCTTTTTATCCCCAGAGATCTTCACCCTGGATATTGTACCCCTGAGTGAAAGTTGTGGGCAGGAACTTCCCTCACAGGAGCTATAGACTTTATAAACCCCTGAGTCTAGGTAGTGGTCTAGCACCTCTCTCAGTGGGTTTATAAATCTCTGGCCTAGGAAGCGCCATGGCTATACACCTTCTTTCTTTGCTCTTGATTTCTTTTATAGCCTCCTCCACCTTCTTCTCTACTGATTTCTTAAACTGTCTACTGATCTTTGAGCCTCACTGCCAGCTTTGCCAACAGGTTGCCATGTTGCCTCTTTTACCTCTGTGAAGAGGTAGACCTCCTCAACATCACAAGGACCATATCCTGAGGGGAGCTTTTACCTTGTATTATTATCACTACCTCTTGGTGATCCAGACCTACCCTTCAGCTCTATTTGTTTCTCTTTTTCTTTTGCAATGATAAAGGGGTAATCCATTTAGTTGACTCAGGGACTAGGTCTCCTCCCTCTGTAAAGGATTTAGGCCCTGGAACTCTGGTCGCTTTTTCTCCTTCTTACTTTTGTTCCTCTCCTTGACTAATCCAAGAGGTCTCCTCAGGCTCACTGAATTGGCAGATTTTAAGTGCCTAGAGGGACCCCACTGTTGACACTGTGAGAGTACAAAGACGAATAACTACCATCTGGTCAGGATCCCTGAGACCCTTGTCTTGTCATGACATCATAACCAAAAGTGGAGGGGGAAGTTCCATACATCCAAATGTTCATGACCCTATTCCAAGATCCAGGTCTAAAGAACTCCTGTAGGGTATGTCTGTCTCATGCCCCTTCAAAGTACATTTCCTCACAGGATCCCAATGATTTAAATGAGTCCACCTCCCCAAAGTCCACAATGAAGCTGAGAATGCCTACCTCAACAAATTCTGAGGGAGACAGTCTCATGGACCAGCTACCCCTAAGGCCCCATCTGGGCAACTGAAGACCCCAGAAATCCATGAATTAGTTCATGGACTTGGCCTTTGGAGTATTCAGCAATAAAAATAGGGATGAAGAGGAAAAATGATTCAGGAACAACAGTGAAAGGCACAAATATTGGTGGCAGTCCTAACTCCTGCACTACCTCAGGGTCACTCTCCCTTTTGGGGACTCATGGCAGGGATAGGATCAAGGAAGCCTGGATCAGAGCCACTGTCCTGCCAAAAAGAAATCTAATTTAAATGTGACCAGGAGGGCCACTGGAAGGATGAATGCCACCTGTATGGGCAAAGCCTACTGACTCTACCCAATATACAAACAAGAGGGCCAATGGAAGTGGTACTGCCCCAGTCTCGAAGGGGACACAGTGTTTCCAAGGCAATAACAGCTGAGAAGACCAAAGACTGACAAGGCTCAGGACACCCCTTGTCTCCCAAAGAACACCTGGCCGTTTCTCCTGAGAAAGCTAAGGTAATCCTTGATGTGGTAGGTAGGAAAGTTAGATGCAGCCTACACTATGCTAACTGATTTCCCTGAACCCTTGTTCCCAGTTCTATATGATAATGGGAATCAATGGAAGACCCCAAACCAAGCAATTCCCCACCTCAGCTGCTTGCTAGGAAATTTGACCTTTGCACATAATTTTCTGCTCATACCTGAGTGCCCCATTCCCTGCTGGGAAGGGACTACTTGCTTACTAATTTCCAGTTAATTGTCCAATTTGGAGACCCTCACAGAGAAAGCATCCACCAAGAAAAATGATTGCTCTTGATTGTGGGAACCTGCCTCAGTCCCTAATCAGAGGGGGTTTCCACTCCATAATGTTCCTCAAGTGAACCCTGCTCTCTGGAACACTAAGGTCCCTGATAGAGCTAGTATCTCTGGCAAGGCTACCTTTAAAACTGGGACCACTTGAGGCTGAAGGCAAGCCTCCTCAGGTCAAAGTCCAAGCTGAGGGCCATAACTAAAGAACTTTTTAAACCCAGGGAGAATCCTCAAAAGTGTTAATAAATTTCCAAAATGGGAGGCCACTGGTCTGACTAAATTAACCACAGCTGATATTCAGAACTTGTTAGGAATTGGGTGGGGATGTCTTCTCTGCTAAGCTGAATAAGAGAAAATAAAGCATTCCAACGTAGGTAAATGGATGTTTTAGTCCTTTGATATCATTGAGCTAGCCACTCAATTCTTTGGGGGAGGGGGCAAGAACTGTCCTTGTTTTACAAATCTAGTCTTTTTAGCACCAGAGATGTAGCTCCAGGAATAATCCATAGCGCACCATTTTTTTTTTTTTTTTTTTACCATTTCTCGAACCTCCCCAACTTATCTTAAGAGGCTTGTAAGTATTGAGAAAAAAACAAAACAAAACAAACCTTTTTTTCTGGCCTTAAGGAAACAAAGTCATCCTCCTAGGAAAAATTTGCCTCTCTCTTCCTATGCCTTTAAAATGCAAATATTATAACTGGTCCTCTCCAGGAACAATCATCTCCAAGTCTTTTTGTAATGAAAATTTCAGAAAAGTGGGTAGGTAATTTAGAGCTTCACTTGTCAAGAACAAAGAGAAATCTTAAGTATCTTTCCCATAAATACTAGTAAAAATGATTTCATCATCTAGACAGGTGCCTTGATTTGTTTCATCTGCCAGAAATCCAATTGAATCCAACCTCTTTTTTAACTGATGGGTTTTACATTGTTGTACTTGACTCATGGCTGAAATTTTGGAACGGGAAATATGAGCTCTTTGTTTATGTATTTGTATGTATCTTATAATACTTCTTTGTACCTAAGCTTACTGAAGGCCAAATAAGACCTTATATCTATTGATATATTTTGTCAACATGGGAAGTACAGTAAGCCACTACATATGAATAAGTTCTGTTTCAAGAGCACGTTTGTAAGTCAAATTTTTTTCGTAAGTCCAACAAAGTTAACCTAGACACCCAACTAACACAATAAGCTATATAGTATTGTACTGTAATAGGTTTATAACACTTTTCACACAACAAACAAACACAAAAATAAACTATTTTTAATCTTATAGTACAGTACCTTGAAAATTACAGTAGTATGGTGCAACAGCTGGCATACAGGGGCTGGGGTTGAGTGGACAGGCAAGAAGAGTTACTGACTGGAGAAAGGAGAAGATGTAGGAGATGGTAGAGCTGAAGGATCATTAGCAATAAGAGATGGAGGGCAAATTGCAATTTCACTCACGCCTGACGTTAATGGAACGCACGTTCGCATCTTAGAAAGTTCACAACTTGAAGGTTCGTATGTTGGGGACTTACTGTAAATGTAAATGAGATAAGAGCTTTTAGGTAAACTCTATAAGAATAATTATATTTTTGGAATGTCTATCTAAAATAGTCTCTCCAGATTTTGGTAACTTTAAACTAAGTTAAATGGTGGTAAATCATCGACTATCTGGGTCATTTCAAATAGGATAAAATGTTGGAATATTAATTACTGGGTGGGTCTAAGTTTGTCTACCTTTGTCTTCTTAGGAGAGGAAAAATAAAACATAAGTTTTCCAGTCAGGAAATGTTGTTATGACAAACGGTTTACAGTTATTTACTGCTTGCTAGAGATCAAGGTTTTTAAGGATTAAAAGTATAACATGGGTAATTAAAGCTACTAAAAATAAGAAGTATTTCAGTATGCCAGGGAAGTAAGATATGCTTTCAGTAAAAGAAAGTATGAGGAATGGAATGTATTTGTTAAAGGAAAAGAGAGTTATTTGTCCTGGAGCTGAATTTTTCATAATGAAAAAGAAAATAAGGGACAAAATAATATGGATACAGAAAGTTGTAGAAGGTTTGTGGAAAAGGAACTCTGAGGTATCTCAGAGAGATATTAAATTAATTAGGATTATTTGGTATGTTAAATTACATGGGGAACCTTGTCAAATAAGTGATAGGCCTTGTCAGATTATGCTGTGGGTAAATGTTATTAATATAGACGTTTTAGAAATTATATAACATTTCTAAAAGTTGGATATGTCCTGGTATATAAGGTTACCAGTCATTATTCTAGTTATCGTCTAAAATTGTTTTGTGTCACAGCAGTAATCAAGTTTGCCAGTTACATTGTAATCAAGCGTTTAACGATGACATTTTAAATCTTGTCATTTATAGACAGTTATTCTTATATTCTGATGTTGTTTCAAGTGCTTCATCTTCAAGAAGATTCATAGGAAGTTTATGGGAGCAGTTACAACAGTTCCACATCAAGATGATTGGCTATGCAAGGATTCCAGAATTCCATCACTTACCACCCTCTGATTTAAAACAAGAAGTGCTCCTGCCCCTGGGACCCCTAGATCAGGCATCCAGAGATTTTTACTCCCTGACAGGCAGGGTCAATGCCCCTACTCAGCTCTGAAGCAGCTACAGAAGACAGACAATCACCCCTTGCTTCCCATAAGATTATGGAAATGAAATCTCTGAGGGGTAATGAAGGAAAGAAGGGGGCAGGTACAGCCATTAAAAAATGATACAACCTTTAATTACAGTATATGACATAAACTGGTTAGAACTAACTAGGCCTAAGATGGTGGAAGATTTGACTTCCAGTAGAACTTGAGCCTTTTTATATGCTCATTGTAATACATTAGCATGCTAAATGACACATCCACAGGCACCATGACAGTTCCAAGGCTCACCATAAAAGGCCAAAAAGTGGGCAGTGGCCCATTTCCTATAAATATCCATCCCTTCCCCAAATCAGTTGGAATAATCCTTCTACTTGTTAGTCTATAAAATTACCCAGCCCATAAAAACTAATTACTCCACATCTTGGGGCCACCTTTCACCTTCTGAGTTGACCCACA